>NC_079160.1:69590766-69949266 GCF_947563725.1 Argiope bruennichi
GTGCAATGAGATATTTTACAAAGCCATTTTTAACAATTCAGTAATGAGGGCACGTATGATTTATGTAATGAAAATTTATTATGGAAGTATGTATTTGACTGCATTATTTAAGGAAAATAAACGGTCTTCCCGTTTTTGGGGGCACACATTGTGCAATGAGATATTTTACAAAGCCATTTTTAACAATTCAGTAATGAGGGCACGTATGATTTATGTAATGAAAATTTATTATGGAAGTATGTATTTGACTGCATTATTTAAGGAAAATAAACGGTCTTCCCATTTTTGGAGGCACACATTGTGCAATGAGATATTTTACAAAGCCATTTTTAACAATTCAGTAATGAGGGCACGTATGATTTATGTAATGAAAATTTATTATGGAAGTATGTATTTGACTGCATTATTTAAGGAAAATAAACGGTCTTCCCGTTTTTGGAAGCACACATTGTGCAATGAGATATTTTACAAAGCCATTTTTAACAATTCAGTAATGAGGGCACGTATGATTTATGTAATGAAAATTTATTATGGAAGTATGTATTTGACTGCATTATTTAAGGAAAATAAACGGTCTTCCCGTTTTTGGAGGCACACATTGTGCAATGAGATATTTTACAAAGCCATTTTTAACAATTCAGTAATGACGGCACGTATGATTTATGTAATGAAAATTTATTATGGAAGTATGTATTTGGCTGCATTATTTAAGAAAAATAAACGGTCTTCCCGTTTTTGGGGGCACACATTGTGCAATGAGATATTTTACAAAGCCATTTTTAACAATTCAGTAATGAGGGCACGTATGATTTATGTAATGCAAATTTATTATGGAAGTATGTATTTGACTGCATTATTTAAGGAAAATAAACGGTCTTTCCGTTTTTGGGGGCACACATTGTGCAATGAAATATTTTACAAAGCCATTTTTTACAATTCAGTAATGAGGGCACGTATGATTTATGTAATGAAAATTTATTATGGAAGTATGTATTTGACTGCATTATTTAAGGAAAATAAACGGTCTTCCCGTTTTTGGGGGCACACATTGTGCAATGAGATATTTTACAAAGCCCTTTTTAACAATTCAGTAATGAGGGCACGTATGATTTATGTAATGAAAATTTATTATGGAAGTATGTATTTGACTGCATTATTTAAGGAAAATAAACGGTCTTCCCATTTTTGGAGGCACACATTGTGCAATGAGATATTTTACAAAGCCATTTTTAACAATTCAGTAATGAGGGCACGTATGATTTATGTAATGAAAATTTATTATGGAAGTATGTATTTGACTGCATTATTTAAGGAAAATAAACGGTCTTCCCGTTTTTGGGGGCACACATTGTGCAATGAGATATTTTACAAAGCCATTTTTAACAATTCAGTAATGAGGGCACGTATGATTTATGTAATGAAAATTTATTATGGAAGTATGTATTTGACTGCATTATTTAAGGAAAATAAACGGTCTTCCCGTTTTTGGGGGCACACATTGTGCAATGAGATATTTTACAAAGCCATTTTTAACAATTCAGTAATGAGGGCACGTATGATTTATGTAATGAAAATTTATTATGGAAGTATGTATTTGACTGCATTATTTAAGGAAAATAAACGGTCTTCCCATTTTTGGAGGCACACATTGTGCAATGAGATATTTTACAAAGCCATTTTTAACAATTCAGTAATGAGGGCACGTATGATTTATGTAATGAAAATTTATTATGGAAGTATGTATTTGACTGCATTATTTAAGGAAAATAAACGGTCTTCCCGTTTTTGGGGGCACACATTGTGCAATGAGATATTTTACAAAGCCCTTTTTAACAATTCAGTAATGAGGGCACGTATGATTTATGTAATGAAAATTTATTATGGAAGTATGTATTTGACTGCATTATTTAAGGAAAATAAACGGTCTTCCCGTTTTTGGGGCCACACATTGTGCAATGAGATATTTTACAAAGCCATTTTTAACAATTCAGTAATGAGGGCACGTATGATTTATGTAATGAAAATTTATTATGGAAGTATGTATTTGACTGCATTATTTAAGGAAAATAAACGGTCTTCCCGTTTTTGGGGGCACACATTGTGCAATGAGATATTTTACAAAGCCCTTTTTAACAATTCAGTAATGAGGGCACGTATGATTTATGTAATGAAAATTTATTATGGAAGTATGTATTTGGCTGCATTATTTAAGGAAAATAAACGGTCTTCCCGTTTTTGGGGGCACACATTGTACAATGAGATATTTTACAAAGCCCTTTTTAACAATTCAGTAATGAGGGCACGTATGATTTATGTAATGAAAATTTATTATGGAAGTATGTATTTGACTGCATTATTTAAGGAAAATAAACGGTCTTCCCGTTTTTGGGGGCACACATTTTGCAATGAGATATTTTACAAAGCCCTTTTTAACAATTCAGTAATGAGGGCACGTATGATTTATGTAATGAAAATTTATTATGGAAGTATGTATTTGACTGCATTATTTAAGGAAAATAAACGGTCTTCCCGTTTTTGGGGGCACACATTGTGCAATGAGATATTTTACAAAGCCCTTTTTAACAATTCAGTAATGAGGGCACGTATGATTTATGTAATGAAAATTTATTATGGAAGTATGTATTTGACTGCATTATTTAAGGAAAATAAACGGTCTTCCCGTTTTTGGGGGCACACATTGTGCAATGAGATATTTTACAAAGCCCTTTTTAACAATTCAGTAATGAGGGCACGTATGATTTATGTAATGAAAATTTATTATGGAAGTATGTATTTGACTGCATTATTTAAGGAAAATAAACGGTCTTCCCGTTTTTGGGGGCACACATTGTGCAATGAGATATTTTACAAAGCCATTTTTAACAATTCAGTAATGAGGGCACGTATGATTTATGTAATGAAAATTTATTATGGAAGTATGTATTTGACTGCATTATTTAAGGAAAATAAACGGTCTTCCCGTTTTTGGGGGCACACATTGTGCAATGAGATATTTTACAAAGCCATTTTTAACAATTCAGTAATGAGGGCACGTATGATTTATGTAATGAAAATTTATTATGGAAGTATGTATTTGACTGCATTATTTAAGGAAAATAAACGGTCTTCCCGTTTTTGGGGGCACACATTGTGCAATGAGATATTTTACAAAGCCATTTTTAACAATTCAGTAATGAGGGCACGTATGATTTATGTAATGAAAATTTATTATGGAAGTATGTATTTGACTGCATTATTTAAGGAAAATAAACGGTCGTCCCGTTTTTGGGGGCACACATTGTGCAATGAGATATTTTACAAAGCCCTTTTTAACAATTCAGTAATGAGGGCACGTATGATTTATGTAATGAAAATTTATTATGGAAGTATGTATTTGACTGCATTATTTAAGGAAAATAAACGGTCTTCCCATTTTTGGAGGCACACATTGTGCAATGAGATATTTTACAAAGCCATTTTTAACAATTCAGTAATGAGGGCACGTATGATTTATGTAATGAAAATTTATTATGGAAGTATGTATTTGACTGCATTATTTAAGGAAAATAAACGGTCTTCCCGTTTTTGGGGGCACACATTGTGCAATGAGATATTTTACAAAGCCCTTTTTAACAATTCAGTAATGAGGGCACGTATGATTTATGTAATGAAAATTTATTATGGAAGTATGTATTTGACTGCATTATTTAAGGAAAATAAACGGTCTTCCCGTTTTTGGGGGCACACATTGTGCAATGAGATATTTTACAAAGCCCTTTTTAACAATTCAGTAATGAGGGCACGTATGATTTATGTAATGAAAATTTATTATGGAAGTATGTATTTGACTGCATTATTTAAGGAAAATAAACGGTCTTCCCATTTTTGGAGGCACACATTGTGCAATGAGATATTTTACAAAGCCATTTTTTACAATTCAGTAATGAGGGCACGTATGATTTATGTAATGAAAATTTATTATGGAAGTATGTATTTGACTGCATTATTTAAGGAAAATAAACGGTCTTCCCGTTTTTGGGGGCACACATTGTGCAATGAGATATTTTACAAAGCCCTTTTTAACAATTCAGTAATGAGGGCACGTATGATTTATGTAATGAAAATTTATTATGGAAGTATGTATTTGACTGCATTATTTAAGGAAAATAAACGGTCTTCCCGTTTTTGGGGGCACACATTGTGCAATGAGATATTTTACAAAGCCATTTTTAACAATTCTGTAATGAGGGCACGTATGATTTATGTAATGAAAATTTATTATGGAAGTATGTATTTGACTGCATTATTTAAGGAAAATATACGGTCTTTCCTTTTTTGGGGGCACACATTGTGCAATGAGGTATTTTACAAAGCCATTTTTAACAATTCAGTAATGAGGAAACGTATAATTTATTTGCAATAGCAATGAAGTTTAAGTACAAGAAAACTTTATTTATAATACAGGGTGGACAAAGAGTCGGGAAAAAATTAAAAGTTTATAAAACCCGGAAAATTAAGCAAAATAAAAAACGTTTTGCAGATTTAGCATCGATGCGTCGTGATTTTTTTTAAGATAAGAAAAAAAAATATTTCAAAAACATCCGATAGGTGGCGTTTCGTACATAAGTGAAACAAAAAACAAGCAAATAACAAAAATATTACCAAATCATTTACTATAGCAACATGTGTTCCACATGTCCACCACCACAAGTGGTTACACATTGCAGACGTGTCACAAATCCAACAGCGGTAGAGTGCAGCATGTCCGGCTGTATAAACGACATCTCTCGGAGGATTGAATCTTTCAATTCCGACAGATTGGATGTACGGGATAAATCCCGGATACACACGGGATTTTAAATTTCCCCATAGCGTCCTGGTCTGCTGGTGTCATATTTGGAGACCGAGGAAGCCACGGAAACTTGCAGTGTCTGCTAATGATTCTCTCTTCCTCGAATGTCTGTATCAAGAATTCCTTGATTGGATAGCAGTGTGACTTGTTGTTCCATCTTGCATAAATATAACAGTAGAAGGCATATCTTTTTCAAGCAAACATGGAACAACCTTTTCGAGCAGAAGCTCTAAATAAAATTGAGCATTTACTGTCACCGTTTTCCACCCATTTCCTGGACATTGTGTTTCAAAGAAGAGGGTTCCTATCATGAAGGAACCTGTGGAGCCACAACATAATATCACTTTTGGGGAATGCATTGATTTCTCAGTGTACATTCGTGAATTTGACGGGTCGCCCAGAAGCGACAGTTATGTTTACTAACGCGTCATGAAGCGGAAAATGAGTTTCATCTGTCCACAAGATGTTAAAGACCCAGAAGGAATCTTATTATCATGTGAGAACATGATACTGTTTTGGCTTGAGGTTTTTGAAGCTATTTGAAGGCAACAAATTGTTGAAGCCTCAAAATGTGTAGGTAACAAATTGGCGATTTATCCCTTTTTTTATTTTGAAGTTGGTTTTCACAGTGTAGCTTTTGAAATATCTATCGTCTGGTAATGTAGTTTTATTTTGGAGTCGGTTTTCGCAGTGTAGTTTTTCCATTATCCATCGTCTCCTAATGTATTTTCATTTTGGAATAGGCTTTCACTGTATAGCTTTTGAATTATCTATCGTCTGCTGTTGTAGTATTTCCCTTAGAAATCACAGTGTTATTGCCAAACTCGCTTAACGTTTTTTAAAAATAAACCAAACAAGTTTAAACATTGTTTAATCGATAAAGATTGTTGGTTCTGGGATAATTTCAATTAATTAAAATAAGGTTATTAGAAAATAATGCAGAAAGTTGTCACATTTTTCGATTTATCGCCAGTTAAAGTTATAACTTGATTTCCAAATTATACATTCTCTGAATTCTTACGAATTGTCTTAATTAATTTAAGCCATTACCCAGTTTAAACCGGTTTGAAACAATCACGATAGTATCAGATTACACATGCGTCGATATTCATAAAAACTATGGTTTTTTTTTTCCATCTTAAAATCGGTCGAGATCCAAAATTTTGTTTGCCAGCTGGAAAAATTGAAAATGAAAGTTTAAAAAAAATTATCATTATAGAGAGGGGGGATAGAGATCGATAAAGAAGTCTCGTGATTGTTTCAAACTGGTTAATGACTTAAATTAATTAAGACAGATAATAACTTTAAAAAAATAATGTTCTGACATGATAACTTGAAATTTGCGATAGTAGATTTAATTTTTTTAAAATAATTTATTAAATTTTGGTTAGAGTTCACCTCGCAAATGCTTCTCTCTCTACGGTATCCGACTGTAAAAGTTCATGGCAAGAATGTAATTCTGGATGAAGAGCTAAAGTATTTATAGTCGTCTGTCTCATTTGCAAATTTTCAACCAAGTTGTTTGTACCAGCGCCATTTGTCGGTTGTTTATTGAATTTTTTTTCTTCTCTTAAAAAAAATCCCTTTACCTATCAATTCTTAACCTTCAAACCGTTTTTTATTTTGGCTTCTTTCGGGTTTTATGAATTTTTAAAGTTTTTACGGACTTTTCGCCCATCCTGTATTACTAACTTATATACTCGTCTCTAATTGGAATAAAAATATTTTTATTTATAAATCCTTACAACACTTTAAACTTAATAAAAGAATTTTCTGCTGAAGCATCCTTCGTTGATTTTTATTTGCCTTTTCCACTTATCATCTTATCCAAAATTCAACAGCCAAATTCCTTTTTTCTTTTCGTTTTTTCATTTATTATGAATCTAGTAACTTTTTCTATGTAATATCTTTGTAAGTTATTAAATACAACGTAAACTAGATAAGCATCAATCAGGAGCTAAATCTATTTCATTAATTTCGACGAGTCTCCACATCCCAAAGACTTCTCTGAATTCGAAAAACACCTTTTTGGAATTACGCCTGTCTATGAACACTGTAACTCTAAAAATAGTAGAGAAGTGAAAATTTGGTATATGGTCTTAACATCAAATTCGTAGATATCTATCAAATTTTCAAGGAAATTTATTCAGAGGAAATCTGTTCAATATCCGAATAAAAATTAACATTATAACTTAAAAGGAAAAGGGCTATATAGAAAAAATTTAGTACACAGATTTACTATCTAAAGAGTAGATCCGTATAAAATCTGGAACAAATCCGTAAAAGGATTTGTCAGTCTATCGATTTTTACTTTTGTATGTATGTTGTAATGTCTTGATCCTGACCGATCAAATAAGAGAGTTGCGTAAACAAACAATCCTTTTATTTACAGCATTACATATGCACATAAAGAAATTTGTTCTCATCTAGGTTAATATTATTTACAAATTCACACAACATTGAAAGTTTAATCATGAGATAGTTCCACGATAAAATCGTAGAATAGACACCAAAAAGACGCCAAGATGCTGTTAGCTCAAACGGCTACTCCAGGGGCCGCTCCAGAAATCCACCGATCTTTATCGGATGGATCCTAACACTGAAACCCGAATCACACGGAGTTTCTCGCAGAATCAGGAACATTTTCTCGTCTCACCGACTTCTCTTTCAATACCTCTCACTGCTCTCCTCCTTCTGTCAAAAAATACCGAATTTTATTTCCGTCAGATTTTCGCCTATGATTTTTACATTGATGAAATTGAGTTCCTCATCACCCAATAGCTGCTCAGCAGTGCTTCCTCAGGGATCTCCAGTCGATCATGGGAATGTCTGTTAATGATCCATCTTTGTAGCTGACCCCTCCCGAACACATGTTGATTATCATCAATTGATAGCTAACACCGGCTGACTTCCACCTGAGTTTGACACTTGATGACAACGATTGCTGGTGATTGATCTTTTATTGAAGATTTGAAGAGTCTCTTCATAAGGTAAAAAATTTAACATCTGGATGATTTGACGTTCTTCTCCCTTGAAGACATGATGGATCTATTTCAAACGACGAGACACACATCTATGGTATTTCACCTGGATACAAAAAATGACCAGTCACAATGACTCTACCAGTAAAAGGATCCACATCTGGTAGTCCGTAGTCACTTAAACATATTAGAAAACGGATGACTTTACATATGGGAGGGATGCGAGTTACCATGTGAGGGAAGCGAGGAAACATGACAAAGTAAATGCGATAATTCAAAAACGTAACTCGGATAAATGAAATTTGATATGCGATCTTGTAACTACAACTATAGCTTTGTTTCAAGTTTTGGTTTCAATCTGTCGTGGAATAAAGGCGCCCCAAATCTGCATTCGATGTTCGATGCTTGTGTAATAATCTTCAAAAATGTCACCTAAGATAATTTTGGTAGGCTCATTAGTAACTATTGTTTGCGGTTAATAATATAAAAATATCGGTTTTCTTTATTATACTATGAAGCAAACAATTGTCATGTGCGGGATTTTGAAAATAAATTTATGAGCTCTCATGATGTTCTCGCCATGCCCAAGATCTACAATTTTATGCTAGAGTAGGAAGGAAGGTAAATCTTTTATTAGAGAATATGTGAGAGAATTTTGTGAAAACCACGCTCGCTGGTTCCCTGTAGATCTTCCTTCGGTAGAGAATGATTTAATATGCTGGTTAGGATCTCAAATAACTTGCGAAAATTTAAAAAAATATCGCATCGAAAAACGAACTTCATTAAATTTGCATGCATACATATTGAAAGGTGTGCACTCAACGAAAACCTTCTGCACTGGAGTTAATTTTCAAAGAAAGCAAAATTTGATTAAAACAATAAAATTATTTCAAATTTGATGTCAATAACAAAAAAATGTCTAAAAATGGTATTTAAAATGAATTTTGATTTAAAAAAAATGTATCCCCATTCAATTGGTATCATTGAACGACAACTTCTTGATCTTTAAGACAGTACATTGATTCCATTGGTATGGTAATTATTTTAGAGGATATTGATGAAAAACTGAGTAAAAACATAGATTCATATTCAGAAATATTATGAGATTCCAGATTCGTATGAATTTAAAGCATATCCTTTGTAGCTTTAACTATCTTTTTCTTATTCGCAATTTTTTTTTCTTTTTTGTAATGAATTCATTAAAGCTGTTTATGGAGGATTCAAAATGCTTTTTGTATCATTATTTTCATTAAACGTTAATGCGGCGAAGATATTACTGTTGGTCGTCTGGATTAGGGCTTTAAATTATGAACGACTGTATCATACTGGACATACAAATCTTTCGCAAATCTTCTGTTTAACCTTTGAGAATATTTTTCTTTTTTTAACAAACGGAAAATTCATATTGCTCATTTTTATTCCATTATTTTATCTCTATTTATCTGTCAAAGTATATTAATGGATCTTGGATCGTTTAAAAATAATATGGAAGATATATAAGATGTTCGACCAAAAATATCGGAGTGTTGTTAATAAGCATCAAGAGAAACAAAAATTCCAATGGAACATGATATTACAAACCGCAATGAAAGGATGAAAATCGATTACGAAAATTTCGAACGAAGATCAATATGTACGCATGCTTCGATGTCTTCCTGGAATGACAAAAAATACAATAATAACACCAAAAAATTTATTTGATTGATTATTACAAGAGTTTCTTTATGTGGTTACAGTTTACAATAGTGTAAAAAACGATTTCCTAAGATATCTAAAGCAGCAAAGGCAATCTGCGCTATGAGATCCTTCATTGTGCCTTTAAATGCTAACATAAACAAATGATTTAAGTTTATTCCATAGGAAGAAATCACACGGATTGATATCCGATGAACAGGGAAACGAAGCAATAGGTCTTCATTCTACATTTTTGTATATTGTTACGGATTTTCTCCTTATTGACGGGTTCGCTTTGATAGTGATTGTATGGTGAAGAGAACACACAATCAGCAGGCATCAGTAGGAAAACAACAACGTTTATTTACACGAAGAGACTAACACAAAGAAGACGAATACACACACAAATGACAAATATTTACAGCAGAGACGAACACAGGACAGCACACTACAGCAGACAGTAGCCCACAGGTAGTAATAGTCCACAGGACACGAAGCGACTAGACAGAATACAGCAGGAGAGGTGATCCTGGGAGCTTATCTCTACCGTCTCTCCAACGGCTGAACTTCTCGCTTTAGCTGTCTACTCACTACTTCTCACAACTGGCTACTACACAACATATACGACGACATAGTGGACGACAAGATTCGGCACACAGTAGTTCAGTACTCGCTTCACACAACGCTGGTAATTCGCCGTTGCTTCGCTATCCTCTCGAAGATTCGTTACTTGTCGGCGACTCCGACTACTCACTCACACGACTTCCACGCAGCTTCCATAGTGCCAGCCTTTTATAGTTCTTGGGAGGCGGAGTTAAAAACTTCTAGACCAATCAAGGCTTATCTGAGTGTATCTCGGTTCTTAGTGGATGAATCGTGAAAGTTCTCGAACTTTCCAGCATTATCCATTTTGTAGCCAAAGTCGCAAAATTCGTTGCCAAGTTGCCAAATGGTCGCCAAGCTCTGAGGTCATTGACGCGACACCCGCTCAGCACGCACAGGGCAGATCGTACAACGGTTTTTCCCAAGATGACACTATTTGTGCCGGGAAGCAAAATTACAGGTTTGTAACAATATGTAGCATCATTCGTGGGGAAAATATATAGGAACTTGATCATTCATTAGTCCCACGCCTTAATGCATTGCGGTGAACATACTTTACAACATTTCTGGAAGGTGTGTTGCAAAAAAACTAGGTACTTTGTTCTATTCAGGCTTTCTGACAGCAAATATGACTATAACTGATAATCACCGTGGATTTTTGCCCACATGTTGATTCTAAACCTCTGCTGAGATTTTTACGTTTCATTAATATGGGAATTATCCATTGCTCACATGTATGCATTATATGTGTTGACAATGTCTTTTGAACTCAGAGCTAGCATGTTTTTTGTTTTTTTTTTGATGATTTTCACTCTCTCGATAGGGTGTGCGATATCATATTCCATTGCAATTGCTGTTTCTTTTGATATCTACTAACAACTCTCTGAGTTAATAGTTTGTCGGTCTATTATTAACAGCATATTATTCTTCTGCCTTAAGGATTTTAATTCTTTCCGTAGAACAATAGGTATCGAAGATATGATTTAGATGATTTGTTTTATTTGGTAATAAATAGCTTGTTGCTGCATCATTTTGTAATAAAAATACACTCTTATGAATAATATTTAAGTAATGCCAAGACATATAAAATATGTAATAAAACAACAAAAACAAAATTTTTAAACACATTTTATTCATATGTTATTTACACTTGAATTTAATGTTTGTATTTTATTGTCTACCATTAAATGGCAGTGAGAAAAACTCATTTTTACAAATAAATTAAAATAAAATTTCATATGCAAGTGCTGCTTTCGGTGATATCCTATGAGGACCGCAGTATTCAAAATTTATTAGATTTTATATTAAAATAAACCACAAAAAAACCACCTTGGGGAATAAATGAGCAAATTTATTAGTTTAATATACGATTTTTTTTAGAAATGGCTTACCACCATTTTTATTTTTGCAGTAAAAGAATGATAAATATGCAAACTATTTTTTTATTATTAGTTAATGGTTGAACCTTCATTCATGTAATTTCAAGTTAAAACAATATACGTTTTCTAAGTTTAGTTATTTTTTTCGCTTAAATTACGAAACAGATTTTCAAACTCTAATTTTGTTTATTCTTATAAACTGGGCCATATTTATTTTACACACTTTACTGTTTTTTCTAGATTTTTGCTTTATCTTAGCGAATTGATTGCTTTTTATAAATTTCTGTGATTATATTTCATGCATATGTCCAATTTTTAATATATTGTTCCCACTTTGTAATTCCTTTGCGGTACAGGTGTAGGTTTGACAGAATTTTTGCCTGCTTTTACCTGCATTCGCCCTATTGGGTAGAACAAAAGGTAGCAAATAGTCTCAAAAAGGTCGAAGAGCGAGACCAGAGAGAGTCCCAACCACATTCCCATGTAACCTCCGATGTAACTGAACATCTCCACACTCTGAAAAGACAATGGAAAAATAATATTTCATAGGTGCTATGATATACAAAAAATATTGACATATATATCTATTTGTTAGCCTGGCCTCCCACACTATTCACTGTAATATATTTTCAATGGTTTCCTCACCATCTTATACCATTAAAAAAAATTCTTCTCTGAAAACCGAAATGTTCCTTTACATCTATATGGCAAAATAAATTATTGATGTTAGAAACAGTCAATTTTAGGTGCGAAAATCCTTTTTCAGCCCCAACTTCTAAGATATTGCAGTTATTGAAAGGATTTTTATACAAAAGTTGTTCGTCTAAGGTGAGGCGCTAGTTTGGCTAATTTAGTTCCCATCTTCAATATTAAGGAAGTTATAGTGAAGAGAAAATTTCAACCCACCACCATTTCCACTCCCTTGGAGCTAAAATGGCCATTTATGAATTTATATATATATAATCTTCAATCCTTCACATCCCATCTTCAGTTCTTCATGATCCCAAGAACCCCAAACCACCCTTCGTTCAAAAGTTATATATGAGCCGCTCAGAAGCCAATGCGGTTAAGTCCAAAACACAGAAATTGAGAAAATTAATGTTTGATACATTAGTTTTTAAAATTCTTGGTTTATTAATTCAATTAGAAAAGTGTATAAAGTCTTTTTTCGAGGTGTAAACTCTGCAAAAAAACAAGATATGTAAATAAAAACGTAAGTATTTATTGAAATAATGACAGCATCTTAAAAATTTTAGGACTTATACCTTTTGGCAGCTGAAAAAGATAAGAAATTTATGTAAAAATAATAAAATATAATAAATAAAAAAATAAAAAATAATTATATATATATATATATATATATATATATATATTGATAAAAGGTGGACTTATTCACAATGGCTTCTGAAATTATTATACAATATATTCAGAAGCTATTAAAAAAAGGGCTGTCTAACCTAGAAAAAAGTAACCAATGAGTAAATCCTTTAATAACTAAGAAGATTATTATTTATTTCATCAAAATTTCCAAAAATCAGAAAATATCAAAAAATGGACTTAACCGCATTGGCTTCTGAGTGGCTCATATATCTATATCCCTTTTGAATCGGTGAAGGACAGAAGAAATTTTCTCGTTGTCTTGAAAACCATTGCATTGGCAGTCTTCTATAGGAATTCACCTAATGCTTTCTGTAACCGTTGAGAACATACAAGAGTTCCCCGAAAAGCTCTGGGAAACAGAAATATTTGTGATGTATTTATGAGAAAATATAAAAATATGCCAAACCTGCTCTATGATGACTTCTTCTCGAAAGATTTATGGCAAAAACTAAAAATCCCATTCATGAAGGTTGCAGAATCTCGTTTATATTTTAAAGAACCGTTTTCATAAAATCTTGTTTAATTTAGAGACATTTCAAGCTTTAGGAGGCTTTTGTAATTGATTTCTCTCTTTCCCTGAATTTTTCAATTATTGGAATTTATTTCTCAAGTTTTTTTTTAATCAATCAAGTTTATTTGTGTAGACATTCTTAAATTTTTTAAAAAGTCGTTTTGAGTTGAAGACTTTTTCTTTTGCCAAGATATAAAATATTTAATATTTAATATTTCTAATTTCCTAGGTCTTTTTTACAAATACTTTTTGAATTTTGTTTCTAAATTCACTTTGCATTAAGTTACGATACATTTTATATTTCATAATATATGTTTTAATGCTGTTTCGTGTCTTTAAATGTTATTGTTTCAAATTCTAAATTGTGTTAGAATTTTCTTACAAAAAGCCTTACAAATTAAAATTCAATTAACATTTTTTGTTCAAATTTTGTACAATAATTCCTTGATATATTCGGGAGTTGCTAAAATAGATAATAAACAATGTGTTCATTTAGAAATATTCTGTTGTTGTTTTAATGTTTCAAAATGCAAAGGAAATTTAAAATTTTATGATATTTATCAGTCGAAAGTCATTATATAATGATTGGCTAGAACTAACATCTTTTTTAAATGTAAGTAATATATTTGTTAAGATTCTGAAGGAGTCATTTGATAGACACTTAAACTAAAAGGTTTTTCCTTTCTCTCCCTTTTTAGTAAAAAAAAAGTCAATTTTTTTCCAATTTTAAAACCTTTTTGGCATTTAATTGCTACATTTTGATTTTCATTGGTATTTTTTAAAATTTGTTTTATGCAAAAATTCAAAAATATAACTATTTTACAACAATTTTGAAAAGATTTCATCCTGAATGTTGTTAGTAAGTTCTGTGAAAGCAGATTAATTATGCAAATTCTTTTCTTTGAATATAGCCATCAATATTTTCATAAAAAATAGGAATTTTAGTGAAATTTCTTTCTTGTTTAAAATTAAGATTATTTACAATTATGTTATATTGCAAGTATTCGATTGATGCAATTTTATAAATGACACTATTCTTGTTATTAATGAAAAGTGTTTAAAGATATACCTAAATAAATATTACTGCAAATGGATATGATTTGCTTGTATAGTGCATCATCCTCAATTATCATCAATGGATCAATTTTTTGTCGAATCTTCACAAATTAATGATTATCCATCAGCATTCCACCCCCAAATAAACATTAGGTGGTTATGATCACGGGAATATAAAGTTAGAGCCACGTAAACAATATGTCCCTGAAAAGAATTCTGACAGGATGGGTAGCCAAATATTTTTTGATACCATTTATCTGTTCAGGTTTTCACGAAGAAATTCTACTCAATATAATCTTTCCAAATAACGAAGGAATAATTTGACACTATGCTATGACCCAGTTAATTCTCGAATGAAAATAATGTTCGAAAAAATAAACAGCCGAATTAGGAAGCCGCCAGAGAAATCTTTGATCAATATTGTTGATCAAATAGATTAAAATTTTGCAATATATATATATATATATATATATATATATATATATATATATATATATATATATATATATATATATATATATATATATATATAACATTTATTAAAAATATTCACCCTTTTTTGTATTTCTTTCTTGTATAGGAAGTATACAAAGAGAAAGAACTGTAACCATCAAAAGATTTGAGATTTGAGGATTCCCGCTACAGACCTTTCCGAGAACGAAAAACACCTTTCCAGAATTATGTTTGCCTATTTGTGATCCCGATAGCTCAGAACCGATTTTAGCTACATGGATGAAATTTGATATATGGTCCTCACACCGAATTCGTAGATTTCTATCTAATCCTGAATGAAATTCATTCATATTCATTAAATCCATTCATAATCTATGCATTCATCTATCTGGGTTTGAATATATGTTAATACAAAACAAAGAGAGCTAGACGGATAAAATTGAATGCATAGATTTAAAATTTTAAGTGTAGATTCCTATCATATTTTGAATCAAATGCATCAAGAGGTTGACCGTCTGTAGGTATGTAATTTCACACGCATGTAAACGCAACAATTGAAAAACTCAATGACTTAAATATGTGGGAACTTGAAATCGCTAACGAATCAATTCAGTTAAAAGATAGAAAACAGTTGTTATTCGGTTCTTCTAGCTAGCGTTTTCAAGATATATTTCCCTATGAGGTATTTTTTGTGGATACTTTTTATCACCTCTAAAACTTATATGTTGAATTTTGAATTCCCCTGTATAGAAATGTTATGATTTCAATCTTTGGCAGGGCAAGCACTCGTCATTTTTCCCGTATTATCAATCTGGACTGTCTTTTTGCTGAGACTGGTTTCTATGTAGCATTATATGTAAATTGAATCTTCGATATCACAAATGTCAACATTTTGGGCATGAATTAAAAAGTAATGTTCGGTCACTAAATGTGGTATTCTGGATAATTTTTATTGCAACCCTAAAAGAAGCTACCATTTCGTATAGCCATTTAAGATGAGGGATTTTTGGTGAATTTTTGAATAGTTGGCATGAAAGAAACCAGAATAGTTCTCAAATGTTATAGTCTTTATAATTGCCTATTTTTCCTGTGGAGCGAACAATACTTACCGCAAATTTCGGCTGATAAACAAATCTTGTGAGACGGAATTTATTAAAAACGATGGTCAATTTGATGCGTGAACGCCTAAAAAAAAAAAAAAAAAGTGATCGATTAATGACATTATTGGAATTTTTTTATGGAAATGATAGATTTTCTGTGCAATATATACTTTTACTGGCATTTAATCTGCCACAAAAAATTTACAGTTTCTGCAAAAATAAATTAAATGTTGGAATTGTGAAAAACTCGTTTTAGAATATCAAATTTAGTATGGACATTTCTTTTATTAACCAGACATTTCAGGCAAATTTAAATAATTATTTTAAAATTCATTTATTTAAAATTAAATTATTGAAATGCGTTTATTCATCGCAAATATTAAAAAAATATCAAGGTGCGATAAAAAAATACAATATCATTCAGGTGTTTTTCCTTCACACTTTTCAAGGGACGAGAGAAATAATGGTATAAATGGGATAAAAGTCAAGCTTTGGAAAACCACAACCATAAGTAACAATGCTATGGAAATTTGAGAGAAAAAAATTTTTTTTTAAAGGCTGTGAAATAAAGTGTAATAAGGTACTTAAATAATAGAAGTGGAAGACACGTTTCTGGAATTACATTTATGTTATGAATTTAAGCAGTCAAATAAAAAGGAATATCATTAGCAAGAGCTGTTTTATTTATTCTGTTGTACATCGAGCAACAACTTGAATGTAAAATGATTGAACAATTTTTATACTTACTTGCACCATTCATCCGTTTCAATGCACTAAATAAAAGAAAAATATGTCTTGAAATGATTTGAATAATTTAAAAAATTAAAAATATATCGTTTTTACATGGCATTTGTAAATAAATTTAAGGTTTCTTTAAACAGATTTCTGAGAGAATCACATAATATAATAATCGTTTTTTTTTTAAAAAATTCTTTAAGGTTAATATATCGCAAACAAATCTTTAATTATCTTGAGGATCATTAAAGTGAAATGCGGGGCGTGTTTTATATAAGTAAGTACTGTTTTGAAATTCAGTAGCTGCACCACTATGGCTGTCATCCCGCGCATGCGTATTGAGTGCTTGCATGTGTTCGCTGCCACAAATGCCATTACGGCAGCATCTAAATGCATTTACGTCTTTTGTGAGTTTTAAAATATCTCAACCAAATAAAAATAAAAATACGTTTTGTCCTTTTATTTTCTGAGTATGAAAGATGTGAAAGCAGCAAGTCAGTGTAGTAATAGGTATGAAGAAGACATTATGAGCGAAGGAATGTTAGGAAAGTGATTAGAGTGCAGTAGACTCCCGAGTATCCGGCCTAATGTGGCTGAAGGGCAAGCCATGTAACAAAAAAATCCGGATAGACCGGAATTATACGAACTCATTTCTTTACCCACCAATACCAGAAGACGTTTTCATACCCAAACTCATTGTTATAATAAATATTTTCTCGCTTCTTCTTGAGTACTAAGCCCTCCATTTATCTCAAATCACGTAGAATGTGAAAGCACCAGGGGCCTGGTGAAATGTAGAAGCAGTTGCCTGTAACATGCCGAGTTATAGAAATGTAAATAGAAAGCTATGTACTGGTAGTTTATATACTGCAGGCACATTTCAAGAAATTATTCGAGAAAAAGTAAGTTAAAGGATATAGACTGTTTAATATAAATTCTGTAATGCCTAACTTAAACGCAGGAAACATAAACAAAACATTAACCTATGTCGTAGGTCTAATTCTTAAGAAAATTGACTCAAACTGATTTTATTTTTCACTGATAAACATATGGACACACATATGAAAAGGAAACCTTAAGATAAGAGTCAATAGTTAGTTTTTAGTTTTTGAAAAAGTCCTTATAATATATGACGAACAGAACACTGCTCTTTTCATATTACACTTGCATTTTGCACACGACACGTAGGAGAATCATATCAGATGCCCGCTTCTAATGTTTTGGCAATATTACCAATGCAACGCCTTGTCTTCCTCATTTAATTACGATAAAAGAAAATTAGGCCGGATAGTCGCGAATTGGATACTCGGGAGTGTATTTAAAGATGACCGCACGAATGTGCATAATGATAAATGAAGCAGGCGGCGTCATTTCATTACTGAAGACTTGATGCAGAAAATTGACGGAGAAGCTAGAAAGATTCGGTGCTTTAGGATTTCAACTTTATCAAATAAATTTCCTCAAGTTTCAAGAAGTGATTTTTAAGGATTAGTAATAGAATACTTAAATTGTCGCAAGTGGTACCAAAAATATTGATTAAATGCACAAACCCAAACGTTTAGTTTGTGCGTTGGCTGATCTTGAAAAATACAGTAATTTTGGTGGCGATTTATTAAGCCAAATCGTCTAAGCGACGAACCATGGTGACTCATTAAATATCGGGATCTGAACAGCAATTCATGGAATGGTGATATTCAATATTATCCACCAAAGTAAAGTTCAGCTCCAAAAAGCATGTTTACTGTATTCTGGAATAGGAAGTGAGTATTGTTTGTGGAATTTTGCTTCGTGGTGACATTATAAGTTTTTAGATCTATTCTGAGTCTTAACTAAATTACGCCGTGTGATCCAAAACAAAGACCTCACAATCTTTGTAAAGAGGGTACCCAACAATATGCTAATCATATTCCAAATATCATCGTATTGTTTGGCTGGAAACAATTTGATAATCCTCCGTAAGTCTCCAGTCTTGTGACTACCACTCGTTTCTACATTTCAAATAAACATCTTGGCAATCAGCGCTATGAGGATAAAGATGACTTCAAAACATTATTGTTGAAATGGCCATTACATTAAGCGAAGTACAAATTTTCCCCTAAAAATAAAATTGATATAAAAAAAGTACAGTCGTGTGCTTTTTAAGCCCCAATATCGGCGAGAAGACAACTTAACCCCACACTATTATTATACACTGGGGAAGTGAAAAACTGCTTATTTGCACGGCATTTTTCATTCATTTACCTGTGGGATGAGTTTTATTTTTACAAGATATTTTTAAAGGTCATATATAAACTTTGAAACTAAGTCATTTACACTGAAACAATAGAATAAAAAGGAGATCGCTCAAGAAACATTTTATTGTTGAATTAAGTAAAAAAAAAATATAGGATAAAATGTACACTTCAGTTTTAATGGTACACAACACATTTGTGAGAATAAGAAAATGCGAAGCTCATATACATTCGCGAAACTAGCTATTTGAACATTTATCTTAATATATTTTATTGATACTGCCTTCTTCTTGCTATAGTGTCTGCCATGCTAAATACGCCATCTAGTGTTATTATTCGTGTAGTTGCGATAGTGTGCTATTGTGAATTCGTATATCCTCATGCCATGTACATTTTTTCTTGTATATCCTATTCTTTTACTTAATTCACTAACTAAGAATACTTGTGGCGACAAACCTTCGCCTTTGCGATCCCGTATACCTGTAGTAAAAATAATTTGTTTCTCTGTGGCTGATCTCCTTATTACACCCTTAATCGATCTTTTGAAATAACCTTGAAATAGTAATATTTCTTAATAAAGGTCATTGCACACATATAAATAAAATTTCAATTACCGTATGATCCATGTTGCCTATTTTTTCATATCGGACATCATAATAGTGGTCACTAAAATACAAAGAAAAAATAATTAATATTGAGTTCGTAGTCCTAAACTTTTACAGTTATTACGATGAAGATTTGTAGTGCTCTGGACGTAAAAAACGATGCAACTCGACCGGCAATTATCAAAAATATATCACTCAAGGGTAGAGAAAGGATAAAACTAAAATATGTACCTTTATTCCAAGATAAATATTCCACAATACGATCCTAATAAATCTAAAAATATTTGATTTATTTTTAGTATAGTTTTAACCCTTTTTCACTCGGAAAAGTAATTCGATGCAAAATTATTCACCTAATACAAGGGCTTGTTTGTTGTCCCAAAAAATAAATATATATAACAGTTTTAGGTTTAATTTCCCTGTAAAATTAATCTACATCTTTCTGCCATTCTATACGCATTTTTAACAATAAAAATTAATTAATAAAATAAATAAATAAAAATTCAAACTGATGCACCGTCTTGAATGGTGTGTGAGAGGTACCATCCGAGAGCAAAGGGTTAAATCTCGCTAATTTATATACGCTTAAAGAGTAATAATAACCAAATCAAAATCACTACAGAATTAAAGAGAAAGTTTTATGAGATCGTTTATTAAAATTTATTCATATCGATTGTTGCGCTTCTGGACTATGGTGTTCACATAAACAAAATTAATTTATCGAGTCCAAAACTGACTCAGATCTATAATTCATCTAAAGGAATCATATGCCAACTTTCAACTATTTAGTTCGTTGTATATTTGGCTTACTGTATTCACGCTCCCTCAGAGAAATAGATTTATTTCTTTTCGAAGAATATCGCCTAAATTCGTTTGCAGGTTCATTACAGAGCGGCACAAAAGCAGAAGTATGAAAGGAGCGAAAAGTGACGAAACAAATGATCACTAGCCTTATTCGTTTCACTGGTTTTTACTTGTAAAATTGGAGAAAGAATCTCATACTAGTTTTCATGTCTAAATTGCTTTTATGTTTTAATTGAATTATCGTGTTTACAGATAAAAAAGATCAATATATATAGATATAATTTCAAATTTTGGGGCGTTGGACTTTAGGAAGGCTTAAAATGTGGAAATTCAACATTTAGCTGTCGAGAACAATTACCATACTTTATATTTGAATAAATGAAAGCTATGTATTAATGTGTGTAATCTACTAACTGTGTATATAAAATTACTAATCTTATTCATTTTGTACTCCATAGGTACAAAAGCAGTCTACTGGTAAGAAAGACAGCAATAAGAGTTGTTCAATAAGTAAATTAAGTTTATTTTGGACATGACGTCTTACATTGATATAAGACAAGATGCTGGATTATCAAAGCTTTTCGTATATTTCAGTGAGACATCTCAGCTTAACCATATATTTCGCGAATTATTTTATCATCAATTTTATTTTTGTATGCTTTAGATATTTATTGTATTTTAGTGTAGAATAACACCAGGAAAGAGGAAAAAAACATTTTAAGTTAATTAAATTAAACAATTTAATTAATTATACAAAATTTAAATTTTAACTTTTAATTGATATTTACTGCTCCCTACTTTGCTTTAAGTAAAGTAAGAAAAATGAGCCATATTACGAAGACATCAACATGATTTCCCTGACAGGGCCCAGAAACTTCTAGAAAGATCAGTATAACTCGCTTTCTAATGGACTTATTATTGAGAATACTTGTACATTCTGGAATCTCCTATTTTGTAGCCAAAATTGCCGAATGACTGTAAAGTTTGTTGCGAAGGACGGGGGTAATTGATCCAACATCATCCAAACTATCTGTGAAACTGTCTTCCTTATCAGGACAACCACTACGCTGGAAGCAACATTAAAAATTCGTAAAAATATAATCAGTGGAATGGATGAGCTTTTTGATCATGGCACATTTTCTCAGACTGTGAAATAAAAAGGATACAACTATCTCTATTTCATACTCCACATTGATTTTTAAGAAATACATTAGATTTATGACTGTAACTGCCTAAACCCCACCTTCGCACCAGTAAAAAATAACAACAAAAACTAGAATTAACAGTAGAAAATGTTATATTAAAGTTCTAGATTTATATTTCTTGTTGATCCTATGATAAACTACATATTGCTTGCCAACGGATACAAAAACCCTCCGCGCATTTACACATGCGTTAAGATGGGTTTAATCCGTCAAAATAGGAATCAGAGGAAATATGAAAGGTGGACTTAACAATAAAGTAAACTCGGTTTACTCGTGGAATTATGAGGCGTTTGAGCGTTGAGTTGCATTGAGAATCTTTACATGATTAAAAAAAAAAAAAAAAAACTTCGCCTTTTATAATGTAACTATTGTTAATTTTTTCCTCATTTTAATGGACTTTAATAATGTTTTGCCATTCTGTTTTCAATTTCTATATTGTAATTCATTCCTGTAACTTTTCCAGTCAGACATTTCTTTTCTTTTTTTTCTTTTTTTTACTTCTTTTAGTTGCCAGTTTTCTTCTTTTAGTTGCTTCTTTAGTACGCTAGGCTTCTAATACTTTGCATAATATAGTTTTAAGATGGTATCTTAAAAGTGTTAGAGCAAAACTAATCAGGTTAGCCCATTACAAATGCTTAAATATACATAAAGTACTCCTCTGTTACTGAAATATCTATGAAATATTGTGTACTTACTAGCAGGCATCTCTACATTTTAAAGTACAATTTTTCACAATATCACTTGTAAGGGTTCGTTCATCTGCAAAAAAATATAATAAAAATAAATAAATAAATAATAGTTTTGTTAAAATTTAACAAACATTTTGAAATTAACCAAGAAGACATTCAAAAATAAAATCTTTAAAGAAACAATTGCAAATTAAAAATTTCATCTTTGTATTTTAAAGTATTTAAATTAATTATGTTACTATATTTTTTTTAAAAAAATCACTTGACGATTCATTACTCTGCAGTGAATTTAATTAAACAAAGAATAAAAAATTCATGGATTTTAAAGAAATCTTAAATATTAGATGTCAATTGTACTATTTATTTAAAAACTTTTGTTGTTTTTAAAATTTTGTAAATGATATTTTCTGTAAATATTTACAGATGCTAATATAATCGAATATGAACAGTGCAATGACAAATGATTCAAACACTCTCAGTTAGCTGCTGCACATAGATAAAACCCAATCGCTAAGCCTTTTTAGTTCGAAAATAAATCTCAGCTTCTCTCTTTGATCTATTTTATCTGTACTTTAAGTGAATCCTGGTCTTCCTGAAACTTTCTCGCTTAATTTCCAATAAAAATCCCCGACCCTTCTCTGATTTAATATTGTAATTCTTGAATAAGGTTGCGAATGCCTTACTTGGCTTTGGCGAACAATAGTTACGAAACCAGATGTGTAAATCTAGCACATAATGCTAAGGTATTTTGAACGCCTTTTTTTTTCTACCGATAGAAATCAAAATTTGACACACAACTATTGTTGCAGAAGATCACATGTCTAATTTCATTGATTTGAAACGTTGCATTTATCAGTTAGTGTGTTTATACTCATTCGAAAGATAGAGAGATATGCGATCAACACTTTGGCAGATTTGATTCGAAATTTTATGAGAATCTATATTTTATTTGCTAAACGTGTATCAAATGTTACCTGTTTAGCTCTTTATATTTTGTAATTATAGAATTACCTTGCACTCTAACAGCCAAAGAGGCAGACTTTTTTCAGAATGGATTTCTTTCAAAATTTAAAAGAAACTACAAAATGAGTTAAAAGTCCGTATGCCACAACCACATCCGTCTATCCCAAAGCGCGTATGAGTTATTGTGCTCACAGATGAATTGGTAGACATACAGACATAATTCTAAAAAAAAGGTAATTTTCTGAGTCAGAAAAATCTGAAACGCAGAGAATCGTCAAAATCTCGAGTTCCAATTTTTTTTTGACAATTTTAGTACTTTTAAAATCTTTCGTATACGAGAAAAGAAAAGAACAAAAAAAGGGGGGGGGACTGGAAAGGGAAGGAAAGCGCTGCGAAGGATAGATTGGTAACAGTTCACTTAAATTCATCACTTTTATGAGCATTTTGATGGATTTCTTGAGATTTTTAACACATTGCTATTGAAATATATGCAACTTACTTTTGGGACATAGTTGATGCTCATGGGGATAATCTACATTTTTATCGATGCATTGGCCTAATTCCAGAAGTCTATTCAGTTGGCAATATTCCACACACATCTGGAAAATAATATTCATAAAATTATAAAGCCGCATATTTTAATTTAATCAGTTAATGGTACATAATAATTTCATATTAAATACAATTTTAAGCTGAAGTGTGATTCCCATCTCCTTTTGTATTTTACTCCAATTAATTGTAATTTTTAAAAAATGAAATATTAAAAGAACAGATTATCATTTCTTAATGAAATTTATTCAAATCTTCACTTGACACCTTTAATATGTGTAAGGCCAATTTACTTTTGGAATCCATACCATTTCTTAAAAGAACAGAAAGAACCTGTCACTATTTCACATCATTGGGTCTCATTTACCCCTTGCCTGCCGCGGGCGTATATATACGTCTCCCTAAATCAATGTGTTAACTTCCTCTGGCGTATATATATATATATATATATATATATATATATATATATATATATATATATATATATTATATATATATATATATTATATATATATATATGTCGCTCAACTATATACGTATATATATTCGTGGCACTGGGGGCTGAATCTCGCAAGTTATCCTCGGCAGGTAAGGGGTTAATTGTAAGGAGACAGTGTCATCGCGCGAATTAACTCTAGTTATACGCGAAATATAATAGTTCAATAATCATCCTTAACTCCATCAGTACTGAAGGGCATCAAAAGCCTGTTTCGCGAAGCTATGGTAGACGCCCGATGCCTGAAGGTCACTGCAAAATTCCTTCTAAATAACAGTGGCTCATGCTTTTTTTCCTTAGAAAAATTTTCCCAGATTGATTTGGGAACTAAAAAGTTTTCCGAGTCCTCAAAAGATCTCCGAACATACATTTGCTTCAGAAACAACGATAAAGCAGGGTCCTCTTTTGTACATCAATCACTAAAGAATATGTGCTGTCAATGTGGTTTCTGAAGAGAATATATAATTTTTCTAATTTTTGAGAGAGAAACTAGGGTGTTCCAGTATTCTGAAGTATCTTAATTTGAATGATCTTAGAAATGAGAGATCTAAAGCAAACGATTAAAACTTTACTAATAATAGACGTGAATGTATGTATCTCTGTGTGTTGGTATTCTGTAGGATAAGCTTATAGGTGGATCTGTTGAACCACCAAATTATTCTTTGGAAGGTTGGAATAAGAATCAAGGAGAGATTTTTTTTTGAACTTTTAATTATAATTTTAATTAAAAATTAAGCAAATTTGGACATTTTTATGCTATGGTTTCCGAAAAATATTATCACAAAAGACTTTTACACTACCTTAAAATTAAAAAAAATTAGTTTTTCTTTGATATTTGTTTAAATGCATTAAAATTTCTTTTAGAAGAAAATAATACCAAAAATTTTTCCTTCTTGCAAAGAAACTGGAGTCGTATTCGTTGCTGTTATATATACTTCATTCTAGATTTCTTTCCGTTGTTGATAATCAAAGTATGAAGTTGAAATAAAGTAAAGTATATAAAACTTTAATGATTCTACTTTCCAAAATTTTACTTTTAATGAACATGTTCACTGCCAGCAAGAAATTTTTTAGATTAGTTTCATTCCCATTTCAAATTAAGCTTCAAATTTTAGAAGAGATACAAGAATTTAGAATAGATGTGCAAAGCAAAATGAAAGCTTGATTTAAGACCTCTGAAAAAACCCCGTGTTACTTATCTATCAGTTTCAAGTTTCAAAATACTTTGTACAGAAAACGATTAAGACCAAGCCTACAAAGGATTTACTTGAAATTTTTAGCAAACATCAATGCAGCGAACAACTGGTCATGCAAGGCGGCTAGTTATCAATAAAACATAACAAAATGTCAGTATCCTGCATATTATCTATTCAAACATTACCAGTTGCTCCCACTAATCAAAGAACTTTCTCCTACACTAACGCAATAATGCGCCTTTTTTCTGTTTTATAATATAGAGTTAAGAACCGGAGATGTACCTTAGACTTCTCCCCATTAATTTATTGAGCCCAAAAATATGTCGCATATTCACTCCAATGCGACAAAACCAAGTGCCAAATTTCATCTATCTAAGTTAATAAGTTTATGAACAATCAGGTTCGCGTAATCATGAATAAATAAAGGTTGACTCTCTTCATCCAATGCATCTCTTCCAATGCAACTCTCAATCCAATGACTCTCTCAATCCAATGCAACTCTTCAACTCTGTTGATAAAACTATATGGAAAAATAAATTTGCCTTCTCTGAGCCGCTTTTAAATTATCATGCTAATTGGCAGGCTTACGTACAAAGTTTTCCTCTAAAATTTAATAGAAATCTGAAATTTTGATTTTATAACTACATAAAGATTGCCACGTCCACAGATATTCGCACAAATTTAAATCCAACGATATGTTTTTTGGACAAGAGAGAAGCTTACAATTTAGAGATTATTCTAATCTCGAAACTGATTTTTTTTTAAAAAAATTTAATACTTTCTATTTACATTCATTTGACCTCGGCTAAAATTATAAATTCGCTTCAGAACGATCCTGATATAACTTGAAAACGACACATAAATTAAATGAATTAAAATGATGGATTAACAACCTGTATTTTATTTGGTTATTTTATAGCATTATTGGATAACATGCTGAATTCTAAAGATTTAAGTCATTGTGTTTATATGTATGCGAAATAAAAACCGATAGACAGTCAACCCTTTAACGAATTTGATAAGTATTTATATTTTAAATGCTTAACCAGTATACTAAACTTTATTTACCGAGCGCTTTGCGTTTTGAAAGATTCGCTCTGAACGGATATCATTCAAAATTTGATATAAATCTTGAAATTGAGTTGTAATTCCATATGCTAAATTTTCGCCAACTTGTTCGAAATGTTTTTAAATTATCCTATTTGAACACTGACAGACAGACTGACTAATGTAAAAAATGTGTTTTTCGAATTCGTGGAGATCTGAAACGAGGAGATTCGTCAAAATCTCGAGTTCAAATTTTTTCACCGATTACAATACTTTCTCTATACCTCATATACGAGAAATAAAAAGGTGAGCAAATAGTAACAAAACTTTCATTTTTCTTTTTATTTTTCCATTTTCTAGAGGTTATACTGCAAATTAAATGAGCGGAAACTTCTATATTAACCTGTAATTGTCCAACCCAAATCGCACTACTATTGATTTTTTCCCCTACCAAACAAAAAAATCGTTATGATGTTCTCTATACACTTACAGCAGTTCAATTGGAGTTCCCAAATTCAAGATGAATTTCAACTGAAAATCCATTATATATGTAAGCCTAATATTTTTTGGAAAGCAGAAGGCAGTTTCGAAGACAGTGAAGACACTTTGCATTTTTAAGTTCACTTTAATCCATCCCGGGAAGGCATAATTTATTTACAAGAGGAGCGGACAAGGCACGTCCGCTCACAACGCGGCACAAAAGCAGATTAGCGTAAAAAGAGAGAGAAATAAATTATCCCTGGTCTTATATAACATGAGATATTAATAGGAAAAATATTTTTTCACAGTGTCTATATACTATTAAGATTCTGATAGGGATTTCTCACACATGTCAATTCTGATAAGGGAAACACGGGAATCTTTTTTAAAAGAATGTGCTTACTGGACATTTTTCTATCCTATCACGCGGAGCGTGTGAAAGTGCAAATGTAAGTATTTTTGCAAAGGTTCTCTTGAATTAATTAAATAGAAAAAGTGGAAATGGGTCAGGGAATAAGAGAATATTTTAGAATGTACTAAATTAAGATAAAACTTTGAAATTAATTTGGATTAAATTAAGAGTTTTAAATAACACACACACACACACACACACACACACACACACACACACACACACACACACACACACACACACACACACACACACACACACACACACACACACACACACACACACACACACACACACACACACACACACACACACACACACACATATATATATATATATATATATATATATATATATATATATATATATATATATATATATATATATATAGGCTAATGAGATTAAGTCTAATGTCAAGACCTATACGCATCCCCCATTGGTGTGATATGGAATTCTGAAGTCGGAATATACAATTATTCTCTTCACGTAACCAAGTTCAATATTGAGAAGGTCGTCCTCATATAGCCATGCACTGCTTCAAAAACGTAACTTTACTAAGTTACATTTTATAACTAAACCAAATTTTGTAAACGGAATCTGAACAACAAGTATATTTTGAATGATTTGATACGTTAAAATTCATTTACAAATCACAAGTCGATTTTTACATGCAATTGCTTCTATTCTCACCAAATGGTTCAGGGGTCCAGTGCCATTATTGTTCTTCCATATTTCCAAATAATCCAAGCAGTGCGTGTCGTACGGAGAAGGTAGCAGTTCTTGAGTTTGCTGAAAGAAAAGCAAAACGAAAGTTCATTTAGTACTGTTTTTTCATTTCAAAAAAGGAAATGAAGATCTTTATAATCACTTGAAGAAATTTCCAAAAAGAAGAAAGCCAGATACTACATTGTTCTAGTGTTGATAATCAACTCATATTTTCATTCTTTTCATTTTTATAGATTTTAATTTACATTTAACCCTCTCTCCAGGGAGACACCTCAGAAAATGATGATAAGAAACTCCCGGTATGGTGGTTGGTTCTTGTCACTCTACTGAGTATAGTAACAGTGGAGGTCGTCTGCCTCTTATCGATGACGGGATTTACTTCCCACGGGAAGGATTGTATCTTGGCCGGTGAAGGTCCTTAGGACTCAACAATAATTCCTGCCAGTGTTGCATCCTCGGGAACAGTCAATCAGATTTAATCCGAATGTCTTTAATTAGGCGGGCGGTGTTGACTTATGTGATTGCATTTAACACTCTAAACAGCCTAAACAGATTACAACTGGCTCCCGAAAATGCAATGTAAAACTGAAATTGCTAAATTCAGTTCTGTATCTTATAGTGAATAAGTACATGTAATAAGTTAACATATCCATTTATAGGTATTTATTTCCATTAGAATGTATGTTTATGCAAATATTTAATAATTCTAGGCATATTGTATTTTCAAACGCACATATAAAAAAACGAAAAGTTAAATTAAAAAGAAGATTTTTTTCTTCGTGCATATTTTACTTTGATCAAAGCAGTTGAATCAATCCACATTATACCGATAAATCCAAATTCATCTCCAAAAAAGTTGTCTAATAAAAAGAAAGATAGTCTAGTTTTATTATTCAGTACCTGGTAATTAGAACCTAATTGTTCAGATCAAAAGTATCTAAAAATAATGATTGATACTCAGAGAACGTTAGAAGTTTAGTCATAAATTTCAGTTGTATTACTGAACTCAAATTCTTAATTTCTTTTAAGAGTCATTGAACTTCAGAATGAGCATAATGTATAACCAAACGGTAAAAGGGTTGCTTAATGTGTGTACAATTTATCATTTTATTATATTAATTGATGCATAGATACATTGTGTCATATTCTTGCCAATAACTAGCAAAAAAAAAAATCTCATGAGAATTTTCAATTAATAACTTTTAGCTCTGAACAATCAAAATAACTTACCATAGATACATACGCATTATACTGCATTCCTCCTTCCAAAGAGTATCCGTCAGAAAAGGGATTCATCACGGACCTTCGGTCGTGAATTTTCACCTGAATCATCACCGGAATGGAGGACATTACGTATTCTTCTGCCTGGGTGTTTATGTCCAACTCAATGACTGAAAATAAACATGAAACTCTACTGACAAAAAAGATCTTCACGAAGAATAAGGATTTAGCTATTCTTTTCAAACAAATTTTAAAACTCTCCGAGATCTAGCACCATTATTTAAAATTATTCTTATTAATTTACAAATTTCACAATAAACAAAACAAATTAAAAATCACTGCATTTTGAAGCATTTTTTTAAATCAGGAGTAAACATAAAAAAAGCATTACCAATGCAGTTTTCAACAACCAATTATTCTCAAGATCTCAATACCAAAATATAATTATCCAAGTAAAATTTAATATCCTTCTGAAAACTACTACTTGATGATATCCTGTATTGCCTTCAGAAACAACTATATCAGCTACGAGTTATAAAATCCTTAATTTGTCATCAATAACTTCATACGATGTCGCAAAATAAATATTAGTAGCCCTAAATGATCGAAAAATATTACCTAAATAAGCAATAAAAATATAAACTTAAAGTTTGTACTCGTTGTGCAAATATTAAAAACCAGGAGGAACTGTCCCTCCAAAACTTTCTTGCATACTCTCTAATAAATCTGTCAATGTCAGAGAACGCCTTACTTGGCATTTGCGTATAATAGACATATCAATTTTTGGAGCGAATTTAGAAATTTTACTGAATCTATCGTGTCATCCTTGGCGAGTTATTTGGCGATTAATCCCTGACAACCGTTAATAGTAGCCAAAAATAGAATTTTTGTTTTAGACTCGTTATTCTCAACGGATTAAAGCAAAGATTTGACGCAAAACTGCACTTGTTGTCATAAATTCCCATACCAAATTTGATATATTTATATCATTGCTTTTTTTGAATTATTGCTTTTACATGTTTCTGAAAGTACAGACTTATAGATAGTCAACCCTCAGTTGGAATTGGCTCAAAATTTAACAGGTGTCTAACCTATAGATTTCAATTTGTGTATCGAATTTTATCTATCTAGTGCTCTTCTTTTTGTAATCATCGTGTTAACTCATATTCGAACAATCAGACAGACGGACTTCCACAGAACAGATTTTACTCACAAGTTGATAGAAATCTGCAAATTTAATATGCAGACTGTGTACAAGATTTCAACATTCTTGCTGAAAGTGTTTCTGCGTAATCTTTGTCACAGAAAGACAGACAGATGAACATTTTCTAAAAATGTGTTTTTCGAACACAGGGTAGTCTACAATGTGGAGGTTCATCAAAATCTCGAGCTCGAATTTTTTGACGATCACTATACAACGTGTAAGAGGAAGTCAAAAAGTCAAATGCGTTTCACTCTCTTATTTATGTGAAGTAACCATGTAATAATAACGTATATTGATTTGCTCATTTTGAGTATCTCGAGCTATAAGCAGAAAGAAAGTGTCTACACGAATCCAGCATCCCAGGGTTTATATGCATATGGCTCTCCCCAACAATGAAGGAAATATTAAAATTCCAAAAATTTCCAGTGGACATTCTGATTTAACGCAGTATTTATTTAAAAACTAGACTCGAAGAAGAATTTGGAACTATCATATTTATTGAATAATAAAATAGAATACAATCGTATGTAAAAAATACAGTCTATATTTGGCAATGAAAAGAAATGTGATGCTAGAAATATTTATCACTAATATTTATGGTAATTTTGCTTTTAAAATAAATTCGTGTGTTAACAATTCTATATTTTCTTAATTACTCTGCTTTATTTCAATAAACTCGCAGCTTGTATTATCATATAATTATTTTTGCTTTGGGCTAATGTCATTGCTGAAACACCAGACAAGAAAGTTTCATTGGAAAAAAGAGCCCACTGATAACTATTTTAAGACAATCTGTATATGTACTTTTCTAAAGAATATACGTGCAATTTAGATAGTAAATTGAAGGGTTAAGTAGGACACAATAAAAATTGAGTTTCTTTTTTACTTACTGAAAGTATTAGGATACAAAGAATCTTCAGCGTCTGCTTGTCCTACCAACGATTCGATGGTATAACAGCAATTAGGATCGCCTTTGCTGTCCACAACAGGAATTCTGTTATAGGATTTTCTAAAATTAAATGAATGAATCAATGTTTTAATATTATCCATGGATTTTGAAAATTACCAGCGATTATCAGAGCAACAAATATCATAGTATCTTTCCTTTTTTTTACTTCAAAATTGTACCATTTCTCGATTACCGATATTCAAACATCATTACCAAGTTTTGGACAAATTAAAACTCCTGCTTCCCCTCCATACAAATAACTTATGTATCAAATATTTAAATCTATAAACTTCGTGAAAAATTTTCTTTCAAATTTGAAATTCTTTCTGCATATTTTCAATACGATAAAATTTCATCTAAACATGATAAAAGAACTTATAAATGTAGAAATATATATAAAATTTAATTTAATGGGAGAAGTTTTTAATAAAAATGTTTAATACTAGCAGCATTATTAAAAAAATGTTTAGATGATTCATTTATGGGTCCACAGCAAGTTTATGTATAATGTTTACAATTATTGACCTAAAATTGGGCAAATTATGTAATTAATAACAAATTACCATTTAGTGCTTTTCAAATTCGCCATTTTAAACTGCACTCGGATCCCACTTTTCTATGTAAAAAAAGAGTAAATACAATCTATATTCAATTATTCATTAAAATAACTGAATATTCACATGATAATTAATATTTTTTAAATGCAATATTTTTGGAATTTTTTGAATGTTTTGCGAAAACAGTTGAATTTAAAAGGAGTGTGTATATAACTGATTCCATTCACAGTAAGGTTGAATGAATATTGTATCAAGTAAGCAAAGCTGATACAGAGAAAGAGATATCAAATACTCGGTATCAGATTTTTTGGACTTGATTGATACTGATTGGTAATCTTTTCGATCAAGTAATGCTATATCAATCTGATACAAAATATTAGATCGATATAATCTGATTCACCGTCCTAAATCGGCGACGTTATTAATATGTGTGATGTTTTTTTTCTTTTATTTATCTATATATATTTCATACTCTTATATTATTGCCCTTTAAATCATGTAACGGTTGCTCACTCCCTTCATGAATCTCAGCCTTTTCCTATACCAATCATATTAACCAAATCCTTCCTTTCCTCTTTTTACTTATCTTTCAATTAATAAGGCTTTCGATATATCGTCATCAATATCCCTTCCAAAGAAGCAAAATTCCAATTAAGAAATATCTTCGAATAAATATCAGTAAAAGTCTAGGCATAAGTCAAAGTAGGGTTTAATTTTAGTTTAGTTTAGTTATATTAACGTCCCGTTGTAAAGCAACACTAGGGCTATTTTGGGACGTGCCTTGTCATTTTGAGCCGTGGTCAGATGACGAGGACGACACCTGAGCTGGCACCCCCCTCTTCACACCACACCACACCAGAGGGAGGACGTTTGGCCCCAACGGATTTAACGTCAACATACCCCCTTACACGAGGGTTTTTCGGTGAAATCGGGACTTGAACCTAAAACTCACGAGCCGAGACCTCACCAACAGGCCACCGTTGCCCAGTCGAAGTACGGATATCAACCGAAGGACGCCAAAAATGCATCGGCTCTTAACGTTTTAATAAATGCAGGATGCATGTAAATAATCTTGGTACTATTATCTGGTACAATTGCAATAATGGCGACTGCATGCTTGATGTGCTGTCCTTTGTCAAATGCTCTATGAATCCCATCCATGTCTGACTGCAGAGTGCGTAGAGTATTAAATGTAACTTATTGGAATATTTTGATAGAACACAAACTAATCTACCAAATAGTGTCTGATATTTTAGAATTTTAATTAGTGCACTTCAGTATGTACCTGGACGACCCATTTGTCATCTAGGTATTAATTGATATCCTGCATCACTGGATCGTACTGGAGTTGAATATAAAGTTCATTCTCACGGCCTGTTGCTTTTAAGGATATGGTCGTAACCATTTTAGGACCATCCCCGCCTGTGGATGTCAATCGGAAACTTCCCGCAAATTGTCGGTAAGATGAACAGGTAGATGAACGGGTAGCAAGAACGCCCATTTCAAACCAAGTTAGCACATCCAAAAAAACTATCTTATTTCTCCATAAATAGGATTAAGGTCATTGATTATTGATATTTAATTCTTTGACGTCTCTGTGATATATCACGTCTATAACTGGATGTAACTCTAATTTAGCTGAACACGGAAGACAAGAATGCATTTCGACAAAAAGACTTCTCATTTATCCAGTATAGGTCACATTTCCCTGCACTGGTATTAAGTGTCAACTACTAATTGGAGAGAGTCTCTGATGTCTCTTAGGAATATCTGGATTTCTTCGATCAATTCATTATTGTAATCTTCTCTTTTAACTGCTATTGCCATAATCTGAAAGCATTTAAATAACCTACGCTAAACTAAGATCACATGACGTAATTTGCAGAAAAACTTAGTCGCTTGCATATCCATTATCGGTTGGGATCCTTGGATGGAACAATGGTCGTTCTAATAGGTACTCCAATTTCATTTTTGATAACTGAACAGTCTTTGATGTTTTCGTATTTATATTGCTTAATTTAACAGAAAATATTGAATTTTCAACTAGAAATACTTCATTGAGTTGAAAAAATAAAGAAGGAATCAATGCCCAGTGAATGCGGTGTGCACTCTGCCTCATCCTTCCTTTAAACCTCCTTCCCTCGACAAATACGGCTTTTTATTAAAATTAGAATTAGAAGTGTGTTTTAAAAATGATTAAATTAAACTGAAAATGGTCCGAATTTGTTTTTCTGTCTGCAAAAAATATGTCATATCAATTAAAGAATCTTTTGAAAACATTAACAGCATACTTGCATGTGGTATTCTGCCTTCCCAGTTTTATTTCACAATGAGCGATCATCGTTTCGTTGTGGCACTCCTCGTATGTATATTCCCATTTGTATTCCCAGTCCATCAGATCATTCAGATACGCCATCTGGAAGTAGAAACAGATGTGTGAAGAAATGGATGTAGAAAAGTATGACGGGAATTGTTTCTACATATATATATATATATACAGTACACTCCCGATTATCCGCGGAATTGGGTGGCACGGCCGCCGCGGATAACAAAAATCGCGGATAATCCGAAAAAAGCTAAAAACGGGTATAGCAAAAGAGAAAACAGTCATTCCAACTTTGAAAAATCGTTTTATGTACAATAAAACGTAAAATAAACAGCAGGAAATGTTTAACTAACTCTAATATTTTAGTATATCACTCAAAACTAACCTAAAATGCATTTTGTTAATGAAAACAGAAAAGTGTTTTGTATTTACGAGAGGCGTCAAGGATACACAGAAAAATGAATACATATGTACTGTTTTAATACTGTAATTACAAAAGCATAACTGTAAAATTGCGCCTTTTTGAAAAAATCAGTAAAAAAAAAAAAAAAAAAAAACTTTGTGCGGCAGGCACGGGTAATCGGGAGTCTACTGTGTATATATATATATATATATATAAATTCAAACCTTTGCAAAGTTAAATATTCTTGAATCTGTTTCTACAATATTTAAGAATAATTAGACATTTAGATATATACTATAATCTTTCAATATCTTGTACTTTTAAAGGCGGTATTTAAAATTAAATTTATTTTCTACTAGCCTAAGACCTATCAAAAATAATTCATTTTCTAAGATCTTGTCACTCATAGCTTCCAATGAAGAGTTGACACGTAATTTTTTTATCATCACCGTCTCAAATATTATTTAGGTGTTTGTGGCAATTCCGTCAACAGAGCTGAAAATATTAATAAAAAAAAATTTCAATGTTATAGGGTGATTGTCTTTTAAAATGATACTTATTCAAAAAAAAATCCTCACAAAGAAAGGATTCCAGAACAGTTTACTGAACCCGTAATTGGAGACGGGAGTCAAAATGATCGGCGTTGTTCATTAGCTCTGATTATCACGTGATATTTTGTCCTTAAATACTATCATTTCCTCAGTACCTTCAAGTTGTTCTTTCGGCAGTATGTTGGCAAAAGTCTAAATATGAACACGTGCGTATAACCGAGTTATTCTTTTTCAAAATTTTTGTTGTTATTTATGGAGTCACTGACTCCATGTCTCTGAAACTGTTTTTAATTTGAATAATGCAAAAAAATAAAGAAATAAAATAATATTTTAAAATATTGTATTCTTCATTTTTGTTTGTTAAATTCTAACAGTTACTAACATTAGTGTAATTCTGTAATATCTAAACGAAGTAAATACTTATTAAAAGATTGTTTAGGTTTTTCTTTTAATTTCTTACCAACATTTAATAGTACGAAATTTAACATTTTTAATAATTTTGGTAGTTGCATGATTTCTAGAATTCATTGTGTTTCCAAAATAAATTCCAATGCTTTTTACAAAAGACAAAAAAGAAAAATAACAATTGAGACATTTTGACTCCATATCTCTGGCCGCGTGAAGCAATTCATGTCTCCAGTTACGAGGTAAGGTAAATACATACTATATTGTTTATTTTCAAAAAATGTGACTTTTGGTAGGTAACGATGACTAGGTAAAAATTAATGTTTTACATGCAATTTTATAGTTAAATTTATCTACTTAGCAGGAAAATTTTACTTTTCATTGCAAAGAATACAATGTGTATTTCTTTTAAAGTAAGGAAGTACTAAAAATGAAATTAGATTTTTCGTAATGAAATTTAATCTTGTATTCCGAATAAAAAAAATGATTTGGTGTTATAATTTTTGAAGAATAAATTTTATAATTTTTTTATATAAATGGGTCATTATGTGTGTAATTAAAATAAATTCAAAACACGCATTGTGTGACCATATTATTACCTGCATTTTTGCAAAACTAATGCTCTGTTTCATCTGTAAAATTCAATCTAAACATTATAACCAGAATCAATTGTAGAGATATGAAAGGATGATGAATTTTTCACTGTACTATAATATAATACCACATGTAAGGAAAAAATAATCATTTAAAGAAGATATGCATTCCAACTTTTTTCTTTTTTTCATTCAGTATTCAAATTTAGCTAACTCAATAGCCTCACTTTAGTTGAAAATTATGAAACAAAATTGATCGTGCAATGAATAATGTACAATATTGTAATATTTCTCAATAATCCTGTTACTTGAAATCACCCAAGAAAATAGTTAAAAATATTTAAACGAATTTCTGTTGAGTTTTGGTTGTAGATTATTCTTCGGTGCTTTTTTATTAACTGATTTATTGACACTATAAAGCTGTCTCTGAGACTCACTGTAATGCTTTTATGTGATATCAAAATTTTATCAGCAGTAACATTTATACAATAATGTTATATATAAACAGAAATTTATTGTTTATATTTCTTTAACCACTTAACTACAAAATTTATTTTCTAAAGTGACACAAGTCCTCTTTTTTTTAAATCAAACGTTGACGCATATACAAGTCGAACACAATATAAAGGGTTAAATAACAAATTTGACAGAAAATCATAATAAAGCAAATAAGATTTCATTTTTATTAGATAAAAAATTACACTTCGACAACTATAAAATGAAGATTTGGAGTGACGTATATATACATCGAACACACTTAATTGTTTGATTTGAAATGCACGGTATTTCGAATTTCCAAGTAATATAATGTTAGAATATCGTTTGTCATTCGAATTTATCTTGTTATTATTTATTTTAAAATCGGAATTTAAAATTGAAAAATCTAATTTACTTCTGAATCGTTTTCTTTAATAAATATTAGATAAAGATTATCAATAATGAATTATTTTTAAAGTTCTTAATTCCCAGAGAGAATATTGTGTTTTACTATATGTTTAAACAAAAAAACCAATAAAAAAATTTTTCACCTTTATAATAATAATAAAAAAAAAAAAACTATGAACACGTTAGATGCAATTCGCATTACTTATACATAAAAATTATTTTACATTTGTTACATTCAAATTACTGTATATTGTTAAAATTACTTTTTATTTGTTGCAATTTTTAAAAATAATTATCATTACTTTATCGACCAAAATAACTTAGCATTTTATTTGTTAATTATGTACTTATTCATAAAATCTGTTAAAAATAAATATCTAGCCAAATTTTTAATTTAATTTTTTTTAACATTCAGTTTAGACCTAATTTATCTCAGTTAGTATTTTTGAGAAAGTCGAAATTTTATTGCAAATCTGTTAGTTTCGAATAAGCCATAAATCTTTATACTTCCTTTCACTCAATGTTAAATTTAGTTCAACTTACCCCAGTAAAGGCTTTTTTAGGATCCATATGAGGGCAATACTGTGGATAAATTTTGCAGAACTCATCAGAATTCAAAAACACGCATTCGTTGTCGGGTAGAGTGCATATAAAAGTTCTTCGTTTCCTAGAAAGTAAAAATCAGATTTTACTTCACATTGGAACATTTAGATCCTCTTATACAAGGGGTGATCCAAAAAAAAAAAAGTTTACAAGGCAAAGGAAAAATGCTTTATTAACAACAGACTCAGGATACAAATGGTAATTAAGAGACATATGTGGCGGCCACTTCTCTACATAATCACCAAACCTGTTGAGGCATTTATCACTCCGCTGGACCAATTTGTTTAATCTGTCTTCGTAATAATCAGGTCCTTGGCTATTGAGCCAATTCTCGGCCTCTTTTTGAGCATCACCGTCTGATATGAGCCTTATTTCTGATAAGTGTTTCTTCAATGCCGGGAAAAGGAAATATTCACTGGGAGACAAATCGGGGCTGTGTGGGCGGTGAATCCAGCATTTTTACAGAATATAGTGAACTACGATTAATACAGAATTGTTAGAAAATAGAATATGTATTTGGACACCATTTTTTCTGACTAACTTACAACAGTATTTAACCTGTAATCACATTTCATTTGTTCCAGTCGTTGCGCTTTGGAATTATCATGCTAATATACAGATCAATGGATGGCCAATTTTCCGTGTCTGTCTCAAGATCCATATGAGCTATCTTGTTACGACAGCTCATACGGATCTCGAGACAGACACATTTTCCCCCTTTTCCCCTCTCTTCTGGTTTTCCGGGGTTCTTTAATGTCTGTTCATTTTATAGACAATTTGCGGGAAGCTCCAGATCGACGATCCACAGGCGGGGCTGTTCCTACAATGAGTCAGGTGGAAAATTTACGACCATATCCGTAAAGGAACGGGGCTTTTAACTGATGAAGTTAAGAATTTGGTGTCGATAATACAAGTTTTTACTCAACTTTTCTCAAATTAAAAGGGGAAAGTGTAATATGTGTATTAATACATTTAGCATAATACTATACATTCCTCATTTTGCTATTGCTCACCTGTTATAATTGCATATAGTCACAGCTGGCTGGACTATCTCATAAGGATTAGTAACATACACATTGACAACCGTTGGGTAGGCCCAGTACATCCCCAGGAAATTCATCGTCTGGTAGAAAAATCCGATGAGGCACATGATGAAGACTATGATCTTGATGATCCTCTTCGTCCAGCTCTTATTTGCCGCTATCTCAGGAATGCTGGTGATGAGAGACGTCTTCAAGATGCTTTTCAAGTAGAGACCGAAAGACTGGTATTTATAGTGATTGATCTTGAAAATGGACCTCTTTTTTTCTCGAAGCATTTTGTCTCCATTCTGAATAAATTCAATGAAAAGAGTTTTTTTTATGTATTAAAATATCCCCCTTAATATTATCCTTAATATATTAAAAAGCAGCATTCTTTATTTTAATTGTTTTGTTTTTAATTCCTAATTTATATTTCAATATTAAAGAAATTGATTAATTTTTTTTTCTTGCAATCCCAAAATTAACGCATGATTTGAATTTGGCAGTATTCGGACAGTTAAGTGTTGGGAACCCTATTAAAAAAATCGTTTGGCAGCTGATAGTCTAGGGTTAGTAAAAATGGAGCGTTACACGATAGAACATGTTTTATTTGGTGAATAATGCTTGAAAAATAATGAAAGTCTTGCGGCCACAGTTCGAAAAATTGTGTGATTTATCACTATTGGATTTCTTTTTATAGGATTATTTGAAGCCAAAGGTCTATATCAACAAGCAAGCGTGCATTGAAGGAGTAAATTCAATGCTGTATCAATGAAATTCGGCCACATTTATGCAAAATGGCCGTGGGAAATTTCGGCAAAAGAATGCGTTTGTGCCAACAAAGTCATGGAGTCTATTTGCCCTATGTATTATTCCATACATAATCCTATCCTTTATACTTTACGATTCAATAAAAGTATAAGAGTAAAACAATTTAAAGAAAAAAAGAACTGTGTTTTTTATTTAATACAAATCTTGCGTTAACACATTGTTCTATCGTGTAACGGCCATTTTTACTAACCTTAAACTATCAGCTATCAAATAGTTTTTTTAATAGGGTTGCCAACATTTTACTGCAAAAATGGTATCAAATTCACATCTTGCGTTGATTTTGGAACACTCTTTACAACTAGGTGGTGCCAAATATATGTAATGAAAATTTATTTCACTTAAATGATTAACTGATAATTAAATTCTGAAAATATTAAATGAGTGCACTTTCATCCAGGACACACTGGAGTAAAAAAAAAATTCAAAAAGCATAAAGTTCTTGAACCTATGGTACACAAAAACATGACGAAGCTCAAGTAATTAAAAATGTAATTAATAATAATAGGATTTTCTTCCACCTCAGTTCAAGAAAAAGGTGAGAGTAGATTAAGACATAATAATTGGTTGATAGTTGACTGTCAATAACCCATCCATTTTATTGTATAATTATGCAAGTCATATTTTTAAAATAATCTTTAGTTTTACAAATATAATTGCTTTTTCTATCCTTTTCTTTTATTCTCTTTTTGTTAACGATTTTCCAGAGGATTCTCACAAAACTCTTAACTTCAACACTTTCCTTTAAAACACGTTTAAAAGCACATATGAATAATTGATTTTCACAAAAAATGAAATGTTAGCTTTCATAATAGATAATATAAAATTATTTCAATATTATTTTCATTTTTTATGCTTTTTTTACTACTGTAGAAAGAAAGCAGAATAAAATGTTAACTCGAGTCGTTTTAATATTCAATTGCAATAAGGTTTTAAAATTATTTATAAGATTTATTTTGTTCTATTGGACAGTTGAGGGGGCAAAGAGGAAATATAATGATAAGGGTACTCAAAAATAAAAAGTCTAATCAAGAATTCTGATAGTAAAAAAATGTTAAAAAAATGCTGCTTTAGCATACCATGCAATGATTTTTTAAAAAATCGGTTGCAAATTTCATCTTTTGCAAATATGAAACAAATCGAGTTAAATAAAACTGAATAAAATTATTAAAAATGTTTTTTTTTTGTCTTTGTATGTTGCGGATTTTTATTACGAAATTTTTAAAGACAATCTTATCATTATTGTTCTTACCTTTAATTCTTGTGGTTGTTTCTTTCTAAATGAACCGTATCTCGCCCACTCGTTATTTTCCATATCGCACAAGAAGGAATTCCTTTCTTTCAAGGCTGAATTTAGAACTAGGAAAACTAAATACAAATTTAAATAGTAAATAATCCTATTAACTATTTGTGTTTCTTATGACGAAGTTCATTGCCATTATGGTATTTTTTATGTACTCTATTTCGACTTTTCGCGACTAAAATCTGCATAAATCTGGAAACTTACATTGCTCATTTTTATGAAATAACTAGCCGCCTTTAGTGATCAGCTGGTTGCGAATAAAGATTTTCAATAAGGGCTTTATGAAAAGCTTAGCTTTAATAGTTATCTCAGCAAAATATTTTTAAAATTCCAATTTTGATAAACGTGTAATTTGCATTATTTTAGATACTTAATATTTGTTCTATTCGTTGTTCTATTATCTTCACTTTTCTCTCTATTTATCACTTCGCCAAAAAGTTGAGCTTTAATATGAAATGGAAAAGATAAAACATACCTAACTAGTGATTAACAACTGACTAGAGTCAGTAATACCCTAGTAATGCAAAAATACAGAACTTAGTAATTCAGAAAACAGCATGTTTTAACAAGAAACCTACTCAATATACAAACAGAACTCAGGTCCTTATACCTTGGCTATTGACAATGGAACAAAACCCTGGGATGAAACATTTATATTAAAAATGAAAATAATCAAAATTTTATTATAACTATGAAAAGTATAGTAGTAAAATTTGCCTAAAAATATTTCAACATACAATACTCATATCTTTTTATCTTGATTGTAGACAATGGGATAAAAAGCCAGGGCTAAGATACTTATGGTCAAAAGGAAAATTATCCGAATTTCTTTATAACAAGGAAAAGTATACTTGTAAAAGTTGCCTAAAAATATTTCAATGTACAAGCAAAATTCAGATCTTTATAATTTGGCTATTGACAATAGAATAAAAACGCGGGATAAAATATTTGTAGTAAAAATGAAAATGATCGAAATTTTATAATAATAATGAAAAGTATAGTGTAAAATTTGCCTAAAATTATTCCTTACATTATTCGAATTACAGGGAAAATTTTCTTGCAAATGAACTGATATCAGAAGAAAGATAATTTTTTTTTTTTTTTTTTTTTTTTTAATTTTCAAACAGTACAAGAAAATTTTTTTTTACGCTAAAATATTTTTTGAAGTTTTCAAGAAAAAATAAGACCGTCAAAATTTCGCTTGATTGTTGATGAAGTAATATTTCAAAAATAAAACAAGACCTACTTTATGTTTTTATGAGCTCAATTTTGCAAAATTTCATAGCTTTATGTACAGTAATTTGCCCTGTAGAGCGCCAAAACAAACATAAATACATTCTCCTCCATTTTATGATATAACATCCATAGAATATGTTTATTTATTGTAACAAATAAAACATTTAATAAAGAAATCTAAAAGAAAAAAAAAGGCCAGTTTTTCAATTATAATAAAAATAAAATACTTATTCATTTACTGAGATTCATTTTGTTTTCATATAGGGTAAGCAAAAAAAAAAAAAAAAAACTTACTATAAAACGTTAGCTAAAATAACAGTTGCAGAAAATAGTACAATTTTTTATCATTATACAGTTTTTTTTTAAAAAATTTAATAGCTGAGGAGATAGGGCAGCTAGTCCATAAACATGAGTAATGTACCAAAATTATTTTAATAAAATTTATTACCGTTATTTGCGATTCAATCACTTATTACATGCATTGAAATTTATGTTTATTATTTTAATATTAAATTAATATTAAATATTACATTTCAAAGGACATCTGCATTATGTGACTTTGGAATGTATGCAAAATCAAGAGAAAAATTGCTTGTCCAATTCCAAATAAATGAAACTTTAAAATAATTGTACACAGCTTTAAAATTCATATTTAAAATAATAAGTTTTACAATTGTTAATATAATGTTGTTTTATTGAAAGGAGTAACTCTTACATTGCATATATTATATTTTATAAATATTAATAAGCAATATATATATATATATATATATATATATATATATATATATATATATATATATATATATATATATATATATATATATATATATATAGAGAGAGAGAGAGAGAGAGAGAAAGAAGTATGCTTATTATTTTAATATTAAAACTATATTTAATATGTAATTACAAATGACGTCTGCATTGTGTAACTTGAGGATGTATTCAACATAAAGGGACAAATGCATTGAAAAAACCTAAGCAAATCAAACTTCATAATAACTGCGAATGGTTTTAAAATTCATTTTTAAAATAAATTTTACAATTGTTTAATATATTGTTTCTTATTTGATAGAAATGATATATAATAAAGAAATATATTACATATAATAATGTGAAATGTTATGAAACAAGATTGGAATAACTTACTTCACGCTTCAGTGAAACGGCGTGAAAATAAAACAAAATATTCCTAAATTCTTCATATTATTTTGAAATATTTGAAGCATCATAAATTCGCTGCAACACATTTTAAGAAACAACATATAACTTAAGATCAATCGAACTTCCAAAACATTCTTATTTGCATTTTATCAGCAAGTGTTACATGAAATTATTTGGCTTTCTGACTTTCTATTACTCCTATCACGCAAGGCAACGCTGTCTTTCCATAAATATTTTAAATTCTTGTCATAAAATAATGGCAACGGAAGTTTGGGCAAAAGCCGTAATCATTAATTTTTAAATTGTCTTTAATGAGAAATGAGCTACGAAAGATTAGCTCATGTGATTAAAAATTTATTATTCTTTGTTTTATTCAAATATAGAACAGAAAAAAATGTTCTCTAAGTTATTGTACATTTCTAATAAGTTAGTGTGATGTTATGCCGATTGTTAGGAAAATCAAAAAAGCACGCGAGGTATAAGCTGTCATGTAACTCTTTAAAAATCGTTTGCTGTTTCTTGTTATTGCTATAACGGTTTTCAGTTTTCACTAAATGAGTTTTCAAAAAATTACCAAAAATGTGTATTGCGTATAATTTGGTAATGTTCGGAGATTTTTAATGATATCAGAATTCTAACTTTGAACTATAAAAATTGTAAAAATGCCGTGAAAGGCAAATACGATTAAGAATTTCAAACTGACTAATTAGAATTTATTATAAATTCATAAAAAGTCCAACTTTAATTGAGAAGTACTACATACAGTTGCCAAAATTTCAACAATGTGCATGCGAAACTCATGTCATTTTAAATTTGAAAGTACCGACCAGAAGTCTTTAATCAATTTATAAAAATGGCAATGCTAATAGAGAAGATAAAATTTATTTAGAAACTAAAGGATAAATATAATATTTCAGACCTTTATCGAAGGAGGATAGTATTTTAAACTTGATTTCATCTGACTTAACTATGTTAACCATTGTACATAATAATATATACATTATAATGCTTACAGAAACAATAACAATTCTTCTCTGTCTGTCACATAGTAAATCGTCATAGAACAGGTTTATTTCCTTTTTTTCTATAAATATCTTTCGCATAACTTTTATTTACAGACTATCTGTCTTTCGGGACCAGCTGGTTTGTCGAAATTTATGTTCGTTAAAATTTAAATTAAATATTTTGTATAACTTGATCTCTTAATAACTCATTCTAACTCATTTTTGTGTTCATAACTTTAATGAAAACCTTATACTGTTCTTTTCATTGTACTCTGTATCTCTCAAATTTTCTGTCAGCTCTCGTAAAATTTCAATTTTAAATTGAAAAGGAAATGCTAAAACTAAATAAGTTTTTTTTTTTTAATGTGATTTTTCAAGAAAAACTTTTTGATTCATCATAAAATTCAGTTTTACATTCGAAAAGATTTCAGTGATGTAAATAATACTATTTTATTTTGTTTCAGTCACTAACTGTATATCTGAAAAAGTTATAAAGTCTAAGTTTCATACTGCCCTTCTATGCTAGTAATCATATTGTTTGACACTCTTTTGAATTAAAAAAACGTTTCTGTCTTCTTCCGTCAAATCTGACTGAGTAATGAAGTTTTCAATATTATCAAAATTTTGATGAGATAATCAATAATTTCATAATTATAGACTAATAAGCCTTGGGGAAACCCCAAAACCTGATTGACGTATCTCCTTTGAGAAATCTGGTAAAAAATCTGGCTTCTTTATTGGATAGTAATATTAAAATTTTCTTAATTCAACTTAATTTTTATTCGCAATAGAATGGACCTTCCTTTTTAATTAAAATGGTAAGAAACTAAAGAACATTTAGAGGCTCTAAGTACATAAAATATTATTCTTTAATTCATTTAGATATTTTCCCCCATCAGATATATACACATATTATTAAAGATTTAAAAATTAGCTGCTTTAGTTAAAAATTAGCTTACCCGGTAAGTGGATATCCTGCATATTAACAATGTTTGCTTTAAATAATGTAGAATTATTAACTATATAGATATTTTAAAAGTTCGTAGAAACTTTTTCCTTGCACTTATGTTTCTTGAAAATATAATCTTTAATGTTTATTTTGCTTCTTTCTGACAAATGCCCAAAATTACACTTTTGTAGGTTTAGTTTGCAATTACCTTTCAATCCGAGATTTTGTCAACGATGGCAACACATTGATAAAAGCTAATTTTCCTCATGGATATGTAGATTAACTTTGATTTGTATTTTGTGCGAATTAAATTCCTGGAAAATATGGTTAAATATTTTTGGAAAATTAATTTTAAAAAGAAACTTAATTATCATTGAAAAGATATATATATACATATATTTAATTTTAAGATTACGTAAACAATCATTTTTATACTGTAATATTTAGGTAACTCTAAGTCAAACGGTCTAGCCTGTAGTGCACCAAAGCACACATACACATACATACATCTTTATTAAAAAGTATCTATTAGCACAAAACGTCAAGCAATATTATTACAATATCTGCTTGATGTTAGCCGGCGTTCAGAATGTCGGAATACATCATGGAGATATACAATATCTTGTACTAATGGGATAAAAATGTAATAGCAATCTAAAGATATTATCTTGTTCAAAGAAGAATAACATGGCATAGCATTCTGAAGAGAAGAAAGAAATGACACTAATTGTATAAAAGTAGCGCAATTCAAAATACGCAATCTGATGATAGAAAACTATTTAGAACATAAATATCTAATAATAAAACCCATGAAGTAACAAGGTAAACAAGTACAATGCAATTAATATACCTCCCTTGCCCTCCCCCAATCGCGAAGTCGTCGGAAAAATATTTTGGTCTTTCGACACTTAATGAAAGGAATTTGAATCAGGAATGCTTTATGATTACTTCAAAGTCATATAGTATATAATAATATATAGTTTTTGAATCCATAAATGTACTTATGAAAAATTACGTGTCTATATCTTTTTATTGTATTTAGCAATATATTCTTGACGCATCAATTTTCTAAAGAAAAAATTCGACTAATCATGCAGCTGACTAAATCATGCAGCTTTGAATTTCAATGATTAATGTTTAGGCAAAGATTTTGGTTGTCTAAATACGGTAATTACGATCATTTATATGAAAATAAGCTTCATCCGTTTGTTGTTGTTGTTGTTGCTAATCTCCATGGTCTGACGTAGTCAGACCAAATCCAAAAATCCGTTGACAAAAAGAAAGTCAAAAACGAGGAAGGGAGAAGAATAAATTTCTCCCCAATGAAATCCTAGACAGTCCAGAATATGTTCAGCAGAGGCCTGATGCTGGAAGCATTTCGGGCAAAGAGGGTAAAACTTTTCACCCTGAGAAAAGAAAAGACATTTAAGGTGGCCACTGGCAAGGCGCGACAGGCAAGTGTTGGTTTTTCTATCACAAGGAAGATTTAAGGACTGTCCCGGCTTATTGGCTCTATACCAATCATGAGTAGGGGGAACCATCCAATTCTTCTTATTTAGGAATTTCGCCTGAGAGAATTCATCCGTTTGTAGAAGTTTCACACAAGTTTGCTGGCGGGAGGGTGTCCCTGGGCGGAATGGGTGAAGTACGTCGGGAGCTTGCTCCTGGTAGGGTCACCCAAGGCGTGAAGGCCATTCCACTATGCCCAGCTAAAATCTGCAGGCGAAGGAGCTAAGACAGTCTTCTACCTCCTGGTGCTCCAGTCTTTTGACTCACAGAAGCTGCACTTCCCTCCCCATGAATCATCCGTTTGTAGAATATTCCACTGAAAACCAGTTTCAACTGCCTTTCGTGTTTGGAACTGCACTACAGATATTTTCAGAAACTGCAATTCCATTTGCGCAGCTTGTAAGGAATAGATTTTTTTTAAATTTTTTTATAGATAATATCTAAGAATTTCTTGCATCTTCATGAAACAGTATCACACACACAAATATATATAATTAGAATCGATAAACTAACATAATTTATTCCCAATGAAAGAAGTATGTTAAAAATATTACAAATTATAATATACAAATATTATACATTTTTGGAAATGTACTAATATTAAATATAAATGATTTATCAGTGAATTTTTTATTATCTTTGATGGATGAATATATATATATATATATATATATATAAATTATCCCTCGTCTTATATAACATGAGATATGGATAGGGAAAATATTTTTTTTACAGTGCTAATATATTACTAAGATATTCGGATAGGGATTTCTGACGCATGTCAATCACAAGTAAGGGAAATACAGGGATCTTTAAAAAAAAAAATGTGCTTATTGGGCATTTTTTTAGGACTTCACGCGGAGCGTGAGAATGTGTCGGTGTTTAGCCGATTCAGCAATTTTATAAAGCTTCTCTTGAATTTATTAAGTAGAGAAAGTGGATTTGGATCACGAAATAAGAGAATATTTTAGAATGAAGTTACTATGAGCTAAATTAAGATAAAACCTTGGAAATTAATTAAATTGAAATTAAAGTTTAAAATATCATTACACACACACACACACACATATATATATTATTGATATGATATTTCAGAATTATAATGTTACTGAGAGAATTATTTTATCCAGACTTAAAATAAAGGACAAACTTTAAAGATTTCTTTATCTTGTCGGAGATTAACAGTTTAAAAATACAGAAATATGGTGAGTGTCAGAAGAAAGTAATGATTGAACCCATGATTGAAAAAAAAATGTTTTATTTCAAATATATTATTGACTTATAATGTAAAATAGATATGTACAATTGTTAACTTATTCTTGTAGGATATAACAACTTGCATATGTTTAATTAAATCAAAATGCAAAAAGAAATCATTCAACTAAATCAGAAAGGCATCAGATTTTATGCGCAAGAAAAAAAAAAAAAAAAAAAAGAAAAAAAAAGAAAGAAAAAGAAAAACCGACAAAAACAGTAAAAGCTGTAATATTAATATTTTGTTGCAGTCTTTTAGACTTTATCACGGTCTAGGCATAGCTGTGACAAGTTTTCTTGTTACTTCGGTCTATCAAAATACATAACTATCAAATATTCTTAACTATAAATATATTCTTACTATCAAAATACATAATAATAAAATTATTTAAATTTAATTAACTATTTACAGATAGTTTTAAATAATATCTACTTATTTTTATTCAAGTATAAATGTTTATTCTTTTAATACTTAAATTATAATTTAATGTTTAAAGGAAAAGTAAAAACGTAACATTAATGGCTACAGATAATTTAACTTGCTTGTATCTTTTTCAAATATTTATTTCTCAAATTCTTGGATTTTAATAATAATAAATTATCAATTCTAACTCAACGAAGCTGTATTTATATCAAAAATTGAAGGCAGCAGCTGATATTTGTTAAATATGTAAGCAAACGTCCCCAACTGCAATAATCAAAAGAAATAGTAGACAGCAGATGTTAATTTATTGAATGCGTAGCCAGAGGTTCAAATTTTAATAATAATTTAAATTCGAAAAAAGGCAGAGAAAGTAAAGATTTTGCTGCGTCTTATATTGCCCTTTAAGTAATTAAAAATAATATAGATATATTTTGAAGTTTAAATGTCTATGAATGCGGATACTGCAAATGTATCGGAGACTGAAAATGAAATCCCGTTAGAATTACTATACAGGGAAGCGTCAAAATTGATATTAAAAATTGCAGTTGTTTATTATCAAGTATTGTTAGCTGAAAATAATATTATTGCATCAGAATCTTCAGCTTCAATTTCTAGAGAATCAATTTTGTTGGGTGAAGAAATTTATCAAAATACTCTTGACATGCTCTCTGAAAAAATTATTGTGTGTGATGACGAATTTATTCATGCAAATGAAAGATGTGACGAAGAACTTTTTGAAAATATTGAAGATAATGCTTCATTAGATGAGTATGAACCTGAAGAAAAAAAAAAGAAAAGAAGTAGAATATATTTTTTTTGATTATAAAATCAAAGCCATCAACATCGCAAGTACTATTACTATTTTTTAAAAATTAAATTATAATTTAAGTATTAAAACAATAAACATATATCCTTGCATAAAAATAAGTAGTGTATCAATTAAAACTATCTGTAAATCATTAATTAAATTTAAATCATTTAATTTTTTTAAATGTATCGGAATTTATAATTTTTTTCTTTTAAAATTTTAATTTTATAATTACGTATTTTGATAATAAATATTTATTTTTGAATACAAAATTAAAAACATAATAATTAAAAGTATTTGCAAATCTTTAATTGAATAGGAGTTATTAAAAAAGAAAAAGTAAAAGTAAAAAAATTCGTGGCCATGTTCGAACCTCACCTACCACATACGAGACGGTTACCTAGACAACCATGCCATCGGGATCATCGAGATGGGAGTCAAGTTATCAGTATATAAGCTTTACCAAAAGTTTGAGGGCCATTTTCTCGAAATTCACTGGCCATTGCATTTTAATATTTTCATGAATGAACATTCTAAATGTATACTATCATTTTACTAAATCTCATCCCAATCTCAGATTTCAATCCTGTGCTTTTCACTTGTGAGACAATGGTTGACCTCACTCAAAATTTGTTAGCGAATTCAAAAATAGGTTGATCAAATCTGGCAACATCTGTACCACATGGAAAGCATGGTTTGATTTTGTTTACAAATTGGTGTGAATCGGGAAAATTTTCCGGTTTTTTTTACAAGTACAATAACGACAAAAGTCCCTTTTAAACATGTTTGATATAAGATTAATTAGGGAAATTGAGGAAGAAGAATCTTCTGCTACCGAAAATCCTTTGCTTGTTACGCCTGGTTGTATTGTATCATCAGATCCTGGATTTATGAGGTATGAGTTGCTAACCAGTTTGCTGGTCATACGTAAACAATGACTTATAGTAAAGAAAAAGTCCTGCACAATAATAATCATACATCTTGAAATTCATTAGCCAATTCATTTTGAATCAGCTTCTAAATTTGCTTCCTTTTTTTCATAACTTTGATCAATAAAGATTTAATTTGCCAATATTTTTGTCTTTATGCCTTTCTCGCTATAAATTTTTTTAAAATTTAAATTTCGTTTTTTTTTTTCCCCTATTTTTGAGCTTGAAATTTATCTTTTACAAAGTTTTTCTAACTGATACATAAAACCATGGAATTTAGGAAGTAAGTAAGTGGAAACTAGAGTGTTCCAGAACACCACATACCCTCTATGTACATGAAATCTAATATTGAGGGATAAGTTTCATTGGTGTGATATAAATGTTTGGAGTAGGATGTCAGATTCTAGTGATGTTCTTTTCGTTTGGCATAATCCAAAATTATAAAATGTGTTAAGAAAACAAACATCTTATATTGGATAAAACCAGATGTTAAAATAATAACTAAAACTCAAAAATAAAATTATAGATTAAATAATAGATTCTGTTAAATGATGAATAGGATGATGTTTTTGGAAATAAAATACTTGCCATTTATTTATTTAATAAAGAACTTTGTATCATAAACATAAAACATTTTTATGTTCCTACATCAGTTTCACTAACTCTGTTTACCATTAATTATTGAAAGGGAAAAAAATTATTATTTTTGAAACTTATTTTTAATTTAATAGAAATTTTTTAGAAAATATTCTTGTGTGCATCTGAGCTATTCATATTTCTATGGATTTATATAAGCACTTTTTTTAAGGAAAGTATTTATTAATTTTGAATTTAAATTTATAATCCCATTTGACAAGAATGGAATTATGGGTAAGCTAAACTGTTATATTATACTGTTAAAGCAATTTATTGAGATAAAGGCAAATACATTCTGTGACATTTATATTTACAACTGATTTTAATCTTGAATTTAATAATCTTTTGATTGATACAGTTAATTTATAGATGCATAGTTATAAGCAAATTAATAATATTATTTTGTAAAAAGATGTGCATTAAAGAATATAGTAAGGCTTTGTCAAGTTCCCATTTTCAAATAACTGACATTCTGCGTCTTTATATTTACTGGATACTAAATCTCACCTTAAGTTACAACTATTGTGCTGTTCTTTTTTCTACCAAGTTTTGTACATAATTTTTTTTATATTTTGTGATAATTTTAAATTGTTTATTTTACTACACCACTTTCTAAAGTAGTATTTCAAAACAAGTCATATAAATTTTATGAACAGATGAAGTGTTTTCTATTAACTTGAATTTTGGACTCTAATATATATTATTCCATAACATAGAGGTCATGGAACCTGGATTGATGAAAATGAAAAAATATGTGCTACTGTTGCTGGAACTGTTGAGAGAATAAACAAGCTGTATTCTGTAAGGCCACAAAGATCACGGTGAGTCTTTTTACATATGCATATTTAAAGCTATTCTGTGTAAATTCAATGTGCAATATGCACTTCTTGATACTTTTAGATCTTTTAAAATATCCATGTTTAAAGCTATATTTCTACATCTATGCTCAAGCTTATCTATGCTAAAACTTTTTTTAATATAATGTGTGTGTGTGTGTATATATATATATATATATATATATATATATATATATATATATATATATATATATAATCTTGATATGCCTTTTTAAAAACTTCCTTGCAAATTTAATTTTTTACTAAATGCATCTTGATGCATCAAATGTATTTAAATATACATGTTTAAAACTGTACTATAAATGAATGTAAAATTGAGCTACAGTATCAAAATATCCTAAAATTCATAATAAATACAAAAATTGAAGTATTTTTGTCACCATATTCTTGCTACCACTAAATAATCATGTTAAGATTTTAGTAGATATTTTAAAATATAACTATTATTAAAATATTGCACAAAAAGCAATACATATCACTGGAAAATATCAAATGCAAAAAGGCCTGAATTTATAATTTTCATTCAGGCTTTTATACTTTCAGAATAAGAAACTTCTGGAAAAAGGTACATGAAATAATTTTATGAAACTTGTGAAAAGTAAATATAATGTGATTCATAAGCTGAAATGTAAATACTTTTGTCTCCATCTCATTAAAGTAGAAATGTTTTTGCATTAAAATTAAGTAACCCCTGAAGCATTAAGATACATGTATATGTATCTTAATGCCTCAGGGTTTTTTTAAAAAATCAAATCTGTAATATTTGCATCTTGTTTTATTATCATTGCTTATTAAATAGTTGTTAATCAATAGGGTATTGTATTATGTAACACAAGAAATATTTCTAATGATGTAAATTGAATCTTGTGTAAATTATATGATGACATGACATGTTGTTAAATTATCCTTGGAAAGTACTGATCAAAATTATAAATTATATAGCTAGAATCAATAGAAATTATGTGTAAAACAATGAATATAAAATTTAAGATTTAACATAGATGTAATATATTATATAGAGTTTGAGGAAAATAATTACTTCTGGCAATGATTTGGATATTTATTACTTTAACAAAAAAAGTTTCTATGCTGTCTTTTTTAAATTAATTAAATACATTTTTTCAGTACTTTATTGGTTAATGGTTTGATTTTAGATATTTTTTTTTTTTTTTTTTTGGTTTTGGTTTTTTTGACATCATAAAATATTTGCATACCTGCTATAAAGGTTTACTTTTGAATGCATATTACACTGATTTAATAAAACAACAGATATAATTTTCAAACCCCACAAAATAAATTTAAAATTTGTTTATTTGGGGGAAAGAAAAGAAAAATTTCATTGTATCATTAATGGGCCAAATGTAATCAGTAACAACATAATTTAACAGTACAGGAAAAGGCACAAACATAACAATACTGTTATATATGTACTGTTATATATTATACATACAATACTGGTATATATGTATCTTGCTAATGTACTTTAAATTGACTATATGGTAGAAAAATTTAAAAATCAGTATTTTTATTGTTAATTATATATTTAAACTGAAAGTAAACCAATTTCATGAAAGTCATTGTATTGTCATGAAATTGTTAAAGCATGTGTGTCATCATTCACCAGTATTGTGTTCATCTGTGAAATTCTATATGTAGTAAATATGAGTTGCCATATAGTATTTCTGATTGCAATTCATTTAATTATTAATTTTAGTTATAATGGATTATTTTAATGATTAATTTTAGTTATAATGGTGAAGTTGGTGACGTAGTTGTTGGAAGAATAGTAGAGGTGCAGCATAAAAGATGGTTAGTTGATATAAATGCTCGCTTGAATGCTATTTTATTACTATCTTCTGTTAATCTGCCTGGTGGTGAATTGGTAAGTAATATTTGCAACTTATCTGATTAATTTATTCTTTTTTAATTGATAATTTTATGTTTTACTTTTTAAAAAATTATTATTGTTTTTAAGAGAAGAAAAACAGAAGAAGACGAATTAATGATGAGGCATCACTTAGAAATTGGAGATCTGATTAGTGTATCCTTTTACAACTTGTAATTTTTTATGATTGTACATTATTCTCTTGCATTTTCTTATAAGTTTGAATTTTTTGATGAATAATAAAAAAAAAACTTTCCTTTATTGATAATTATAGGCAGAAGTACAATCAGTATTTTCTGATGGTGCATTGTCACTACATACAAGAAGTTTAAAGTATGGAAAAGTAAGTGATACTAAATTTGTTGATAGTGAGACCAATTAAATTTTAGCAAATAAATAAATAAAATAAGAAAGAAAAAAAAGAAAGCAAGAAAGAGAGGAATATGATATATGTAACATTGTTTTTATCTAGTTTTCATATAAAGTTAAATAACATAGTTTTTCTTGAATCTGAGAATATTAAGGAAATGTAAATATGATTTTTTAAAAAAAGACTTCTTTATTTTTCATAACTGAGCAACCCATGAATCCTTAGATAATTTACAATAATAATAATTATTATTATAAGGAAACAATGGTACTGCCTGTTTTAATTAAGGTCAAAATTTGAGAATAATCAAATACTGAAGATAATGAATTTCAGTTTTAAATTCTTAATATGAGTTAGTATTCATTATTATGACTTTGATTTATTTTGGTAATTAAGTTTTAAGATATAGGAATAAGCCTGTTTTCAAAACTGCTTAATAGTTATTAATTATAACATTTCATTAATAAAAATTAATGCTTTTTTTAAAAAAAATTTAATCAAAATAGTTTGTTATTCACTAATGTGAGTTCTTTTCTTTATGTATTACAATATCATTTTTTTCTAAAAGTAAAAAAAAAAATGTTTATGTGAAACTAATCACTATTTCTAAAAATAAAACTTTATTTTTTTTCTTTAAGCTTTCACAAGGGCAGTTGGTGAAAGTGTCACCTTCTTTGGTTCAGCGAACCAAAACTCATTTTCATAATATTGTGAGTGGTGTGCAGTTAATTTTAAGTAATAATGGTTATATTTGGATTGCTCCAACATCAGGAGAAGATGTTGAAACTGGTGGCTATGTACAAAATTTAGAAGTAAGTCTTGTTTATTTTCTGTTTATTAATATATTCATTTATAAAATCTGGTGTTGTAAGCACTAGTATTTTTATTGTAAGCACTAATCATGATATAGCTGAAATTTTTAAAATACTTTATCCATGGGTGTTTAAAAAATATATATTTATTAATATGAATTATTTGTTTGTTGAATTGAATGTGGGAAAAAAAACAAAAACATTTCCACCATTCAAAGGATAAAAGATCTAACAAATGATAAAAAAAGTTTGATAATGTTCTGTATTCTCTCTCCATAAAAATTATATTTTATAAATTATCATTTTTTAATTCCATAACATTCTAATATGTTTTATAGAAATTTAAAGCCATTGCATTCTTTTTTAGATTATATTTTAGAATAATATCAATTGGATTTTCAGAATAATATCAATAGACATAAAAAAAATATTCATATTGTAATATTTAAGAGATTGCAAAATAGAATTGAAAATTGAAATCAGTATCTGTGTATTCTTTACCTTGGGACATAAGCTCATCCTGATTTTTTTTATTATAAAAAGAAAGTAAGAAAAAAAACCTTTAAGTAATCGGAAATAAAATTTAAACAATGAAATTTATTTAAACTCTTCAAAAGCAAATTCCATTATTTGTTTCTAAAAATAATGTAATATGAGAAAGGAAGGAGAAAATGAATAAAAGCTTCTTCCCTAAAATTAAAGTTAAATGAATTTTTCAACATTACTTATGTTGCAGGATTGTTTTAGAATTTTTTTAATTACGACAAAAGAGACAAGAATAACGAAATTTATATTTAAAGAATAATATATTATTATTATATATATTATGTATATATAATATAATTTTTTAAATATTTTGTGTTATCTTATTATTGTTGTCAGCTGAACTCATGGTCAAATCCCCCTCCCCTTCATTTTAAGTGTTGTAATATCATTTCATAGTACTGTAGTATGCATCTAAAAGAACTTGAATTGGCATTTGCGTTAGGGACACAAAGCTTAAAAGGAAAAGAGAAGGGGGAGGGAGAATATAAATGTGTTTTTATTTCAAAAAGTTGTGAAATTATAATAATTTGTTTTATATTTATGTTCATTGAAGTAGTGAATGGGCTTTATCAATTAAATTTGATTTTGTAAAACATTTTTTTAACTTAAAATGAGTATTGCAAAAGTTGTTGAGACCTCTTGAATCCAATTTAAAATATGATTTTAAAAAAAATAGAAAATATTTTTGCTAATGGCACATGAAAATGAGAAAAATATAGCTATAATATGTATGAAAATGATTTAGTCAAATATTAATAATAAATTCATTATAGATGAAAAAAGGATAGTTTAAGACATCTGTAGTAGTTTTTATTGTAATCGAACATTAAAATTTTTTTAAGCAGATTAATTCATTATCTTAGCACAAGTGCATGTTAAGTGATGTACCATTTTTTCTTATGATATAAATTAGTCAATATTAATCTGTCCAGTGTTTTTGAATCTGCATTAAAATATGAATTTTTTGGATATATATAGTTTATATATTTCAGCAATTTTTCCCAGCTAAATAAAATTTGTAACATCATGATTCGTTACAATTTTTGTTCTTTTTGTTGTCTATCAACAACTTTATGGGTTATGAATATACTTCAATAAAGAATATACAATTTTATATGAATGGTCCTAATTATATATAATTAAGAATTTAACAATTAACGTTTAAAATTTGTTTCAGTACATTTCCAAATCAGATCGGGAAAATATTGCAAGATTGAGAAACTGCATTCTAGCTTTAACTGCCCATAATAAGCTATTATCTGATACAATAGTCCTTTATGCATATCAAGAGTCTATGAATTATGAAGTAAGTATGAAAGATTTGTAATACTCTAAATTCCTTCAAAACCAGGAGATAAATTGTTAGTGAATGAAAAATAAGTATTTTTGTTTTGTTTCAATTCAAATATAAATGCATCTTTGTCTTTATCTAAATGCTTCAAGTTAAAAATAAATGTATACATCAAGGATGCCAAACTCTATGGCCACATGTGGGCCACAATAATTATTTTTGTCCCTCTGTAAACATCTTTCCATATGTCATGAAATTTTTAATAAAATTTCTTAGCTTAACTTTTAAAATTCTTAATTATATATAATTATTAATAAACACAACATTCAGTAATTGGTTACTAGACTAATTACATTGATATTCCATCCCCCCCCTTTAATAGTGCAAATATTTTTTTGTTAAGAAAAGGTTTATTTGATCTTCTTCATTGATTCATTATTAATAAAAAAAAAATAGCAAATGGAAGTAACCTTATACAATGAAGATAATCAAGATCCAATGTCATTCATATGTGAAGGCTAAATTTATGGAATTCTAGGACTTTTGAAAATGTTAGCCAATCAAGTTTAAAAACAGTGAAAATTTTTGCATAAAAATTTGGAAGTACTTGCAGCACAAGCAGTTATTTTCATTTATGGAAAATAATAAATCTCATGTGAGATCCAAATTTTTAGCATTTACCTTGGATCAATTTTGAAATTAATAATTGTGTACAAGATAATCTCAGAAGTGAAAAAAAAAAAAAAAAAAAAAAAAAAGATTTTGATAGAGAAAAATGTCATATGTCAGAACATATTTTTAATTTTGTCTTCTCCCCCGCCCCTAATATTGTGTTAATTTAATAAATATATGTTGTTGTTTGTCCATGCATACTTTTAAGTTTAGTATTCTTGGTTTACATTTTTTTTAATCTACCATAATTTTTCCTAATGTATTCTGCAATTTATACATTCTGATATATTTTGTGAATTTTATTATGATACAAAAATCTTTTTGTCAACTTTTAATAATTTGAATATCTATTTTAGCCAAAACAGCTTCTGAAACCTGAGATCATGAAAGAAGTTGTTGATGCTGTGTTGCAAAGAATAGAATTAGAAGGTCAATAAATTGTATATTACAATTTGTTTGTCTTTAGGCATTTTGTACTACTGTATATAATTTATAAAAAAATTTTATAATGTTTATTTATTTATTTAAAGAGCTGTCCTTATCTCATCTGCATTTGTTTAATTATTAGCTTTAATTTAAAAGATTTGTAAATGAAACAAATAGAACTTTGCAACATCTATATATATACTATTAGTACCTGCACAGCATTGCCTGTAGCATAATATCCAAGAGGAAAAATTAGCTTTAGACTTTAGTCTAGCCTCCACCCGATATGAGATGGGAATGTCATGCGGGATAAAAAAAAATATTTGGAAATCATCAAAAATAACTACAAAACAATTTTTTTATCCTCCACATTCAAGAATATTTAGGGCTAAGCTTTAATATACAGTCATTTTGCACTTTGTGAGGTTGGTAGCGTTTCGGTTGCACTTTGTTTCCTGTTACATGGCCGCTATTTTTTTTTTATGTTACTGTCTGCTACTGTATTTCGATCTTTCCTGTTCATTTCCCTTGATTTTTTCCTCCTGCACATACGTCTTCTGCTTACTTTCATTATTTTCGATTTAATTTTTTTTTTGCATGTATTTCATTTTACTGCATTTATTGACTTTATTTCTATATTTCCGTAAATTTGCTGCAGTGTTCCTCGGAACCTTTAGGTTATTAATATTAAAACTTTTCTAGTTAATCTTTATGCAGAAAGAGTAATTAATATACCTAGAAAATATTTTCTATCACCAAGAAGAAGAAAAAATGATGTATTTGCCAGTTAAAACCAATTTCTCCCTATTTTTACGAGAGGAAAGAAAGAGAGATATGACTTGAAAAATATTTCCTATTACCAAGAAGGAAAAAAAAAAGATGTATGAGCCAATTAAAACCAATTTCTACCTATTTTTGAGAGATCAGCAAAGGTTAATGTACTCCAATGTTGTTAGGATAGAATTCATTGTTTTTCCATTGATCTTTTGCTATCTTTGTTTTACCTTTAAGTATTTGCTTTAATGTTATCTGTTCTAATCTCAAACTTTATTATGTGACCTCCAATATTGCCTCAATGTGCAAGTTTCTTTTAATCTTATGATACATAAAGTATTATATATCTTGCCAACTATCCCAGCTTCACACCATTTCTGATATCAATTGGTGTCAATTGCAATATTTTTTTAAACATTGTTATTGCATATTATACTTTTTTATTCATATAGTGAATGTTTTGAAAAATGAATTCATTTATTATTATTAAATTTTCTTCATAACATATTTCTCTGTTAAATGACATGACATCACTATTATTAATAACAGGATTTTTTTTTTCCAAAAAATTAACTGTTTTATGAGAAATATTCAACTAGTCTGTAATGTAATTATTCTATTGTAACCATCTATATTGTCACATCTTCATTTGCTTTTTTGTGTAATGATCGTTCCGAGTGTACAGTGTTGTCTAATTAAGCTCTGCTCAGAATGTAAGGAAACATTCTGTTTTGAAACAAATGAGCTACATCAGGATGAGTCTAGTTATTTTTAACTATGATCAAATGATAAGATTGACATAAAATCTCTGAACTTTAGGATGCCCGGCGCCTTCTACAGATGCCGGGCATTTTTCCTCTGAAATACGTTCGTACAACATCCTTCATTCCTTCTTTTCAATTGATTATGTACAGTTCATGTTATCCACATAGTCCTTATGTTCCATGTGCTAGCAAAGCTACTAGGTTCCTGCTGCTAGCAAAGCCGTAGGATGATTTTTTTTTAAGTTAAAAAATTCTGCCCGGTGCCATCCACAGAGGCATCTGTAGAAGGCACAGGGCAGTATGGAAGAAAAAAACAATACTTATCAGTAAAAATTCCTAATTATATGGCGGGAAATGGTAACTGTAACTGTTCCGCGGAAGTATTTGTTTATTTTGTCCGCCATCTTTATTGGTGACTTGGCATTGTTGGCAAAGCTGGGTGCACACTAAAATTCACTTTTACCTTCTTTTTTTTTTTTTTTTTTTAATGAACAAGCATTTTTCTTTAAAATTGCTGTATGAATTTGTAACTTTCAAATGCAATTAATTATCTATTCTTGTTGCACTCTTTCTTTATTATTGATATTTCTACCAATAATAAAGAAGGAATGTTAGTATTCTACAGCGTAGATTTCTGAATCTAGAGTACTGAAATTTGTCACAAACATACTTTGGAGGAAAGAAATACCCGCCTCAGAATTACTGGAGCTATTTTTTAAATTTTTATTTAATTAAAATTAATAGAAATTAATTTTTTTTTGATAATTCAGGAAAATGTAATAGCACAAAAATATTTCTTATATAATTTGAAAATTCAGAATATTATCTTTTTTTATCAATCATGTAATTAATAATGGTGGTCATCATAATAGTTGTTGAAAGAGAATAAGTCCAATCATTCATCTTTAGAAAACAACATTCCAATATCTCCTTTACAGTTTCCCATAATTATTTGAAAAGTTATTTAAAAAGTAATTAAATACCTAGGCCTCATAACAATAAACTATCATACATTATTATATCACAGAATTTTGGGGTAAAAATTTATTAGCTTCTTGCAACAGGTATCTCGTCGAATTTCTTGCTATTTAATGGAGTATTTATATTCAACTAAATCCTTAGAGCAGTTCTCTTATATGTAGTCCCAATCTGGGAACTCGCTGCTTCAATAAATAAGATGAAATTTAAACTTATCCAATATAGAGTATTAAGAATAATGACTAACTTTCCCTACTGGACACATCAGGAATTCTGCCATTCATTCGGATCACGGAATTGAATCAGACAAAGAACATAACAAGAATTTGTTACATATATATAATCAGTACCATAAATCATACAAGTAATAGCTAAACAATATTTTGGCAAAACAAAATCAATGTCCTATTTCTCACCAAAAGTCTGTGATCTCAGATGCCTATCAGACAGGGTAAAAACGGCTTTTACAATGCAGTAAAATATTGTCAAAATCACATTTGGCGAGAAATCGCCCCAAAATAATTCAGCTTTGGCGACCGGATATTATTTTTTCAATAAAAAAACATAGATATCCGTATCTCGCAACAAAATACGGATATATGTCGAGATAAAACATAAGATGGCTTCTCATCTTTGAGCTGCTTTATATATATATATATATATATATATATATATATATATATATAAATCAAATTTAATTATTTTTCAATTGTCAGGTATTTCCCCTTTACTTAGACTAAATTATTAACTGAATAATGAAATTTTTGTCCTCATCTGACAGATTTTTTAAATTTAACACATATAATCTTGTTATTTTGTTGAATTAATTTTTTTTTTAAATTTTTCATCTAAAACGATATGTAATTAACGTTTTTGTCATTTCTAGGTTTCTTGCAGAGTAGAAGTCTGCAATATTGAAACTCTTCTTATTAGTATAATATTAATGTGAAGAATTTTCGGTACTTTCCTTATTATAGCGTCTCCCGGATATCTTTACGACTTTAGGATTACACAAGATCCTTTCTATAATTTACCTAACAGAATAATTGTAAGGAACTACTAGATTTTCTTTAAACAAAGCACATTAGGAGTAATTTTGAAACTCTAAGGACGGAAATGTTGGTACGAAAATTCATTATTTGGATTGAAGAGTGAGCAGTCAGTTAAAATGAAGTTCATTAAATGTTTATTAGTTGTGAGATCTTTATGAATTTATCTTAAGATAAAGAAAAATTGAGATTTAGATAAAATAATGAAAGAACACTTACAAAATATAAATAGTTTCTGTATAAATGTTTGTCATTTATTTTTATGTGTATGATTCTTATCTTCCCACAAGAGAGATAAATTAGAAAACGATTTTCTGTTATTTTATATTTAATCAAATGATGGGAATCAAAGGAATAATCCAATTTATCTGAATTCGTATAACAGCCATATGAATAAATAAATATATGAATTATTCTGTTATTCTATTGAAGTGCAGTTCAAAGAAAAAATTAAGCAATGAAATAAATGACATATATTTATTTCATTGCTTTACTTTAAAGTCATTTATTCATTATGTGTTACATATATCTTTAGTTGAGGTCATTAATAAATGTCCTTAAGCTATTGAAATATTATTCCACGATTGGCTAATTTATGCAGTACACTATCAAGAAATACTCCAACCTAGAATCCCATTTTCTTGCATGCCAAAGCATTGGAAGTTGCACTATCTTCAATATAATACTAAGAAATGAATGACCTTTTATAACAAATCTAAATTTGAGACAAAGATTACACTTAAAAGAATTAGCCAGTTAATAATCCATTCATTTATTGTACATCTGGTAAAATAAATCAGTTATTACAAATTCAAATGTCATTAGTTTATTGCATCTTGAAACATCGGATGGGAAAGTCACTGGAGCTCTATCTATCTGTCTGTCCTGTACACCATTTATTTTCAAGTTATTCGTCATTTGCTGCACTTTTCTTAGACCTCTTCCTTCGTCGCTTTCCACCAGATTTTTTTCCTCCAGAGGACTTTTTCCTTTTGCCTCCAGAAGATTTCCTGCGTTTTTTGCCGCCGCCGGATGATTTTCTACGTCTTTTACATTCGGATACTTTTCCAGTATCGCCAAGATTTTTCAGGATGTTTCGATCCATGGCCATCTTCATTATAGGCTTGATGGTTGCATCCAAAGCTCGGCTATCGATTCCATACTGATTAGCCAGATATTTTTTGAGGTTATTCACCGTGCAGCTATTCATTTTTTGCAGATGTGAAATGGCTTGGAAAACGGCGAGTCCATTTACTGTGGGCCGTTGTTGAGGAAGGGAAGTGGCAGCAGCATTTGCAAAGTTTTGATCCATATTGTTTTAAATTAAAATCTTCTTGGAATTGAATTTATAAATTTAGGTTTATTAATTTTATAAAGAAATCAAACTCTCACCTTCAAAAAACTTTTTGGACTAAAATTATTTCAAAGAATTTCTTTATATTATATCTCGTGTAATGCGATGGCACGATTTTTGGATTTCGCCAATTAAAATCGTAGTTTGTTTAGAAATTTGAATTAACCAGTAGTATTGAAGTATATTTTTAAATATTTATTATAATCGAAGTAGCAGTATTTGTAAATGCGTTATATTAAACTCGCGATAAAATTTGACTTTTGATTAGTATATATATTTTTCGTCCTTTATAATTTTTTTCTTGCTATCTTTAAAAAAAATACAAGACTGATTTCTGATAGAATAACTTTAAAAAGGGAAACTAATTACTTCAAAATATTTATCTGCAGCATGGATTTAAATTATTTGGGTTAGATTCAAAATTTATGGACGAAAAATGTAAATTTTTAAAAATATATATATAAAAGTTATATAAAATATATATTATATAAAACTGCGTATTTTATAAAGTTATGCGAAGCATTCAATATTTCGAGAATTATTAAATTCACCAGTGCTGAATATACAGGCGCCTCAATCTCAGGAGACACCCGAGCACAAGTCGAATCTGATTGGTTTGTCAGATCAGTGAATTGAAAACCGCCAAATTCGTTTCCCGCCAATTTTGCAGTAACCAATTTTTATCTGTGAAGCGGTGAACTTTGTTCCGTATTGCAAGGATAAGCAATAAACATGGAATTCAAATGCGCATTATGCGGCGCTGAATTTTATAAAAAACACAGTTATTTTAAATGCATTTTATAAAAAAAAAAAAACAGTTCATAATATTTTCTTTACAAATATAGAAATAAGAGCTTCTCCCTGTGAAGTTATTACCTTAAGTTCCGAACACATATGTTAAAATGGATCCAGTGAGAGTTTTGTAGATCTATGCATTTCATTTTTATTGAAAGACAACATTTATAAACCTATATAATAACAGTTCATAATATTTTCTTTTCAAATATAGAAATGAGAGCACACTTAGAAACATGTAGCAGACCCTGATTTCTTCTATATCAGCTTTATTATAAATCAGATGTGAGTGTAAAATTGTAATCAACTGAATTACAAAACAAAATACTGCAGTACTGATATCTATTCCTAAATTAATTTCGCCAAAGTACGCATCTAATGGCCAAAAGGAAAGATAAATAGCCAACAGAAGATTTTCCATGACGTATAGTTTGAAGTCATTTGATTGAACGAACCAATGAGATTCGACTTGTGCTCGGGTGTCTCCTGAGATTGAGGCGCCTGTGCTGAATATCATGCTGATTTTAGCGAGTTTAACAGAATAAAGTTACTGTTCTTGGCCTAGCATAAAATAATTTTTTTAATTATATGATTTAAAATATGATATTTCTTTTTAATTAGCTAATTAAAAAGAAATGTAATTACTTAAATTTCATTTCTGAAAAGCTCTAATTGTAATCAATTTTTTAAAATTAATTTAAATGCATTTTCTAAGAGTCTTTTTTTCCCCTGAAATATTAAACCTTTTTCCTTTTTAATGACATTTATCCTTTTCGCGATTTTTCCAATGTTTAATTTATTTTCTTCTGTCTTTTTTATTTTCTTTTGTAATGTAGTTTTTTTTTAGTTGAATTTATTAAGATATGTGTTTTACGCAGCCGGAGTGGTCGCTCCAAAACTTTCTCACTTACTCTCTAATAAAGATGTTATCCTAGAGAAAACGCTTTGGATTTCATTCGCTTATAACAGTTATGAAATATTAACCTTTGGCATTGATTTAGCATTTTTACTGAATCTGTCGTGTGATCCTTGGCGAGTTTTTTTTTGGGGCTATTTACTCCTAGCATATAGTATCTGAAATTCGAATTTGTGTTTCAGACGAGTTTTTCCCAACTGATTCAAACAATAATTTGACACAGACTTACAGTTGTTGTCAAAAAATCACACACCAAATTTGATAGATATATATCATTGTGTTTACATATTTCTTAATGTGCAGACCCAACAGACGGTCAACTACTCTTTGGATCTGGCTCAAAATTCGACAGGTGTTCTACACTATAGATGTTAAAAATGTGCAAAGAATATTACCCGTATAGCTGTTTTCGTTTTGCAGTTATCACATTAACTTAAATTCGAACAGCCTAACAGACAGACTTCCGCTGAACAGACTTTGTACAAAATTTGATTGAAATCTACAAATTTGACATAAACACCATACCAAATTTTACCCATCTACATCAAATGCGTTTTTGAATTATCTCTGTCACAGACAGACAGACGTTTTTGAAAATGTGTGTTTCGAATTCAGGCTGGTCTAAAACGTATTTCGTCAAAATCAGGAGTTCGAATTTTTTGACGGGTTTAAAACTTTATACTTCGTATGTAAGAAAGTGAAAGATTTTTTTTTAAAAAAAAGCGTAATTTTTTTAAACTCCTGATTTAATTTTGTTTCTTGTTTTAATAATTTTGAAATTTCACCGCGCCTAATTAGCATGTCTCAGTCTTTTTTTTACAGACTTTTAGCTGTAGTTTGTTGAATATAATTCCATCTAAAAATAATTAAATAAACAAATTTAAAATATTTTCAAAATAAATATTTATACTTATGTGGCATTCTAGTGTTCACTTTGGATGTTACACCGTGAAAATTATTTTCGAGTTTTGCTGTTGCTGGAATTCTGTTATTGTAGCTGTTGATATTAAAAGGCCTAATAACGGCAATTGAACATTTTATTGTGATAGTCTTTCTCTTGTCAAATTCACCATATTAATTCTATTTTTATGACCAAATCTTTAGAGATCCTTCAAGCCATTGATGACTCTTCAAATCCAGAAAAGAATATTAATGTTGATAGGCAATTTCTCTTTCTTTTAAGTCGTCAAAAGTTTATTTTTCAAACCACTGAGGATAACAAAAATAGAATAGCTAGGAAAAGAATTCTTGATTTGAGCAAAACTGAATCAGACTATCGAATTGGTTTGAAATCTAGGGCATTCATTGGAAAGAAAAGCCGAATTCTCACTTAAAAATAGTCGCAAAGTTAAACCCTTACATCTAAAGGGTTGCAATTGAAAATATTATCAGAAAATCTCGTTTCAAAATGTATATAAATGTTTATCAAAACAATGTACAAGAAACCGTTGGAGATACACCATCCATTTTATTCCTTACTCTATAGTATTTAAAAAAAACTTGATACAAAAAGATTCATTATTCAGATGATTATTATTCCGAAACTACTAAATTAATTTGGACGAGATGACAACTTTAGTTTTAAATAATATATATATATATATATATAATCAGAATAATTTTATTTTGTTGTTCACCAAATTTTAAATTGATAATTTTTTAAGAATCTATTTTGAAAACCACTGGCGAATATATTTGAAACACTAATCTTGATTGTGATTACTGTAGATTTGAATTCAAAATGTCCTCAAAATATAATTTAGTTCAGTTAATGTGTAAAAAAAAAAAAAAAAAAAAAAAAAAAAAGCTAAAATGTAAGATTGCTGGAGACTATACGATTTTATTCAAAAAATAAAGTTAATAAAAAAAGGTGATTCTTAAAAAATGTGTTTAAATGACATTTGGATGGACACTAGGGATTTTTATTTGCTTGAAAACTTCACTCCAAGTAGTGATAATAATTATTAAATTTGTCGCTTATTGTGTAATACCATATGTCATAATTTGAATTTTAATGCAGTTGTATAGCGTATAAGATTCTTATTTAGTTATTATTTTATTGCAAAATCATACTAGTCTCTTCTTTATTTTTATGAACACAAAAGAATATATACGTTCATATTATTGGCAATGCAGCAGGAAATTTCACCTATTGAAAAATTGTGAAAAAAGTTCAAACCGTAAGTCCTTCTACGGTAAACTTGCAGAATAGTGTAGTAGAATAAGGCTATTAATGAAAAAAAATTGAGAAATTTTAATACAGTAAAAATATTTTTCTGGGGGTTACGAGAAGCAAACATAGTGTTCGCAACATTTTAGTAAATATTATGAAGAAATGTGGAATAGCAAAAATTAATAAAAATGCAGAGTAAAGATTTTAATTCTTTAATGGTTATAAAATATTCTAACAATGCTATTTTTTCGGTACTATGAAATCAAATCAGTTCTACTTATTCTTAAAAAGCACACACAAAAACAGATACAAATATTTTATTAGCTGACCAGGAAATGAATTAATCCCATATAAAAATTATACAAATGTGTATATATATATATATGTTTGTTTGTTTCAGAAATTAAATCTTTTTTCCCTAATTTCGAGAATTTAGAATTAAATTTTACAATTCAGTGTAATAAAATTGTTTTAACATTTTTTTAAAAAATTCATGACATCGGATACATTTAATTAATAACAACTAGAACCTTATCAAAGCATATATATATATATATATATATATATATATATATTGTTACGAAATTTCCGGGGGTTCGTTTGGATAGTGGGGGTTATATGGTGTAAAGAACACCCAATCACCAGGCGGCAGTAGAAAATAAAACAACGACGTTTATTTACACGAAGAAGCACAGGACAGCACAAAAACGACAACTATATACAGCACAGAAGACGATTATCTTCAGCCGAGACGTGCAGCATACAACAGTATACACAGCAGCTCTACTCCGTCGCTGCTCCGCTAGTCCCTGGGAGACGAGTTCTTCAATGTCGCTTCCGACTACTCTTCGACTCCAGTGGTCCACGGCTCAATTCACCACCGGTTCACACTACTCTGCTCTGCTCTGCCGCTTCCGACTTCTTCTCAATTCACCGTCCCGGTTCACGACTGCCCGGCAGCTGCGGCTGCTTCCTTTTATAGGTCTCAGGAGGCGGGGCTAGACGCCTCTCAACCAATCAGGAACGTTCGAGGCGTATCTCCGTTCCTACTCGACGGATCTGGAAAATTCTCGATGTTTCGGGTATAATCTATTTTGGTGCCAAAGTCGCCAAGCTCTGGGACCTCCTATGGAACCAGCTATGCTGGGAAGACGCATCACAGGTTCGTAACAATATATATATATATATATATATATATATATATATATATATATAAGTGTTATATGAAACATGAATACCACTTCCCACATAGATTTGCTGCGTTTTGAAATTACAAGACAGTTTTAATTTTGCTCAGAAATAGAAAAAAAGAAGGAACTATTCTCAGAAAGCGAAAATTCCACGAGATAAGCAATACTGACACTACTTTCGGGTGGCTGGGTATTAATTAGCATTCCTACTGGGCGGAAAATCGGCAGAATGGAAAAGCAATATCTTGCCCAATATGTGACACTTCAGAGTAGTAAAAAGATGCAGCAAATGTTAAACAATGTAAGAAATGGAGAAATTCAGTTTTAAAAGAAATTTCATTTCAGAGCAATGCATAAACTTATTACGTCATCCATGCTTAAAATTTAGATTTAAAACAGACATTTTAGAATTTTTTTAAAAATATTTTTTCAAAACAATTTTTAAATAAAAAAAAAGCCTATAAAAGGAATATGAAATTAAATATGCTTAGAATAATCCATTCATCTAATGATTCTTTCTAATTTTGTAGAAGAAATGAATGGTTTCATTTACAAAGATCTATAAAATCACATCTATAAAAGTTTTATTTTGTATGGGAAATATTTAAACGGCAACATTAAAAAAATATACATATTTATCAAGAAAAGAATACAAGACCTCTTTGTTGTATAATGCCAGGAAAATAATCAACTTAAAAAAAATTTCTTTCTACTTTATTAATATAAAATTAATCATTCTCAGGTTAATATGCAATGAAACCTCATGATAAATACTGATAATGCTTCTTTATTAAAAACAGCAGATAGGAAATAGAATTATCAAAAACTGCATTACAAATTCAAGTAAAATGAATTTCAAGTTTCCTCAGTATTGATATTTTTGCCTTGAAATACTGAAAAATCTATCGGAAAAAAAAAACATATATATTTTATTCATAATGCTTATAAATTTATACACGATCGATCATTCTTAGGTGAATGTATTAAAAAGACATCGAAGGAATCAGTCTATTTCAATTTTATGTACGATATTAATGTAAAATTTTAAAGTCGGTAACAGGTAAATATGTTGTAATTGGAAAATTAATAAAAGGTATCGCGGATTGCTTTCAATCTGAAACCGCAAATGAACAACTCCACATATTAACATTACGCTATCAAAATTTAAGCAGACGACATCTCTGAAAGAAAAGAAGGAGCATCAGCTGATCCTCGCCCCTCCAGGGGGTGGGAAGGAAATCTCAGAAACACAAAACATTCTTCTCTTCTGTCCTGAGGGTCCAATCTCCTTAACGCGAATAAAGGGAAAGAGAGAAATCTGTGAATGGATTGAAAAGTCATTGAACTGCATAACACTGAAATTTATCGGACCTGTGACTTCACTGGAAAGTGCGAAGGCACCGTTCCCGTTAATGGTAGCGACCTTGGTTTAGATATTCACATTTGACAATGCACTATCCTACATAGATCATTTTTAACTGCTTGTGACATGACTTTCTGATTGCATTCTGATCAATGCGGGCTCCATCTATTGGTTGAATATAGAACTAAAGTAAAGATTTTAAAGAAATAAAATATATTTTTAATTCAACTTTTTCAGAAAATGGTTTACTCCAATAAATAAATTAAATAAATAGTTTTGAAAAAAAATCAAATTTAAAAGAAAGCTGAAATAGATAAATTAATGCAATCACACATTACTTAAATTAGTAAATTAAATATTTATTACAATTAATAAATTTTATATTTAGTGCTAATTAATAATTTTTAATTAATAATATGATTGAAATAACAGATATTTGGTGCAAATATTTAAAAATAAGAATAGCAAAATTATTTATTATTCAAAAAATCGGGGATTATGCATCTCTAGATAACAGCTGGGAGACATGAGTAATTTCTTTGGTCTTGTGGTCTTGTTACTCGGCTACAAACCCAAACATTGCGAGTTCCGTCCTCGCTATCGCCAATAGCAACATATCTATCTATATGATAGCCATTTATTGGAATCGACTTAAAGCCCTTAATTGGCGCCATAATTTATTCGATCAAAAAAAAAAAAAGTTTTTTTTTTAGAGATCCTTTCAACCGCCCACAAAGCATAGTGATAACAAGCTTATAGCAAATTCGTACAGAACTTCCACAAAATAAATTAAAACGTGTAAATAAGGATTTAAAAATTATATATTTTTAAATTTTTTATTTTATAAAGATATAATTGTCCTGAACTGTGACAATCTAGTTACTACCTGATATTTAATCATAGTTAATTTGATAGATATTCGTAACCGTAACCACTTAGCGACACACGGTTTCTTTCGGTGGAGTTGGAATTTACTGTTCTGTTATGAAAATAATTCCAATATACTTTTAATAAAATAATTTATTTTTGGTGAAGAGGAATCATATATCCAGATCGGGTAAAAATTAGCAATGAGTGCACCAACATTTAATGATGCTACTGATGAAGAGCAGGTAATATTTCTCTATATATTCATTCATTGTACTTTCATATGAGTTCTTCATATGTTAGCCATCATAACATACAGATATATTCTTTATGTATTCATTTAACAATTTTTATAAAGTTTTACATGCATTATATCAGAAATGATAGATAAAAAACTTTTCTAATTTTATATTTCTATGTGTTTTGCAATTCTTAAATAGGACAGTCGTTACTTTTATTATTCTTTCTACCCAGTGCTTGTTTGTATAATTAGCCTTCATCTATAAAAACAGTTAACATTTTACTGTATTTGTTATAATTCATTGAATATGGTAATGTTTAGACTGTGTATTAATTATCAAATATTTTGTACTATAAAATTTTCTTGTCTATGGATATTTGGTACTTTTATATTGGCTCTGACATATCTTAAAAATTCATTCTTCTCATTACTATGAATTATCTGTAATATCGAAATTAATTATAATGAACCTCCAAATGCAGATCTGTTCGTTTGTAATCAATTACAATAGTGTGGATTTTTTTTCAACATTTATACATTAATATCATGTCACAGTTTGGACCAGTGAAAGGTATAAGTAAATGTCCAGCTAGTTGGAAGAAAAATGTATAATGAGAATACAGGTTTCATGCATATCATTACAAATTTTTACATATTAATATGAAATTATTGTATAATGCTGAGTTATTTCTGTGATAATATCTTCATCAATTTCAATCAGTTTGCCTGATGACTTAACAACATTTTCCCTTGATAAAACCTTTTCTTTTATTATTTCTTCCTTTTTAAATAGAATATGTTTTTCATTAAGAGTTGAAATATGATTGAAATTTTTAATCTGACTTCTTCTGTCATTTGCTTTTCTAGTAGATCTATTTCAGAAGAGTTTGTTCTTAAGAAGCTATTCAGCTGTTTGCTAAATGAACCATTGTTATCGACTTCTAAATGTAACTTGCATTCTGGAGACGTGATTGATTTATGATATATATATTTTTCTTTTCGTTTAGGAATAGAAATATTTATTTTTTATTTTTGAATTACTTGTTTGTGTCAGTTTTTGAAATTAAAAATATATAAAGTAGGAAAGAAAAAGAAGGAACCCCATAACTTTGAACTTGCCTTAGTTGGGTGTTTACTGCATTTAAAATTCATGATTTTAGTATTAAACAATTCAAAATTATTGGGGAAAAATGAAGAAGATTTTTTTGTTTCATTTAAAATTAAATAAAAGAATATACGAAAATGTAAATATTGTTAAAATGGAACTTGCCCACAGTTCTTTATTTGATGTTGTTTTGATTTTTAAATATATCATGAATTTTTTTCATTATTTGTTAATTGTTTAAATGTGCACTTTAAAATTAAAGCTAAGCGAAACTGGAAGTATTAAAGATTAGCACTTTATATTTTCCTATTGCAACCTTTTTTTACTTACTTATTATAAAGGCTTTGATGTTCAATCACGAAGTAATCAAGATATATTGCCAAGATAATAATGAAATCTCATCAAAACAATGTGGCATAATCATAACTTCCCAAAATTGGCAAAATTACAGTTCCAACTAACTTGGCATATTCCTAAGGTCTTCAAATATAGGTTACCATTAGGAAAATACAGGGAATTTAAAAGTCTACTATAGAAACTGGGAAAGTATAGGAAATTTTATTCTTTAGTTTTTTTTCCATCAAAAAAAAAAAAAAATGCTGATCTCTGTAAACATTGCAAGAATAAAAGAACATTGCCATAGCTCTAAAAGAAACACTTTGTGACTGTTAAACCATAGAAACTCTTCACTTTTTTACCTACTGCTCTTTTTTTCTGCATAGATTAGATAAATTTCAAAGATTGAGAAAAAGTACTATTATTGGAATAGTAACTTGTTAAAACAGCATAGTAGAACAGATAAAATATTTTCTGTTGAAATATTTACTTGAATTTTGGAATCTGATATATGTATTTATGAAAAAGATTTTGAAAATGATTTTCTATTGATCTTTGACATTTGTATATTAACCACATGTCAGTGGCTAAATTTAGACTAACCTACATGTTTTTGAAGAACATAATAGAAAACATCACACTTTTGGGGATTAATAACTGACATGCTGTTAATATGCGAGTATGCAATCTTTTAATAATTTTCCTAAAGAAAAGGAAGGGGGAGGGGGCAAGAATTTAGAATTTTACTTTCAGTTATAGTTACTTTAGTGTTAATATAAAATTTACAAAATTATATGTTTTAAATTAAATTGTCAGGCTTGGAATTCTCTTAATTGTAATCTAATAATTCTTTACACTAGTGATTACATACTGTTATGGTTCCATTATTTTTACTGTTTATTGCAATAACTTTCAGAAAAAAAAACTTTAGCAAATTATAAATATGTGATTGATTTTTTCCATGCTCACTAAATGTGCTTTACTTCAGATTACTGTTCAGAGTTTTGTTGATTTTTTCAAAAGTATTTTTTGAAGACTAAATATTTGAGAAACATTAAATTTATACAATAAGTATCAAACTTATTATTTGTTTCTTTTCAGTACCTTGATCTCCGAAGCCATTTGAAAAATCTTGGTGCAGATATATCTGAGGAAAATTCTGAAGCAGGGTATTTGGCTGATTTACAGGATGTTATAAATGTGTGTGACTTTTGCTTCAGAGAAGCTAATGAAGCAGGTAAAGGAAGAACTATATTAATTGATAGTTAAATTTATTCCTTATTATTATCACTCTTTCTTTCAATAAATAATACTATTTAAAAATTCTCTTATTGGTAGGAATTTAAAAAAAAAATCATTTTTTTTATTTATTAGTTTTAAAATTTTCGAATAAGTTTGCATTTAATTCAGTGAAGAATTTTCAGGGGTGTTTGTGGTCCGGGGAAACCCCGGAATTCCGGGGATTTTGAATTTCGATACCCGGAAATTCCGGGGATCGTCGTTCAAAAGGAAGTAGGAATAATAATGAATTATTTATTTTGATCTGGGTAATTTTGTTTGCTTTGAAAGCAGAAAACGCAAGGTCAGTGTGTGTGGTGAAAACTTTTCCTTTCTTTCTCCAAAGGCAGTGATAATCGTGAAAAGGGGGGAAAACTTCTTTTTTGTTCTTTCCTTATTGCGAGTTATGACTCATTCCCCCGGTTCTCGGACATTCTCTTCTGGATTCTTTTCGGCAAGTAGGCGCGGCAGAAAAAAAAGGGAGAAACTTCGTTCGACCAGATGTATGATCACGTGACTCTGGGTTCAAAGGTCTTATCTCTCCTGGCGTGGCGCCATAAGTAGAGAAGGGGGATTTTTCGCCGTATTAGCTATTTGTCATTGATCGCTTCGCAACTTTTTTTTCTCCGCTGTGTAAAATTTTCGTTTCATTTATTGATGCACGTGTAAATTTTTCGTTTCGTTTATTGAAATATTTTTTTATTTATGTACGCAAGAGAATTTCGCTATGAAATTTCTCGATATAAATAGTGATATTATACAATTAGAAGAAGGTGTCCGGAATGCATTTAGGTAGAATTCGATTGAACGGAGAGATGGTAATGGGGATACCATCGGCACATGGTGCAAGAAAATAAATGTTGCTGGACAAGCATATTGTGTTTTTTATAACTCGCTGCTGAAGTATGGTGGGGAAGGATTCAAGGCTTCCACAAATCATTCTAAAACTGTGACGCACATAAAATATTCAAAGTGCATTAGACATTCAATGACTTTAAGTAATTATGCTAATTCAAAAAATACTGTTGATTTACTGGAGACTGATGCTCGGCCATTGGATATAGTGACAAGAAAAGCACTCCAAGAGGTATTAATAACTTCGTTTATCGCCGAGAATTCTCTTTCTTTCAATGTAGCTCCCAATTTAATTGAACTCTGCAAACAGTTGAGCCGCGATCAGACGGCACTAAACTCGTTGGAAATGTCCAGGACTATTGCATGTTATAAGATGAAATATGGGCTCGCAAAAACTATTAAGGAAAATATCATTAAAACTTTAAAGGAGACTCTATTTTCTCTAAATTTGGATGAAAGTACTAGCAATGCTCAAGAAAGTATGCTGGCAATATTGGTGCAGTTTTATGACAACAATCAAAATGAAGTTGTAGTTCATCATTTTGCATCTCTAAAGATGGAATCTTGCAATTCAGAAGCTGTTTTTAAAGCAGTTGTTAATACTATTGAAGATAATAATATTCCATGGGCAAACTTAATTAGTGTATTAATGGACTCATGTAACACCATGTGTGGAAAAAAAAAGGGTGTTGAAACCAGACTACGCTCAAACAAAGCACCCCACTTATTAGATATTGATGGTGACACATGTCACACAGCTAATAACTGTGCAAAAAAATTTGCTTCATGTTTTGATAAATACTTAGAAGATTTGTTTGATGACATCTATTTTGATATGAAAAGCTGCAGTAAAAGAGAAATTTTTTTCAAAATCTGTGAATCCCTTGCCATTAAAAAACTTAAGCCCTTGAAGAGAGCAGACCATAGGTGGGTGTACATTTTATGTGTTTTAGAAAGAATCAAAGATCTGTGGGATGCTCTTATTGCATTTTATTTTCACTACTTGGATAAAACTGATAAAGGGGATTATTTTTCTTATGTTGAAACTGTATACAATAAACGAAATATTTCTGCAGCTCAGAAAAAAATTGTTGAAGGGGTGTATTCTTGCTTGCATTCCCAACAACTCACAAAGAATGCTTTAGCTCGGAAAAAAAGAATACTAAATGGGTTATTTGTTATGCAAAACAAAACTTTATTGCATATGGCATTATATTCAGCAGTATTACCAGAGTTCAACACATATATTAAATTATTTGAAACAAAAAAACCAATGCTTCATTTAATACATTCCAGTATTTATAAATTGATGGAAAACTTTTTCTGTTTTTTAATGAAGCCAGAAAATATAGAGTGCACATCTTATAATGATTTATTAAAGGTTGATGTCACAAATCCAGAATTCCATCTACCTAACAAAGTAATATTTACTGATGCAGAAGCTTCCACTCTCCTGAAGAAATTATCAAAAAATCATCCAATAGCAAAAGAATTCCAAATTTCTCTGATGAAAGCTTATACTAATACAGCACAGCATATGAAACAGAAATTACCCCTTAAAAATTCATATCTAATTAGTTTTACAGCATTAGATCCAGAGCTAAGAGGTAAAACCAGTACAATATTAGCTTTTGAAAAATTATCATCTTTTATGTCCCATATTTTTAGTGATAATGGAAAGTCAAAAGTAGAAGCTGAAATAAGGTTATACCAGAGTGATATTGATATCACCAAAGAAATGCTCTACACATCTGATGAAAGTGGAAATCAAGTCAAGTGTACAATTGATAAATATTGGTCTAAAGTTTTTAATTTAAAAGATGATTTCACAAATGATTATAAGTATCCTACATTGGCTAAATTGGTCAAAGCCTGCCTTAGCTGCTTCCATGGCCCATTAGTGGAAAGTGCATTCAACTTAATGGATACACTTGTCACTGACTATAGAACCTCTCTTAAGATTGATTCCCTAGATGCAGTGCAGACTAATAAATATGATTTAATGGCTTCTAAAGAAACCTCATGTAAAAAATATGGCTCAAAAAAATCCAATGACTGATCCAATTCACAAAGATCTCTTACTGAATATGAACAGAAGTTGGAAAACATATCAAGAGGACTTAAAAACATGTATTTCAGATGAGTCATCTATAAAAGTCTCTGAAAAACCTTCTACATTAGCAGAAAAGCAAACTGTTTCTACCTCTGCATGTGCAGTTCTCGAGGAAATTTCTTCAACTGGAAATGAGGAAAATAAAAGTCAATCTTCCTGCAATTATGAAGTTCACCACAAAAGAAAGACAAGCCCACAAACATCAGAAAATAAAAAAAAGCAGCAGAAATTAGATAATTTTTTTCAAGAATTAATTCAGGTAATTTAAAATATTCACATAAAACATAGTAGTTTATATGTTTGAAAATTTATGGTTATTAATTTTGCAAAAAAAGTAATTAATTGAACTTTTATAATTAGGTCATTTAATACTTCATAATTGGAATTTTTCATTCCCCCCCCCTCTCGAAACTCCAAAATGTCGGTAGTAAGTCCGTAAAAGTTTCAGGGGATTTTTTGGGGTCCCACAAACACCCCTGAATTTTGTATTACCATTATTTGCATTCATTATTTATTTTCTATTTGTTTATTGATAAATATATATTTAAGACAAATTCAAGTGGTTTGAACTGTAGGAATATGATTTGAGCCACATTTGAAATTCTAACAGTTCAAATCTTGGTTCTATGACTGGAGGTACATAAATTTAAAACTTAATTCCATCAAATGACTGTTGTGCTCATTAAATTCAATAGTATCAAACATCTTCCTCCTCTTTGGGGAAGCTTGCAGAGCCTGCTTCTGACTATGATTCAGAATGAGAAATTTTTTAAAAAATTAGTAGTAGTATATCAACTCCCTATAAGTTCAAAATTGAAACATATTTCTAAACTCTTCACCAGTATTTTAAATTTTTTTTTTATTGACTGTCTTATTTGAAGTCTATATTCTGTGAGGACTATATTTTTCTAATAGTTATAAACTTAATTGGGCTACTTGCAAATGAAAAATCATGAAATAGGTATTCAATTTATGCCATTTATTATTTATAATGTTATTCCTTTTAATTTGTACTGTTTAAGTTTGCGAAAGTACTTTAATAAATTCAATCTTCCCATACACTTTCAATTTTGAGATACAGCAACCTTCCATGATTTTGCTCCTGTAACAGCTAGATTTCACAAAAATAGGTGGAGGGGGGAGGGAGTTAATAAAATATGAAGAAAAACATTCTTATATACTGCATATCTCCAACTAAGATTTGATGTTATCCTTTCTGTAGATTAAAATTGTTCAGAAATTATAGTCATAGTTTTCTGGAATGGACAATTGCATTTTTTATTTCACAAATGAAAATGCACAAAATTATTTATTTCGTAAGTATTTTTTTAAAATTTAGTTAATTTTAAAAATATGAATGTTAGATGTGAAGTGAGTACACACAGTACTGATGCATTGCGAGCTTCTTTTGACTTGATGTACAATGTAGTTTTTATCTAAAAATTAAAAAAAAAAAAAAGCTTTGTTTATTTATTTTAAAGCATCAAATATATGAATGTAAATGTATATTGCATTCTTTTTGGGCTCTTTAAAATCAATTACATATATATATATATATATATATATATATATATTTGTTTCACACTAAAAAAACATTTAGTAAAATTTAAAAAAAATTACATATGATATATTTCATTTAAAGAAATAGGATTAAAGAAAGTTTAATTAGTTTTTACTTTTAGAAATGAACAAATAACCTTGTAATTTTTGAAATATTTCCCATACTTAGACAGATTAACCATTTTTTGTATCAAATTTTTTCATTTAATATACTAATTGCATTTAATTATATCCAGAATAGTTGAAAACTATGGCAGCTTTTAGCAAATTTTCACAATTCGGTTTGTCATGCTACAATTACAACCCATATGCGAAATATTTATTGTCCAAAGTTATAAGATTATTCCTTTGTTTCTGAAGGCAAAATTTAACATTCTTGTGACACTATTTCTTTAAGTGAAATATATTACGTGCAAATATTTGTTTTATTCATTTTCTAATATCATTTAAAAATTATGCTAAACTGGTAGATTAACATCACAGAAAAATTACATTATACCTGTTTGGTTAATCTACATAAGTATACTGTAGTGTTTTTAAATTCAAATGCAAGACATTTTACTAATTTTTGCTCTTCACTGCAATGTTCACCTAGTTGAACTTTTTAGAGCTTTATTGGTGCTGTGTTTTAACATGGAACACCCTCTGAATCAAAATGGTTGAATACAACTTTTACAAAATTTAACCTGTATAATTATTTGGGCTTAATTAGATTACTTACAACTTTTTTTCATTTGAGTTTAAAATTTAAAGCACAATATGTTGCAGAGGGTTAAGTAATAATCCTAAAAAAATTTTTCTTGTGATTTATATGATCTTATATTTTTTAAATTGTAATTAATATTTTGTGCTTTTTAGATGCTGAATGCACTTTGAACAGTATTGTATCTTTGCTGATTATGGTTCCACAAACTGAAAGCGAACCTCTTGTAAATTTATTCTGTGAAAAATTGACAAGAGCACCATCTTTGAAGATGGGATGTGTTGCATTTAAAGTGTAAGTCAAATATTTTATTTGTAAATTATATTTCTATAAAGATCTTATGTCAGTGCAGATGATGGAGTCAATTACACTATTTTATGCAACAAGGTGTTTTTTTTAAATGAACCCTTTATATGTTTTTTAAGTTATTTGCACTTTCTGTTGAATTTATGAATTTGTTGTTAGATATATATATATTTTTTCTTATTCACTAACTAACTTCACTTTCTCTTTTTCACTATTTTATCAAAATTATTAACAAATTCATTAAAGTGCGATGATTTAAGTAAACTTGTCAACTTAGGCAAAGTTCTTCCCTCCATAAACAGTTTCATTTATAATTCTATTATATTTATATCTGACTGGATATATTTGGCAAGAATTTAAATTATTAACTCTTATTCTATGTATTATTTGTAATTAAGCCTGTATTTAAAATAAAAGTTGTTTAATTTCAGTAAATTACACTTTCCCTCCTATTTTTTTGAGATATATTTATTTATTTATTTTTATTTAGATTACAAAATCTGTTTGCTGGAATTGGGGAGCATTCGCCTCTTTGCTATGATGTATATTTCAATCTCACCCGTGTAGCTGGCCAAACTGACAATGTCGGTTTGATTTTTAAAGACATAGATAAGGTAAGTAAATTAAATATTTAACTTCATTTGAATTTAATACTTATGATATATTTTTTTAATTTGCTCATAGAATTTTTGAAAAAAAAATTTCTTCAGATGTTGCAATGTAACAATTTTATTATTAAGAGCTTTTTTTTAAGTTGTGATTATTAAATTTTTTTTGTGACCTGTTATGATGATATTTCGATGTAAAATGAGTTGCATATAGATTAATAACTTAGTTAACAGTTTAGAATATTAGGTAATACTAAGAATCTTGTAAAAATTTGCATATTGCCATTAATACTAATGGTTATTCCATTGAATTAGACATTTTGTATGTGTATGTATGTAATTAAAATTTACCAATGCCATTTTATGAAAGGTTTAGACATTCTGCATGCTTTTACTTAAGATACTATTACTGTGATTCCTTAAATTTACTTGCTTATAATATATTCTGCTTACATGTGATAACGTATGAAATATCATATTTTAAGCTTAAATCCTGGTTGACTGAAATGAAAATTCCAACTGAAAAGACACAAAGACTTCTACGTTTGCTACATGAAGTTTTGGTTGAAAGCAAACAAAGGTAAAAAAGATGCATTTTTAGTTGGTTTATAATTTTTTGTTGTTATTTCAAGTATATGAGAAGGAAAATGCATATTTTAAGAGTTAAATTCATTTCTTTTAAGCATTGACTTATTTATTCTTTGTGATAACTTTTTATAAACTTTAAACTTTTTAATTCTTTGCTTTTAACAGAACTTATTAATAATAACTATGAATTATGCTTTTTATGGATAGAAACAATTGAATAAATATAAAGATTGGCATTAATTTTTTTTGCAATATTCATTTAAAACTCTCATTTATATTTAAAACCTCTTCAATTATTTCTATGCTACTGATTAGTGATAAATGTTGAGCAAGATTGGAAGAGGTTTATTTTGCTATTTTCAGACAAAAAGATATGAATAAAATTGTATTTTTTTAATAAAAATAATTTGTAATAATTTTTAAAAAAATAAGTGGTGGATATGAATAGTGTTTTAAATTCTGTATCAATTATTTAAATTTTTTTAATTCATTAGACTTTGACTTGTTTGAACATTTTTAATATGGAACTTTTAGCAACTTGAATTTTTTCTTCTTATCCTTTGAATTTTCTTTTATTTTAATATTATCTGCAATTCAAATTTATTTTGATTAATTCAAAACAATTAAAAAAAGTGTAGAATTTTTCTTTTATTTATTTCTTCAATAGTTTGGAACTTATTGAATTAGAAATGCAGTTTCTCATTTTTTTAGTTTCTATTATTAGTGTTAGTCTTGAATTTTGTTAATTTTCAATTATTATTTTATTATTGTATTTAAAATGCTTTACATTGTTTGTTTATTTACTTATTTATTGGAATTAGTATATTAAAAATTATATCATTTTTAATTATTAGTACAATTAATTTATTTAAATTTCTGTTTAATACATATTGTTCATCAAAGCTGTTTTATATATAAAATAAGTCTTGACTACTACTTTTAGTTAAAATTTTGAATTCTTAGATTGTAGAATTTTTATTGCAGTCCCCTTAGCTATGAACCAGCCAAGTTTTACTATATTTTCATACAAATTTTAATTTGTAAATATACATATTTATTGATTTTTTTTTTAAACAGTGACATGGCTGCCAAAGTTATGATTGAATTGCTTGGCACTTACACTGAAGATAATGCATCACAAGCAAGAGATGATGCGCACAAGTAAGAACTTGTACCATTCTTAAGAAATATTTGTAAAATAAGAGCAGTTTTATGCATTAATTACTTTGCTTTTCTTATAAGTTTTAAATTTGAGAAAAACCTAATGTAACACTTGTTTGGTATAATATATATATAATATAGCTTATGTAGTTTAATAATTTAGTTGATGTTCCTGACTTTCAAAAATGTGATGTTCCATCAAATAAGCTAAATTTCTTTTAAATATAATCATTGGCTTATAATTTTAAATCAAAACATATCTAGTTGAAATCTAATGTAGACTAATCAAGGTCAAAATGTAAGTAGGATGTTGCAAGGTTTTGAAAAAAAAAAAAAAAAAAAAAAAAAAAATCAAAGTGTAAAATAAAGTAAAAAAGATAATTGTAAAGCAAATAAAAGGTTTTCTTTCTGTTTGTTATTATCTTTTTTCTATATAAAGAAAAAAATAATCTTTCTTTTAATGATGGAAGAATAAATTTCATTTAGGTGTAGGCCAATATTTGGATTTTACAAAAAGCTTTTTTTAAAAATTATTTTTTTATAAATAGTGTGGATATTAGTTCAATAAGTACTTCCCGCCATTGATACAACTTTACATATTTATTATTAAATCTAACTGACAAATTTTTGCAAAGTTTTTCAGTTATATTTGATTCAGTTTTTTCAAATTAGAATTTGATTAATTTTCAATGAAATTTTTGCAAAATTTGTTATCTTATCTTATATTTTCATATTTAAATTGATAATTGTATTGAATTTTGTTTAATTTTAAAGCATAAAATTCACAAAAGATGTAAAATTCATAAATTGACATAGCTGAAGGTTAACAACAATACATGATGCAATGAATTTGAAAATTTCTTTTGGTTTTTCTGTAAAATGTTGAAATAGCTGGCAATAGTTTATTTCTGACGTACAGGAATGCAGTTTTTAGTCTATTCTCAACAAATGTCTTGTTGGCTGGATGCAATTATTCCAATTTTATCTATCTTGTTTTGCACATGTGTAATTTGAAAGTGGGAAAATCTGTTTGAATTTTTAAATGCTACTAGATGGCACTAAACAGCAGGGGTGAAACATGTGGGATTTGAGCTACACGTTCAGGTATCAATTTTTGTTTTGTGCTTCGATAGATCTATTGGTGTAAACGAACCGGGAATTGTGGCTTTTTAGAAAGTGCTAGCATGAATTAAAGGGAGAGTTTTTGTTTATTGATTTGGAGAATATGTGAAAGTCTTCCAGTGACTATTTCAGCGGTTGAAGGTGAAATTTTCTGGGTATGTGATGGGGTTTCAGTAAGAGAAATTGAGTTGCCTTTGGAATGCGAAATATGCAAAATTATGTGTGAAAGTGATTCTGAGATTAGTGAATTGTATTTAAATGCTGTTTTTATATGATTTTTTTTCTAAAATTAAATTTTAATTGCTGAAAATGTATAGGCCAGGGGCAATATTCTATTTCTTCTTTTTAGAGGTTAAAGAAATTCTATTATTTATTAATTCCTACTTCTCAGGATTATTATTAGTGTTATTTATTCAATTTTAATTTAGAATTTTAAAATCTTGAATAATAATGCAAGGAATTTAAATTTTTCTAATACTAAGTTTTTATTGGCTCTTAGATTAGACACATATTCTTCATAATAGAATAATTTATATTTTGGGGTATGAATATAGTATTTTTGTATGTAATTGTTATACAATGATATTCTGTTTCATAATGTCAATAAATAGTAACAAACTCCATACCCCTTTATAGTGGGTGGCATTTATTCATTTTGATTTAAAATAAAACTTTTCTAGGAAAGAAACAATAGAAATAAAGACAATATCTATAGTAGAGGAAGGGGAAAGATTAAAAACATTTTCTATCTTGCTCAATTTTAATAATTTGAGCTTTGTTAGTTACTTATATTTGATCCTGAATAAGTGTCACAAAGCATGGAAAAATTTGTTCTTTTTCTGTGATTGCAACTTTTCCTAATTAACATGGAAGTTTTTATATCGTGAGCATTTGAGGTCAATGAGATCTTGTAATTGTTAGTGCTAGTGCATTTTTTTATTTTTTTCCCAGTAAAAGTAAAGTTGTCTGTAATTTTAAGTATAATTGTTTTTAAATTCTTGCACCATTTTTTTTTTTTTTTTTTATACTGAAAGGCCTTGGAAACGTTGACATATGTGGTTATAAATGCCTTTATGTATTTCATGTTTGGATCATTTTTCTAGATGCATTGTGACTTCCTTGGGTGATCCTAATGCATTTTTGTTGGATAATTTGCTGGTCCTAAAGCCTGTAAGATTCTTGGAAGGAGAACTTATTCACGATTTATTGACTATATTTGTATCGGAAAAGTTATCAGCTTATTTGCAATTTTATGCTGCAAATAAGGACTTCGTTAATTCATTAGGTAATGTATTTTAGTTTATTTCCATATTTGTATTAATTGTTTTAAAAAAATTGAAAATATTTTTAGAAAAATAATTGCAACTAGTTTTCTAGCATTTTTTTTGGATTGATAGTTTTTTAGTTTCTAGCATTTTTTTTGGATTGATAGTTTTTTAGTTTCTAGCATTTTAGTTTTCCATTGTGGACAAACTTATATTTCAAATACATTAAAAAAAAAATGTTGTGAAGAATGTTTTCTTTAATTTTAAGATCTCTGTTCTAAAATTAGACATGTATGATATACCAGTTACAAATATGCTGCTTGACATATTCCAAGCAGCATATACTAGGGAAATTTTCTCATACTCATTTTTATTATTCATTATATATATAATGAATAATAAAAATGAGTATGAGAAAATTTCACTATATATATATATATATATATAGTTAAATTAACATCAAAAGCATAATTACATTTTTTCCCAGAAATTATTTCAAGGTACTGCAGTAAAGTTGAGTACAAAAATTTTACATGTTATTATTTGGGAGGTTCCATATCTACCCAATTTCAATATGTGGTCTAAATATGTTGAAAAATGAAAATTTCAAATTTTATTTTAACCCATCCAAATGTTATAGCATTAAAGAGTTCTGGTACTTTGCAATATGAAATCTCTGTATAGACTAAAGTAATTAAATTTTATTAATTAGTACAAAAATTATGTCTCTACTTTAAAAATATTTTTTAATTTTGATATTTCTGACACATTATTTGCATTTTCCCTCAAATTTCACTAACTGCCAATATTAACTTTTTAAATATATTCCTCATAAGAGGTTCTACTTATTACAATAGATCTCATGTTACAATGTTTGAAAAAAAATTTTTGTACTCAGTCTTTTCAATTTAATCTTTTATTAAGAGCAGATATCTAAGCCTTTTGTGTTTCCACATATACAAATGCTTGCAGATAGTATTTGTTAACAATTTTTCATATAGGATACAAACGTGGTGCCATTGGTATATTACTATTATTATATGTCATATATGCAGATCACCTCAAATGAGAAAAATCAAAAATTTGTGTAAATTTTGTAGTTGCATTACATTTGGAGGACTGTTTGTTATCTAATAGAGAAATATTAAATGAATATCGAATTTCATTTGGATTGAGTTATATTTTTTTTATTAAATTTCTTTTAACCATTAAATATACTTTAATTTTTTCCATAAATCACATTTAATTTGCATGAATCATTTCATAAAAGCAGTTTTTATTATGTTGTAATGAATTTTGAGTTTTATGTGTACATATTAACAAGCAACTTTGCATAAAGTTCTAGTGATTTTTTTTTTTTTTTTTTTTTTTTTTTTGTAAAATAGGCAGATTTATTTCTTTGAATTAGCAATGTTCCTTAGTTTTAGACATGAGTGTCAATATTTACAGCTTGAAACTATCTCAATATCCTCCTTTCCCTTTTTGAAATCTCATTGATATTTTTTCCACCGTAACAGTCGGTCCCTCCCATGTGATATCAAAGTTGCAATTTAAACATCTTAATTACTTATTGTATTGGCCCAAGATTCATATGAACGAACACAAATATCGAAAGCATTAGAATCTTTCATAGATTATGAAACTGTACAACAAATGTTTTATAGGTTTATCCCATGAGCAAAATCTTCAAAAAATGAGACTGCTGACCTTCATGCAGATGGCTGAGACACAAAAAGAAATTCCATTCAGTGTTATTGAATCTGAATTGCAGATAAAGCCAGAAGAGGTTGAAAGTTTTATTATTGAGGGTAATTATGGTATTTTTCATAAATTTAAATGTACCAAGTATAGTTAATAACAAATAGAATGATAGTTTTTTTTTTTAATTAGATAAAAGCTAAAGTAAATATTTGTTCTTTTAGTTCTCCGAACAAAACTAGCTCGAGCAAAGGTTGATCAACTTCAGCAACGTGTTCTTGTAAGTTCAACAATGCACCGAACATTTGGCAAACAAGATTGGATACATATTCGCGACACTCTTGTGCAGTGGCATAGTGACTTCAGTCAGGTTCAGGGACACTTGCTTGGAGTTCTGAGATCATCTTATGAGAGTGTTACTAATGTACAAGGTTGAAAATTAAAATAAAACTTTTATTTGATACTTGTTTTATATTAAATTTATATAAAGATGTTTCTTTTAATTAATATCTTTATAAATTATTAATATTATTAAATATTTTTCTTTGATTTAACGAGTTAATCATACAGATTTAAGAACAAATTCTGCTATAAAATTTTGACTTACATTTAAAAACAGGATTCCTTAAAGTATGGCCATTGCAGTAAATTATTTTTGATTAAAAATGCCTTTTTAAAGTCAAAATTTCACAAACTAAAACACTTTCACCAATTCACCTTCAGTTCAGTTGTCACAATGTTATATAAACATTGCGAGAGTGATTAAGCCTTAATATAAAAGATTTTTATTTTTATTAAAAACTTCTTCCCATTTTTTTGGAGAGTGCATTTAAGCAAATGATTTGGAATCTACAAATAAAAAAAATATTAAAGTTAATAAATAAAAGGAAACAAAGCAAGATGAAGAATGTTTATTATAGCAACTTGTTTTCTTGCACATTCATACAACAATATGAGAACTGTTCATCGAAGAGATAGTTGAATATTTGAACAAATGTTTAATCTTTTTGTTTCATTTGATTTGGGTAACTAAAAAATTTTTGCAAGTAGCCTTTTAAAATTTCATTATGGATAGGACAATACTCTAGATATCATCAGGGATATTTAAATGAAGAATCAAACACATATAAGTCCATAAAAAGTCAAAGTGTAAAATTCATTTACTTTGATTTGTACTTAGGCTACTAGAACAACACAAATCATTTGAATCTTCTTTGGATTTTACAAGCAAGCTATTTTAATTTTTCTCATTACCATAACTCAATATACTAATTTAAAAAAAATGTAAATACTATAGGTACTGTAACAAAATGTTTGTTACGTCATTGATTTATTGAAGTAAAGTATGAATACAATGAAATAAATATCTAACAGCTTCATTCTCACTGAAGAGTAATATGAAGCTGTAGATTTTTTTTTTATCAGAAACTTTAGGGTTCTAGGAAGAGCCACATCTTAAAGTATTTTTGAAAATTTCAGCTCAAAATATTGCATAGAATATGGATGTCCATTAAAATCATAGATTGTGAGCAGATTTTCTCAATAATAAACAGAGAAAAATTATTATTAAAAAATTATCAGTGACATCAAATGTATATATCTATATAAATTTTAAATAATAATAATAATAAAGAAAAGGTTTAATAGTATTTTGCTTGCTTCATAAATATTGTACAGTCATAATCAGAGAATTGTCCATAGTATTATTTATTTGCAGTTACAGGTTTTATTCTGGTTATTACTTTACAATGTGAATAAACATTAATAGGAAAAGTTTTATTTTGGAATAATCAGTTGAGAAATTATTGCTAAATAACATCTCGCTAAGCCAACACACATGGATTTGACAGCACTATCCAGCTTAACAAGAAATAAATGTATTATTCAGCTTACTATATATTTTTTCTTTACATTCTAGAATGACAGGAAATGCTGTATGATGGTGAACTCAAGATTTTCTGATGTATAACAGAAATAGAAGTCATGATGGATTTTGTCAATTTAACTTAAATCTCAAATGAAATTATTAAGTATTTTTCTGTTTATTACAACTTTTTAACCATCAGAATTTGTTTTTGAAGCTATAAAAGTAGTTGCATGATTCATGTTTATATTTACAGATATCTCAATTTTTATGAGACCATTGAATGAAAAAATGGTTTAAGGTAATTTTATAAATTTTTGTCATTTTTTTTCTTTCTCTTCAGTATCTCAATATAACAATTGCTTTACAATTTATCTAACTTTTTTTTCTTTAAACTCTGAAAAGAAATTAAATGTACAATGAATAAGCTGAAAGTATGTAATACATTAAAAATTACATTAAGAGCCAAGTAGTTCAATACATGAAGCATCAGGAAGTTTAGGTATTTCTCCTCAACTTGTGGTTTTAATCTGTTTTTTTATCGGGTTGCTTTGCAATTGGACTTACTGGACTTGAATGCTGGTCATCTGGAGTGGGCTTCTCTCTTAAATCTTTGTTGGATAAAGATTTTCGAAGCCCAGCTCGACTGGATCCAATAGCCCAGAAAAAGTACCCGCTTCCTGTTAGTAGGAACAGTCGAATAAAGATGTCTGAATGTACTTGCATGTCCCAAATCTGGTTTTGATAAGCAAAACTCAACAGTGCTGAAAAATAAAAATTAACTTATATATTCACAATATTTTTAAAAATTTTATTCTACTATTTAATAAATAGAGGCAAAATTTCCTTCATGTAAATACAATAAAAAATTTTGTGTATCTCACGTGTAGAATAAAATTGCAATTTAATTACAATTAAGGATTAGCAGTTGATTAAGTATAAAAAGCTATGATCTATTACAATACAAGCCAAACTATACTATTCCTCGTTTCAGTATCCCTAGAGTACCACTTTTCGGCGATTCTACCTCGCTAAGGGGTGAGACGCCGAAAGATGAGGACATTTCCGAAATTCATCATCGTTCTTTGACTTTGCTTTCCGCCCCTTAAATTTTTTTCCATTCAGCCCCCCCCCCCCCCCCATGTATATGTGACAGAGTGCTTAGCGTCATGAAAAGTGCTTAAATTTGAAAACCATTTTTTAGCACCTTAAAAGTGTTTAATTTTCAGAAAAGGTCCTTAAAAAGTACTTAATTTTCTCGTGAAGGAAGAAAGCGTTTTGTTTTGTTTCCCCATAAGTTGAAAATGACAATTCGAAATCATGGTCATAAAGGCTTGTTTACCGGGTGTATCAAAAAAGAAAACCAACAAAAGGGAAAATTCTAAGAATTATTTCAAGGGTTCCAGCACATATTAAGATAACGCTTGATGATTCTTTTTTTCCTCTTCCTTTTTCTTCAGCAATGTGCATTGCCATTTATTAAAATACTGGAATAGTTATCTGGAAGGGGCGGTGTGAAATGTGTACTATGCCATACTTCACTTGAACGACCTACTACAGGTATTCAACTGTAATTGTTATTAATTGCGGTACGTAATTATGTTAATCAATCGCTTAAAATCGTGTTTAAATGAAATTTTAACTTGACGCCTTTAATTTTCAATGATCGTGATATCTTTCGTGATATTTTTTGAACATTTTTATTTGTTGGACTAATCTTATCAAATTTTTTTTGACTAAGGGAAAAAAAAAGAACTGCTGTATCTGATACTTAACTATTTGTAAAAAAATTTTTTTTAAGGTTTTTTAGAATTTTTTTTCAGGATTTAGGTTTTATTTTTTCATAATTTTTTTTCTTTTAATAACTCTTATAGAAATTTTTTCCCAATAAAATCTATCTTTATAAAGTCTTGTCCTGAGCAACGCCCAGTATTAAACCATTGAAGTTTGGGAAGTTATTTTTTGGGCATTAGAGGCACACTAAGAACAGATTTCTCAAACTTTTAATTCGAAGTTTAATTAAAAAATAGAATTTTAACGTGTTTTCATAACATCAAAGCATATTATGGCATAAAATTATTTTAACACCGTTTTAAAGGTTAAAAAAGAATAGCTTTTGAATAATAAATTTTTTTTTGGTTGAATGTAAATTTTAATTATTTTTTTATTCTGAGAAATTAGTTTTGGATAATGCGATATATTGTCTCGGGCTGGCTTCAAGAAAGATTTTTTTTAAAAACGCTTCAATTGGCATTTTTACTTTTCTGTACACAAAATTTAGCGAAAATATTGCAATTGTCAAAAAATTCGAACTCGAGATTTTAATTTATCTCCACGTTTCATACTTCCTTGAATTCGAAAACACATTTTCAGAAAGTATCTGTCTGTGACAAAGATAACAAAAAACACTTTGAGCTAGATGAATGAAATTTGATATGTGGTCCTCACACCAAACTTGTAGATTTCGATGAAATTTTTAGCAACATCCATTCAGAGGAAATCTGTTTGTCTGACTGTTTCAATATAAGTCAGCATGATAACTACGAAACGAAGAGAACTAGATACTTAACATTTAGTACAGATCTTTTTTCATCTTTCTTTCAAACCTGTTTTGACTAAATAAACGCATCCTGTGCAAAAGCAGGGAGAGTTTTTGAATCTGTAAATGTACAATATATATTTGGCAACAGCAAGTTGACACAAGGGGGCTGAGCAATAATGATCATTAAAATAGTTTAAGATTAATATGATCTTGCTTTGTAAAGAATTTGTGAATAAGTCTTCTTTGGCTGATTAAAAAAATAAACTGTAAATCAACAAGTTGACAAGCCATGGGAGTCACCACTGACCAACAGGGTCATATGAATTACGTTGCAAGAAATGCGGCGCAGCAGTCTATGTGTTAAAAATCTCTTAGAAAATTAGAGCAATTTGTAAATCTATAAATTGCTATGATACATTTTATTTATTATGTACAGTATTTTTAATTGGACAATTATTTTTCAAGAACATATGATCATAATAAAGCTTACATAAAAATGATAAAATCTGCTAAACTTAGTCGGGAGAAAAAAAAAAAATCGAAACAATGAATTTTCTGTTGTTAGGAATCAAAGAAGGAATAAAATTTAACGAAAATATAATATATATGTAAGAGAGGAGGGAGAGAAGAGCTCTTGGTGCAATTCTGATTGTAGGGCTGCAAGAAAGAGCTTTATGACTAAACTAGAATTTCGTTTAAACATATAATTCTTTTGCACTAATTATTAAAATTTATTTTTAAATCCTTTTTCGTGTTGGGAAATATATAAATCGGCTAAATTCTTCATGATAATTTAGAGTTAATATTTGCTATAATTATCATCTTATCCATTAATAAAGCTTAGACATATTAATTGGAAGTTCACTGTGTTAATGCCTAGAACCATATTTTCAATAGTTTGATGCTTATTTTTATTTCTTTTTTGTTTAGATTAATAGAATAATTGAATGTTCTCAAAAACTTAAATCTTGAATAAAAATATTTCATCAGAATTGTTTTTAGGTTAGTTGTTTTAAATTTTCCTTCTTTAGTAAAATATAATCCCACATGATTAAGTTTTCACTAAACTAAAATTAACTGTTTTTTTTTTTTTTTTTTTTTTTTTTTTTTGTTATGGCATTTGCATTTAATTTCTGTATAGTTTCCAAGCTGAATAAAAAAAATGAAGTTACAATATTGCGAAATTTAGAAGATAATTGAACTGCAGATTTATGTTTTAATAATACTATGATTTCATGGGAATGGTCTTCAGTAGGTAAGTTCGTGTACATTGTGATAAGAAGTATACAAGGCTATTAAAGCAACATGACTTTAATGTCTGCAATTAGATGGCTCATGAGCATGTAGTTACGTCTAAGCATTTTAACGAAAATTAAATATAACCAATATTCCTGGCAATCGACTAGTCTCCAAAAGTAGCTAGTAATTATTAAATTACAATAATTTTTACTTGAACTAATTGTTATATATATATATATATATATATATATATATATATATATATATATATATATATATATATATATATATATATATATAGTTGTAAAAATAATTTTTTTAGTAAGATTTTGAATAAGTATTTGCACTTACAAGTAAAAAATGTGGTTTGTTTTCTTTCAAAACAATGTTTTTAGAAATTTTTGTTGTAATTACATTGTTATTTTAAATAGGATGCAAACTAATAATTCTTTCTAAATGTTGAAAGAATAATATATATATATATATATATATATATATATATATATAATTTTATGTTTAATTAATTTTTAATGTATTTCTCTTGACAATTTATGTAAAAGCTTATTCATAATGTTGAAGGAGTTATTTTAATGCTAAACCATACTCTAAAAATCTTGCATAACTTATTATGTGTACAAATCTGGCAGTGATTTCTAAAGACGTTATTCAGGGAAATGTATTATTAAGGGATTCTGATTTCTTGAAAATCATAGTGAATCAATAAGAAAGATATTTTACATTAAAAATAAATGTTGAATATATTACTCACAGAAAAGTTGAGCAATCATGGCAATGGCTATTGCTGACATGAGTCCTCTGGCTATGGATTTGTCTGTTGTACCAAAGAAACTCCAAAGCAGAAAAGCAAAGCCTAAGAGAAATAAAAGGTACACAATTATTTTTAGAAAAATTACACATGATTCGACTTGGTTGCATAATTGGTAACTAGCCAGCATTTTGTGGTTTTTTTTCTGTCGCATTTATGCAATTTGCATCTAAAGCCATGAATAGCTATGCAAAATTGAACCTGTTGTAATACATTATATAATTAGCTAATTAATTTTAAAAAAACGCAGCATTAGAATTGTAATGTTTTGTGACAACAATTGTACCTCAAAATGTGTATAATTACTCCCAGTTCATGTTTTACATATCATATAATGATGAGTAATTCGACCCGCCACTTAGATATCCGTGAGATTAGTTATATGAACGTCCCGTTTTAAAGAAACACTAAGGCTGTTTTGGGGCGGACCTCATAATTTTGAGTCAGATGACAAGGATGACACCTGAGCTGGTACCCCCTCTCTCCAAACTTCCACATTGTAGGATCAGACGATCGCATATAAAAATAAGAAACTGTAAGTTTCTTATTTTTTTATTACGAATCATTTTTTTTTTAAATATCTAACTAACATGGATATAACACTAACAAAAGGTTACCGTAAATGAATTATTCTACGCATCCTTAGTATGCAAAAAAACTTAGTGATCGGATTACTAGGATGTATTTCCCGCTATCGACGAAATGATTGTTAATCAGCTTCATTGTTTTTGTGCATTCATGAGAACCGAGAGTTTGTATTTATATGACAGCTGCTCATTCTCGCAGACAAAATGGCATAGCAGAAAAAATGTTTTCTTAAAATTACATTACAAATTGAACATTAAATAATTTTATTTAACTTAGAATTAATTATCTACTTATTTTTGTTAAAATTTTCGTACTTACTATACGCACTCAAAAATAAAAGTTGTAGAAATATACAATACTACACAGTTAATGTTAACTGTAATCAAAACTGAACCAACCGATTGGAAATGACTAATGTAGGGGTGCCCAGAGAGTATAAGTAGTGGTAAAATATTGAATGAATACGTTTGTTTCAAATTCCGCAATTGTCAAAAATGTAATGGGAGCTTAATATCTTCTATAAAGCTACACAATATCAATACGATAAAAAAAAAAAAAAAATCGCAATATGCAAGCAAGCTATTTGTGTAAGATTCTAACCATGTCTACTTAATCTGAAATTTGTTTTCGCTATAAACATTCAATTCAGTTTGATTTCAATTAATTTCGAAACGGTTCGTTACATTTGTGTAAGCATTTATGATATATTTTTTTCCCCCCTTAAAGAATCTTCATTTTGGCCCATAAAATTTCTTTCGGAAAGAGCATGTGTTGTTCGTCTAAAGGAAATCATTGCATAGAAGACGAAATTATAGATTTGGTTTTTATAAACTGAGTCGCAATGTTTAAAAGTTTGAGAATCCGTAGATCAGTTAATTTCGCAATTCACGAAATTACAGACGACATTAAAAATAAATATTAATCCTTATGTATTTTAACTTGATAATATTTAGAGGCTAAATAATCTTTGTAACTGATGATATAAATTATTCAAATCTTCAACATTATAAACCACTGGATTTAATTGCGAAATTTGGCACATAATCACTTCTTGGACAACAGGCATTTACTGAGAAAATAATTTTCAAAATTGTAATTAATTTGAACGTTTTCATTTGACGCTTTTTGTCTAGGACTTCATAGAGCATATTAAAATATAAAAAAGTTCTAAAACTGAAGAGAAATCAGTCTTTAAAACACTGAATTTTTAAAAAAAATATTTTACAACAGTATTTATCATTTTTTTCAGTAACTGCGTTTACACATAATAAACTTTCAACAAAATTAAACAGTTTCCGGAAACGCGTTATCGATACTGTAATTAAGAGTAAATTATATATATATAGAGAGATAAATGAAGCATAAATATTATCATGTTACACAATTTTGATTAAGAGGTCAGAATTTCTTAAATTTTTTGCTATATTTTTTATGTAACTTTAAATATAATGCTCTCCCAAAGTTTAAAAAAATATTTTTGCAACTGTCTGATTTTTTAAAATAACGATTTTAGTTGAATTAATTTATTTCTTGAACGATACGTTCCATCCACATGCTTCAGAAGCTCATGTGTCATGAAATTGCAGAATTTGATCTGAAAGCAGTGGAAAGTTTCTATGAATTTTGAGAATAGAGATTTAATTTCGTATATCTCAGTATACATACCTAATAATACTGATCCGTAAAGACTTGCCATCATTTGAAGTGGCTGGGATGTTTCTTTTTCCGGGGAACTGTCTGGCTTTGTGTAAGGGGCAAAAATATGCTAAAAAGGAACAAAAAAGTTTATTGCATCCTTATTACATTGCATTACGTTTTCTTTATCAAATTAGATGAATAGTCTCCCCCTCTCTATAATTATATTATATATATATATATATATATATATATATATATATATATATATATATATATATATATATATATATATATATATATATATATATATATAAGTCTAATTTAATCTTAATTAATTTCCAAAGTTTTATCTTAATTCAGCCCATATTAACTTCATTCTAAAATGTTCTCTTATTTCCTGATTCCATTCCACCTTTTTTATTTAAATAATTCAACACAAGTTCTAAAATTGCTGAAATCGATAAGTTCCCACACTCCAAGTGAAGGGATAAAAATTTGTCGATCTAAGACATTCCTTTGAAAGATCCCTATAATTCCCTTACCTAAATCGACGTGTCTAATGAAATTCCTATCAAAATCTCACAGTACATAATCACGGGGATAAATATTTCATTGGGTTTCCCTTTTTTTGCTTTTGTGTCATTCTGTGTGATGTGTTTCGTCGCTGCTGCTTGTACATAAATTAGGCTTCAAGGATGGAATAAAAGCGAAGCTTAAAGATTCAAAGTGTCTTCTCTGTCGTTGGCCACGATTCCGCTTAAAAAATTATATTTATATATAATGAAATGATATTTTAAACTCTTAATTTACTCCAAATTAATATCCAAAGCTTTATTTTAATTTAGCCCATAGTAATTTCATTCTCTTATTTCCTGATCCGATTCCACTGTTTCTACTTAATTAATTCAAGAGAAGCTTTGTAAAAATGCCTACGTTTGCACTTTCAAACGCTCCCCGTGACGGGATAGAAAAATGTCCAGTAAGCACATTCTTTTTAAAAGATCCCTGTGTTTCCCTTACTTGTGATAGACATGCGTCAAAAATCCCTATCGAAATCTCATAATATGTTAGCACTATGAAAAATATTTTTTCTATCAATATCTCGGGTTATATAAGACCAGGGACAAAATGTTCAAGAGCATTTTCCTCATTTCTTTCTGTGTCGTTCTGTGTTGTGTGTGTTGCTCGTCGCTCCTGCTTGTAAATAATGCGTGCTTCTCCAAGATGAAATAAAACGACGCCTCGAAATCGAAAGTCTCTTCACTGTCTTCGAAACTGCATTCTGCTTCACATAAAATAATGCTTATATATATAATTTTTTTCACAAATTGTTTCTCACAATATTATTAAGTATAAGAATGGTTTCTTTACAATTAATTTAGTTTGTTTTTCATTATTGTTACAAATATTTTAAAACATTTTCATCATTCATTGTCATCCGAATAGTCATTCTCACTGTTTAATCAATTTTCTTATCACTCATAAAAAATTAGTAATAACTTAAGAAAAAAATCAGCTTAAAGTGTTTTATTTAGTTGCCAACTAAACCAATTTCTTCGAAATTGTTTTCTTTAGTCGGCAATTTTTCAAGAATGAAATTATTTAAAAATCATTTGGAGGAAATGATAATCGTATTTTAATCAAAAATAAAGTAGCAAATGATAAGAGGAAGTGATGTTAAGTATACAACTTTGCTTCGCTTTTTCTCCGAATTTCTTAAAAAAATGGTTTATTATTTATGTTTTAGTGATTACCCATTCTTTTAAGTACCGTTCGTCGCAAGCTATAATTTTTTCTCATTTATTTGGCAATTGTTTTGGCGACAAAAAAGAAATTTTTGAGAAATACAAGAATTATGGAGCTATCTTGGATAGAAACGGAGGTCGGAAAATCCTTATAGAAAATTCTATACTCTATCAGAAAAACATATATAAAAGCGGCTATCTAAAGTGATGTCATCAGTTCCTTTTCTGTGTTCTTGGAGTAAGTTAAAGTTGTATATTCTATGCATTATTTCTGCTTTCGAATTAGCGTTTTGCTGGCTGCTTGTGTAGTGTATTTCCACAAGTGTTGTCATTTGTGAACACTTTGGTTGTATTATGCTTCGATTCTCTTGTGGAATAAAGCATCATTTTCCTCTATCCAGCATATCGGGGTTTTTTACCCATGGCCCCAAAACGCATTTATGTAACATATTTATTTTAGCTTTGTTTCTGAATAAATTTTTGGAAATGAGTGTAAGAATTACTTACCGTCACTCCTGCTATTGTGAACACCATTGCCATGCCGAGATGCCACACCCAGTAACAGCGAGGTAATTTGACGAACAGATGCTCGTTGTGTCCAAGGACTTGACTGATCTGAAAGGCAATAAACTAAATTATTGATCTGAAATACTACTTTAAAAGCAAAACAGTTTGGTAACTGCATTTATGTACATAATAAAAGTATCTCTGTTCAGACAGATACCTTATTCCAAAATATTCGTGTTGTTTATCTGCTGTATCATTTTCCTTTACTCAATTCATCCATTCAAATAGCACCATTTAGTGATTTCTTTCTGTATTTGCAACCACGCTTCTTTATTTTATAAATGATTTCTTCCTGTTTATCCGGTTTGTTTTACAGTTTTTATAAAACCTTTTAAAATCACTTTATATAACTTCTCCCATTTTCAGTCACCCTGTATGAAGGCGTGGCTGTTGGAAAACTAGACTTTTAAATCACCCTGTATGAAGGCTTGGTTTTTGAGTCATCTTGTAGGAAGTCATACGGAGTTGGAGAATGATGAAAAAACGAATACATTAATATATTCAGTATAATATCATTCAAATCGTGGTCCAACAACTCATTTCTAAAGCTTTAAAGATGGCATATAGTTCCAAATGAAAAAACGATTTAAAAGACACAAAGAATAATATTTATATTATTGCTTAATAAATGCACCGCTAAAAACAGTACAACATCTAAATTTTTATACTGTTCCTTATGTCTAAATCTACGCCACGACGACCCGCCCACCCGAATGGGTGTAAGACATTATAGGCCGCCGGGGAAAGAACCATTATTTCTTTATTAAGAGGCTTACAGTCATCGCCAGAATATGGGTGGTAAATAAGAGTACACATTATAATTCATTTGACTAAATTAAATAGTTAGCAAATCAATTCTGGGTTCAGGGGATTTTGAAAAGTGCATATAGAAAGCAGTAACACACATAAGCATAAAAAATATCACAATGTCCAAAGGATGGAAGACATAGTAAATATAGTAGCATAGTAGACATAGACATATAGCAATATCAAACAATCTACAAATATCTAAAATCATATCTATCCCATTATATAAAGTGAAAAATAGGTGAATGGCACAAATGCAAGGTGGAAATACAAAGCAGATCTAGAATGACAAACACATAAAGAATATCAGCAGAAACGTACAGTTTTTAATAGTTATAATCCTACATGAAAAACAAACTAGAAGCTGTGCCAAAATAATTTCATAAATCATGAATGAAAGCAAGACTGAAACAACCCAAGACACAGATTCGTCATCCTAGCCACCTCTGAATTTCCTCACAAATATCTCTCGAGACTTCGCAAATCTTCCCCATCATCCTTAGCGAAGATTCGCTCCCGAGTACACTGAAAAACCAATGAGGTTTGGATTCGCAAGCGGGGCGGGTGAGGTGACAAGAACTAGTGAGTGAACATTCAAAAGCGAAGTGGTCGGCGTCCCCCAAACCACCACAGATGCAGAATGAGCTGTTTATTATATGAAAGCTATGTAAATAAAAATGAAAAGGGCCATGTCCAGAAACAAAAAATAATAAGTATTTATATATGTTAATAGATTAAAATCAACTCTGGGAACATACCCTCAGACTCTTACACCTTTGTTTGAGCTATTCCAATATCGTTGCCATTCATCAAAATAAAGTTTTTAAATTTTTTCTCTAAATATGAATAAGGGGCCGGAATTGCAATTAATTCTTCCTCGATTGTTGCAGACTTGGCATGATGGTCGGCTAACTCATTATCCGGGATACCGGCATGTATTTTCGCCCAGGACAAGCCTATCAATCCTTCCGCCTTGATCATGTTTAAATTTAATATCATTAATACATTTCGAATTGCATTTTTTTATCTTTAAAATTTTAATTAATGAAAGGCTATCTGTAAAAATTTTAATTTTGACGCAGTTTTACAAAGCCCAGCAGGCCGCAAAATTAATTGCCACCAGTTCAGCCTAGAAAACAGAATTAGTGTTAAAAAGAGGGCTAGTTTTAAGCAGTGAGCTCTAGTTAGTTTATTATTTTTAAAAATTCACACCGCAGTCCCAACGTATACTGTTCCCTGTTCTATTTGTCATATTTAGTCAAATATTCTTGGTATACTAACAAACAATTTAAACACAACAGTTCTTTTCTTTTGCGATAAAATTTGTCTGAGTGATAAAACTTTAAATTTCATTATTTTAGACCAATCAACGAGCGATTGAAAGAAGCGTGATCTGTAGATTCGACACTTCTTTCAAACAACCATTGAAATGGTTAGAAATTGTGATGTTCAAAGCTACATAACTCAGTTTTAGCAGCAGAAGTATGGAACTTTTCTTGTTTAAAATATTAACTTGTAATTACATATAACTGATAAGGCAGGTAAATTATAAAATAATTTATATATATATTTTAGAAATATTAAAATGAAATATAATTTTTTAATTTAGTTGGAAGTATGTATTTATCTTTAACGGTTTAGAAATCAGCTATTGAGCTACGATTAGAGTGAACACCCTGTATAATATATATATATATATATATATATAATATAAAATGAAAGGATAAGGTTTTGCATTTTCTGCAAGGTCGAAAATTGCATTTGTCAGTTAATGGAATTTTTTTCCTTCTACAGCAGACTTATTTATACTGATGTGGCAGGACTTCATCACACACGCCCTTCTATTTAACGCTTGGTTTCCGTGGAATGATCATTTCTTTTATGATTCTCACGTAAAGCCATCTCTTCTAACTAAATTACTTGTGCGAAAATAATACGAATTCTCTAGTCACGAAAGATGTTTTATGTTGTTTGAAAACGGAAGTTTTATTATCGTTTTCTTTTAGACAAATGAAATTCGCGTCGATTGTTTCAATGTCTATGTATGAATATTATACGAGAAAACCATTAAAATGCATGTTTTTTGAGCAAGATGATGATATAAGAATTTTTTTCACCATAAAGACCATCTTAGACAGTTGGCTCTAGAAATTATTGATTGCATTCCTAAAGATGCAGTTCTATACTTATGGTAGTCGTACAGAAGATGGTACTGGCAGCGGTATTTATATTAGGACCCTCCCTCCACCTTAAGATTACAATAAAGCAACGCAACCCTGACACTTACTCTGTCTTCAGGAGCGAGTTAATTGTGATTAATGTAGGGCTTGATGCTATCATATCTTATGATAGTGATTTTCGGGAACTATGGATTTTATCGAACAGTCGCAGTGCACTACAACATCTCAGTGGTTAGTACTCTAAAAACGATGAAACCAGCGTATCTATTCTGCTCAAACTGAGGAAGATCTCTCAGAACCACAACTTCCACCTCCAATGGATCCCATCACATGTAAACATCAGTGGTAATAATGTCGCTGATAGATTGGCCAAAGAGTGAGAATAAAACGGCCACTGGCTCTTGGCTTACTTATCAAGAACTATACTCAAATGAAAGATCCAAACTCAATTTAATATGGCGTATTCCATTTGTGCACCAATGGTACACGGAAACATCCCCTGGCACTCTGCTGGAAATCAAATGTGATCGTGGCTCCCAGACTGCTTTGGCTAGGCTGAAAAGTGGTCACCTTAAGTGTCTTTCCTCTGAAAGAGGTAGAAAAACCCATCGCACTTATAAAAATTGCTGTGACCATCCAACTTCACCGGATAACATTCTGGGTTACATCGGACTTTTTAAGAGAGACTTAACATCCGATCCCCTTATTATTATTATAGATTTCTTGGCGGCCAACAACCTATTGGAACTGATTTGGCATATGTCAGATCTTTTGAGGATAAGCAACAAGAACGACAACATATAAGAATTCATAAAATAAATTACAGAACTAATTTAACTTCTATTTCTACTTATATTCCTTTTATGCATAGTATGTATAGTTTTGCTTTTGGTTCTTCCCGTGTACTTCTAAACACTTGTAGTTTTTACATATGTTACATAATTAATTTACTTATTGCAACAAGAAAATGGACTTTTTATTTGAATAACAATGTGAGCACAGTGTGTCTTAACATCCAATATATTCACGCACTCATCAAAAGAGACATTCTGCTTATACATACATGAGTATTGTTAGTGAATTTTTTTGGGTATGTTCTGCTAGATATCAATATTTACCAATCTTTCTGAAAATGATTTTTTCAGAATTGTGTCAAAGACTCAGTTGTGAAAAAGGCAGTTCTTCTGTGAATTTAAAACCGAGATTAACACTATGCCGTCCGGTGGCATCACGTTGGTGCCATGCGAAATCTATAGAGCAAATGCCGATGACACCATATTGGTGCCACACGAATTTTCTTTTATGAATTTTTAAAAATTTTATTTAAATTTTTTTATTATTAATTATTATTTATATTATGAAAATTATTACTATTTTGACTATTTATTTATTTATATTAGGAAAAGGAAAATTATTGTCTCCGGAAAACTTTGAAAAACCGGCAGCGACAAAAATCCTACAGGCGCCAAACAAATGAATTCCGATTAGACATGCGGGCGGCATAGTGCTAAATTGGGATTGCACTAAGAGCAGGTAGAAGACCACATGATTTTGATATATTGAATATATTGATGAAATAATTTCTTCAAATTAAAGCCATTTGCTACAAATGAAATTTTATGTGCTTTGGTAACTTCCGTATAGACACGTCTAAACCTAATTCCGATTCAAAAAACAAAGGATTACAAAAATGAGATTTAGAGCACGCTTTCCGGAGAAAGCAGTGGCTAATTTCGCATACTAATTTGCTTAAAAAAATTTGAGATCAGATTGAAAAACAAATGGAAGTTATTCAGAAAAAAAACATGTTTTTCCATAAAAAGAATTCAAATATTTCCTGAGGAGAGTGATTGGCTTCATAAATATGAAATTTTTACACTTAGCAACAACTTATTTCTACTTATTTTTTACATCGGCACGCGACTGTCGACTTAGAGAAAATTGTGAATTGCGGTTGCTATAAATAGAGAAAAATTGCTATACAAGTATGATATTGGTTATCGTTTTAACAAAGATCAATAAGAAAAATTGCCGTTTTAGCCTTATTTCTTCTTTAACAGTAGGAAGGCCAGCGGAAGTGGTCTTATCAAATTTTCTAATAAAGGTGTTTTTTTCAGAGAATGCATTGGCATAAAATATACATTAACCTTTGGCGTGAATTCAGCATTCTTATTGATCTATCGTGGGATCCTTGTCGAGTTCTTTGGCGATTAAACACTGGTATGTTATAAACCGCTCGATGTATTTGGTTAAAAATTTAATAAATGTCTACACTATAGATGTTAAATCAATATATAACAATTTTATTCTTCTAGCTCCTTTCGTTTTGTAGTTGTTATGCTAAATTACACTCAAACATCCGGGCAGATAGATTTCTCAGAATAGATTTTGCCCACAATTTGATAAATTCTGTAAATTTGGTATAAAGTTCTTATATAAACTTTCATCCTCCTAAACAAAAGCGTTTTTGGAGTTATCTTTGTCAAAGAACATTAAAACAAAATGTTTTTCGAATTCAGAGAGTTCTAAAACGCAAAGAGTCGTCAAAATCTCGGTTCGAATTTTTTGAATATTATCAATCTTTCTCTAAACTTCATATCTGAGAAACTAAAAAGAGATCACTATATGAAATACTGATAAATTTTACATCATCCATTAAAATAGCTTTATGAGCTGTTTTATTGACTTTAACCACAGTTTATAGAAGGTACCTCATCATTTGGTTTATGCAAGACAAATATATGCTATTCTGTTTTATAATATATTTTTTTCTCTTCAAAGCGTAGCAATTATGAATATTGTATTATAAATTTTTTATCCTTAAAAAAAATATGTCTTAGGAATAATAAAAAAATTAATATAATGTTTATTTGTTTTAATTTTGATAGGGAGAACGGAAGTTTTTAAGTAAAAAAAAAGTTGATTTAATTAAGTTTTTTATTACTTTCACATATTTATATGAAACATATGAGGAAAAAGTCTACAATCATTAAAAAGAAAATGATGCTATCTTAATATTTCAATTTTCCACATTTCAGATTTCTCTTTCTTCTTTTCTGTATATATGAATTTTCAAAAAGAGGCAATGAGCTTGACAGATGAAATTTTGTATGTGGTTATTACACTGAAACTGTACATTTGTATCAAATTTGAGATGACATCAAACAACATTATGAAGTGTGTCTATCGTACCGCCCATATTTTTTTAAATATGGGCGGAATGTATTAATGCATTTAAATAAGATAACTAAAAAAGCAACAACAAATTAAACGAATGGAATTTGCCATATTGTTTTACTGTTAAAAGTTTTGGTACATATTGCTCGTTTTGCAAAGGGCCATTTTTCCGTCATCACATTCATTCATAACAGCATTTGCTCGTAATTGTAGATATTTTCTTCTTTCTTTATTATTTGTCGAATGAATAATGCAAATGTGGATTGCATTTATGTTATTTTGGAAAGAAAAAAAGACACAACAAAAACATACTTCAACGATCGCGTGTATCTTTGAAACACAAAAAGCATACTCGCAGAGTTCTATAAAAATTTCGAATTCCAAACTTTCACTAATGGTTTGCCGACAGCAGGGACAAGAATAGTCAAAATCAAGCTTTCATAGAGCCTTATAAAAAGATATAAAAAAGAAATTCTTTAGTGTATCTCACACATACGTTCACCGGCTTGAAAAAATAAATGTTTATTGATCTGTAAATTTACAGATAGCAATTTGCAGATTTCATTTATAATTAAAATAAACGCAAAAATGTACAATCTGTAAATTAAGATACGAGTGACGTAAAATGCATGATTCAAATATTCGTCCGTAACACTGTTTATGACAAATTGCTAGATTAAGCTAATACATTTGACACAAAATTACATATTAGATAATAAATGCTTAGATAGGAAGAATTTTTCAAAATTCTAATTAAAAATAAATTCAAATCTTCACGGCTTCCACTCAATAATTTCGGCGAATGTTATTGCATTCAAACCATTTTTATACCATTTTAAAATTCAAACAATTACCTTTTCCTTGATATCTATATATCTAATATTTATATATATTATATAGATATATTTATATAATATTATCTATATAATATTTTTCTCTAATTTGTAAAAAGTTTAAAATTACTTTTTAAGTATATTTTACAGTAACATTTTTCATCATTTTAGTTACAGCATTTATGCATATTCTCGTTTTGACGGTACTATAAAATATTTTTTGGATATATGTTTATCGTCTACTATATAATTAAAAATGAATTTTTAAAATAAAATAGAAATGGAAATATTACACGTTTAACATATTGAATTGATCTTCTCAAAACATGTAGTTTAAGATAACACAGAGAATTGCATTGATTTAAGAGATTGCTTTTATGGGTTAAGCCTTTATATGCGTGCGAATATCAATGGATTTGGTTCAAAATTTGAAAAGAATCTACATTTTAGGTACCTAATCAATGTACCAAATTTATTACCAATGTACCAATTTTATTTATCAAGTTATTTACGTTTTGAAATTAAAGAATATACTTGTATTTAACTTGTAGTCAGGCAAAGTCCCTTCTCTTGAATAGATCTCGTTCAAAATTTGAGAGATGTCTACAAATTTGGTTTTAAGTTCATATTGTATATTGACTTGTAGTCAGGCAAAGTGCCTTCCCTTGAATAGATCTCGTTCAAAATTTGTGAGATGTCTACAAATTTGGTATTAAGTCCATATACCTAATTTCATCTTTCTAGCTCAAAGCGGTTTTGAGTTATCACATTTAGAAACATACAAACATAATGCCAAGAATATGAGTTTTGAATTTAGGGAAATCTGAAAGCTGGAGATTCGTCAAAATATCGATTTTTTTTTTTAGAGTAGAGATTTTTTTTTGCTTTTTTTTTGTAAATTACGTTATTTTCTCTTTTTATATTTCGTATACTCGAAAAAGAAAAGAAGACGATAAAATAAATAATGATTTTTAACGTGAGAATATTGTAATGTTTCAATATTACGATATAGAGATTGGGATTTTTTTTTCCTTCTCTCACTTACTTATTAACCAAAATTGTGGAACTTTAATTTTTTTTTTTCATTTCAAATAAGTAAATCATACAAATGTACATTTCACATAACGGAAAGTGATCCCTAAATCTTAAATACATGAAACCAAGACATTTTTGGGATAGCTATTTCTGCCAATTAAATTTTGTCTTTGAGGCCGTAATCCAAGCTAATGTGCAATAGGAAATTGGAGCCAAAATCGCTCTGCCGTAAATAATGTTTAGTACCAGACGTAACGCTGAGGAAATCCCTGCCATTTGCCAAGATGGCAGGGATCCTATTAAACTCAGTTGCAGACTACAAATATTCTATTACATTAGAAAGGCTGGATCAAATTCGAATAGCAACGGAAGATTTATTTTTCTCGTTTTCGTCATTCGCCTCTCTTTTAGTTACAAGGCATATAGTATCAGAAATTGCAAATGCAGATGGCTACTTTAATCGTGGTCTAAGAGCTAATTTTTAATCCTTCAGAGATAGGGCATACATTTTCATTTGGAAAATTCTCTCTCTCTCTCTCTCTCTCTATATATATATATATATAGCAGTTGTGTAGCCAAATAGAAGAAACTTTTGAAATTTTAAAACTTCGATTTATTTCACCACGGGACGCTTAATTTACACACAGTTAATAAGTGGTAAGAAATACGTCAGTTTACATTGCGACACAAGAGCAGAAGAGACCAACATTTATTTCTTCAGTGTTTTTACCATGAAATTTGTGATAGGGATTTCTTTGACACTTGTCTATTTAAGCAAGGGAATTTTAGGTATCTTTAAAAGAATGTGGAAAGCATTAAGGATATTTATCCCTTCGCTTAGAGCGTGAGAACCTGTTGAATTCATCAGTTTTACAGAGCGTGTGCTGAATTAATTAAATTAAAAAAATGGGAATTGGATCAAGAAAAAGGAGTAGTAATAGGGATTAAATTAAAATAAAAATTTGGAAATTAACTAAGATTTAAATTAGATAAAGAGATATCATTACATGCATACATATATAAGAATTTTATTTCATTTTATTTATGTTGATTAAATGTTGTTCAAAATTAAGATTTTTAAATTCTTATGGTCATCTGACATATTTAGTAAAATATTCTTGACACACTTTTAAACTAATACCCCCTATACTCGTTTGTGATTAAAATTAATGGAGTTATGAAGCTTTGAATAATACTACATTAAACAACTTGCACGCATTTCTTTGGACACTTCGAAGAAATAATGCGAATCAACGCATGCGATTTCCTTGAGGTAGCCGTAAATTGGTCTAAAATAATGAAATTCAAATTTTTCATAATTCGATCAGTTATGATCACAGAAGAGTAGAAACTTGAATTATATTAATTGTGAAGAATACAATTAAAACATTAAGCGCCAAGCCTAATTTGGCGTTCTTTTCGTTCAGTCCGCGATATCCGATTTCTTGGATAATCTGACAATCGGAGATCTATGTGGAGTCGAAATAAGATTGAATGCATTATTTTGTGATCTTTAGATTAAAAATTATTAAGAGAATATAATTTTTAAAATGTATATCGTCAGTCAACACTGACCAATGCAGCTTGATCGAAAATTATGTTGTCAGTCAACTGAGATTGGTTTTTTCATGAACGAAAGTTACAAAGTCAGTCACCAGTGATTGACGCGCTCCAAACTGAAAATTCAGTGTTAGTCACTGCAGTTTAATATGCTTAACAGAACCTGGAAAGGTATAAAGTAATAGACATTCCATTCTGAAAATGCATTCATACAAATGTATAATGATGTAATTTATTATTTATAACGTACGTTTTAAACAAGAAAGTTGTCTAAAGGTATTTGTCTTTGCTTCCATTTGACGGAAATGAGACAACATTGCTATCTGATGAGTGTGACTTCTCAATGTACAATGCAATAATTTTCCACGCTTTCACCATCTCTATCGGAATGTTGATGCTCTGTTGAGGCTATTATTTCACCTTCTTCTGAAAAATGTCATCCACAACCACAACTTTTTTTGCTATGACGCAGGATGCAGCCCCATACACGTTTCGGTAGTTCTAGTTATATTCTTTCACCAGTTTGTCGATGTTGTTGTTATCCAATTCTAGCACTATAATCTTGGCCATAGACACAATCTTGTAAATTAACAAGTTCACTACCACGACTCACACCTGATATTAGGGCCATCTATCTAATTAGATGGCCCCTTCTTTGTAGTACAGAAGGGGTCATCTAATAACATAGATGGTTTGATACAGTTACATATGATCTGGAACGCACAGGCGCGTCATGCGGCAATCAATATGTTAAGGCTTTTACTCGCTCAAACCCTTCGGAGTCGCAGGTGACTACGTTCCGATCAAAGCTTTTTCCATATAGAAATAAATATCCTCTTCTCCTGAGTATTAGCCTATATCTCAACTCAAACCGATACTTGGGATATCGTTGCGTTATATGCTAATCCTGCATGCAAAGCACGATATTTCCTTGTTACTCGTTTTGCGAAACATATCTCGTTAAACGAATAAGTTTTTACACTTTAAAAATTGTTCTTTACGCGAATGGCTCATTATGGGAGATTCCCATTAGTCGAAGTATGACTAGTTAACTGTGACTGAGAAAAAGGGGAAGTTCTTACCTTTGACCTGTGGACGTCGCCATTGTCCGTCTCGCCGACTCCAAGGATTTTCCTTGTCTTGAGACGGCTTTGTAAGTCCCCACTACTATGTTTCCTGAAATAAAAATAGAGGCTTCAGTTGTTGGCATAAATCTTTATATAACAAAAATATAGATACAAAATGACTAAAATAACTATATATGAAAAGTTTCACTTAAAATATGTCTTGTTTTTGAAGATATTTTCAAAAGTAAATTTGAATGATACGATGCTTATCCATAACTATTATTTGTAACATACTGGTGTCTATAAATTAAGGGATAGCAAAAAGGGATTAAAATGGATCAACTGTGGTTTGTATCGTTTACCTTTAATGGTTTCATCAATACTTCCAAATCTGCATCTTGAATTTTTTGGGTGGTTCACCATGTTCTTTGTCATGAATATAAAAACCATCATTATTAAATCACCGATATCAATCTGTGGTAATTGCATTTAATAGAATATATTCGTCGCATATGTCTAACAGCATCTGATGTATTTCTACTGCAAATTTTCTTTGCAGGAAATAAAATAATTTTCCGCAAATACTATTTGATTGTCACAAGATTCAATTTGTTTTCCAAGCTAAAAAAATGCTTTAAACCATATATCAAACGCTAGTTTTTAAAGGTTGTTTTTAAACCTTTCAAATACAACTTTCCCGACTCATTTATAGGCAATCAGCACAAACGTCAACTATTAAAAAAGAGCGAAGTTGCATACCTATTCCTATTTATTATCGCATGTTAGTATAGTATATGTGATATAAATCTATACATTTCGGCATAAAAAATAACTTTTTATAGTAGAAGAGTGGATTATAAGTTAAGAGTGAATGTTAAATTTGAATGAGAAACTTCTTCAAAAAGTGATTTGAAAATAATCAATAGAATAAACATAATAAATCACTTAGGTTGATTATACAGTTGAACTTTACAATAAGTAACATTCAATGCTTTGAATTTTCCGAAAAAAAAAGATAAAGCAATTAAATTTCTGATTAATTTCCGTTATTTCTATATGAAAGCAGTGAATTTCCACCTCCATAAAAATTTGATACAAAATACACCTAAAGTTATCTCTTTTAATAATAAAAGTGAATGCATATGTATCTGTGCATATGTGTTAATGCTCTTCAAGTCAGATCGTTTTACCTATAGCTACCATAATTGGCCCATAAATATCTTGGAGAGCAGAAATGTTTCATTTTGAAGCGATTTTTTTAAAGTTTTATTTAAAAATTAAACTGCATTTTGGCATTTTGCTGTGATAAATTCTGAAAATATAATTATAAAAAAAAACTAGACTAATAATATCTTTATAATGGACTTTTTTGCGACTACTTCTTAGACTAGCGTCATGGCCACTGGTCATGATCCAGAAGCTGCTCCCGAACTGTATTCTCTTGTAGTATCAATTATTTTGTTTTCTTCTTCATGTTATTGATTTACTTCTTAATACTGATATTTTTATTTAAAAGGGTTGTTTGTTACACATCTTTCCTAGTAGTTCAAGATAAAGGGACTGATGTTTGAAAAGAGATTTTAGTTTTAGTATAAGATGCAAACAGATGCAGTCCCATTGCCTCACAGTAAAAAGAGAATCAAACATGCATTTCTGTGCTTTATTTTTGATAAATTAAAATTAAAATTTGATAAAAATCTATAATTATGGTAATACTATATACGGGATTTTATTTGTCTAAGTCTTTATGTTTATCTCGTTGAAATACCCGAAAATATATAGAACGGCAGACAGTCAACCCATCGACGGATTTGGTACATTCTGATGACAAAAAATGTATCCATCTAGTTTTTTACTTTCTCGTATACGAAATATAGAGAAAATATCGTAATCGCCAAGAAAAATTCGAATTTGAGATTTTGACGAATAATTACGTTTTAGACTTCCCTGAGTTCGAAAACCCATTTTCGGAAAATATTTTCAAGATAACTCAAAAATGCTTTGAAATAGATGGCTGAAATTTGGAATACAATATTTACACCAAATTTGTTGATTGCTATGAAATTTTAAGTAAAATTTTTTCAGAGGAAGTTCCTTGTATATCCGACTACCCAAATATACGTTAGCACGGTTACAACAAAATGAAAAAAGCTAGATAGGTAAAATTCAGTACACAGATTTAAGATCGATAAATCAGACACCTATCAAATCTTGAGGCAAATTCAACAAGGGGTTGACCGTCTATCAGTCTGTTCTTTCAGAAAAATATAAAAGTGATAGTTCAAAAACGCAATGATTTGAAAATATTAAATTTAATATGGGATTTTGCGACTACAAGTGTGATTTTGTGTCAAATTTTTGTTTCAATGAGTGGCCAAAAACGCATCTAAAATACTAATTCGATTTTTGGATACTATTAACCGCATACTAGGAATTGATCGCCAACACACTCGCCAAGGATCACACAATAGATTCAGTAAAAATATTACATTCACGCCAAAGGTTAATATTTCATAACAATTGTATGCCAATGCCATGCAAGGCGTTCTCTGGGATAATATTTTTACTAGAGAGTATGCGAGAAAGTTTTCGGGATACCACTATCACTAGTTTACTTCGTCAGTTTTCGTGTTCTCATAATCACGGTCAGACATATTTCTTCTCATATAGATTTAGCGCAAAATTGATAGAAATCTATAAATTTGGTATAAAAATCTCGTATTTAACATTTTCCTTTGAACTGTACACATATCTTGTACACAGGCAGATAATATTCAGAAAATGTATTTTTCGGACTAAGTTTAGTTTAGTTATATTAACGTCCCGTTGTAAAGCAACACTAGGGCTATTTTGGGACGGGCCTCGTAATTTTGAACCGCGGTCAGATGACGAGGACGACACCTGAGCTGGCACCCCCTCTCCACACCACACCACACCAGCGGGAGGACGTTTGGCATGACGGATTTAACGTGCAACAGACCCCCTTATACGACGGTTCTTCGGTGGAATCTCTACGGCTCACAAGCCGAGACTTTACCACCAGGCCACCGCGGCATATTTTTCGGATTAACGAAGGTCTAGTATTTGGAAATTCATCAAAATCGGGAGGTCGAATTTTTTTGATGACGACAGCACTTTTTCTTTGCATATTCCGTATACAGACATTTCAGGAATAAAAGTACTTTTATAGTAATCGACTTAAGAGGACGTTTTAGCTTAAATGATTTACTGTTTAAAAAAAATTCAAAGTTTAGCAAAAGTAGATACAATATTTATAGCAGTATCATTAAGACGTAAAACGTTTAACAGCATTGGTATGACAGAAAATATACTTGGTCGCAACAAATCTAATCTTGAGCTATGATGACCTTTTTCTTTAAACACAGTAGAACTTTTATGTCCATTCACTTTCGATTACAGTTTCAACAACAACAAAAAGGGCATAGTTATAGATTATCGGAGGTGAATACACCCACAAAATGGTTCGAAAGTCTCCATTTTCTGTAGAATTACCTCCAGTACGTGCCTCCAGTCACTGACTTTCTACTATAAAATGAATATTACATTTCTCAGTACCGTAGTTAAAGTTGGCCTAAAAATAGCTCATCCAGTCATAATAGATGTATAACTATTCCTTATTGCTTTATAGATAATAGTCTTAGTTTCTGTGCCCAGATGTAATCGATGGTCCTAAGAGGTCGTTGACCCACTGTTCGGCAATAAGAAAACGAGTAAGGAAAGAAAAAACGAAGGGAAAAAAATATACAGAACGATTCTTTGTTCGTGGGGGTGTTAAAGGCGTTGGGGTAATGAGTTTCCAACTGCGCACCACGCCGATGCTAAATTAAGTTCTCAAGTAATGAAAAAAAAGCTGCTACGTTTGAAACGTTGTTTCTTTTTATAATTTAAAAAGTTTGCTGGGAAGGCAGACTTTTTAGTTTCTCGTATATGAAGTGCAGAGAAAGTATGTAATCGTAAGAAAAATCAAACTCGATATTTTAACGAATATCCCCGTTTTAGCCTTCCATGAGTTCGGAAAACACATTTTCGGAATATGTTTGTCTGTCTGTGACAAAAATAACTTTTGGATACATAATAATAATAACAGCTTTGAGTTAGACCATTGATACCAAATCTGTATATACCTCTATATACAGATACCAAATCTGTACCTCTATATACAGATACCAAATCTGTACCTCTATATACAGATACCAAATCTGTACCTCTATACCAAATCTGTAGATACCTCTCAAATATATACCAAATCTGTAGATACCACTTTATGCCAAATACCAAATCTGTAGATACCTCTTTATACCAAATCTGTAAATACCTCTTTATACCAAATACCAAATCTGTTTATACCAACTACCAAATCTGTAAACACCTCTTTATACCAACTACCAAATCTGTAGATACCTCTTAATACCAAATACCAAATCTGTAGAATATACCAAATCTATAGATACCTCTTTATACCAAATACCAAATCTGTAGATACCTTTTTATACCAAATCTGTAGATACCTTTTTATACCAAATCTGTAGATACCTTTTTATACCAAATCTGTAGATACCTTTTTATACCAAATCTGTCGATACCTTTTTATATCAAATCTGTAGATATACCAAATCTTAGATACCACTCACATTTTGAGCAAAATCTAGACAGAGGAAATCCGTCTGTCCAGATGTTCAAATATAAATTAATACTATAACTACAAAAAGACAGTAGATAAGTAAAATTTAGTGCATAGATTAATATTTGTATAGCAAACACCCATCAAATTTTGATACAAATCCAACAAGGGGTTGAAAGCCTGCCGGGCTGTACTTTCAGGCATGTAAATGAGATAACTCACAATTCAGGACGGATTTAGGAAGTTCGTCTGTTCTAATATAATTTAACACAATAATTACAAATCGAAGAGAGCTTGATTGAAAAAATTCTGTACACAGATTTAAGATCTATAATATATACACCTGTCAAGATTTGAGCCACATCTTACCAAGGATCGATTGCCTTTCGGTCTGTACTTTCAGAAACGAGTAAAAATATGTGTTGACTTAAATATATCGAATTTGTATGGAATTTTGTGACTACAATTGTAGTTTTGTGATAAATTTTAGATTCAGTCGATTGAAAAAAATGTCTGAAACATAAATTCGATTTTCGGGTACTATTAACCTCATGACAAGAATTAATTGCCAAAAAACTTGTCAAGGATCGCATAAGTAAAAATGATAAATTCATGGCTAATATTTCTTAACTAATGTACGCCAATACTATGCAAGATATTCTTTATCTTAGCGAAGTTCCACAATTTTTTGCTAGGGACGTACCTTTATTAGAGACTGTGGCGAATTGCGATACGCGAGGGTAGAACCTGGGGCCTTGTGGTTCGCAGTCCAGTAACATGACCATGATACAAAAGCAATTGCTCGGGTAGTGTAGATGTTAATTGGCTTATAAGCTTTCACCTCAAACTCTCCCTCTAGTGAGTCGGAGGTGAGACGAACGATATGGCTGTTGATTCTAATGCGCCTGTACCCATTTGAGTAGCACCAAACGCTATGGCGAGCCTGTGTGGGTGAGTGGTTGCTGATGCTGTTGCTGCGTCAAGTGAGTATGACGATTTTGGGTTGCTGTTGCCTTTTTGTGTTGCTACGTCAATTGAGTCTGATGACTTTGGTTTGCTGCGTCAAGTGAATCTGACGACTTTGGTTTGCTGCGTGTAGATGGCACCACAACAGCTGTATGAAGGTTGAAAGTTCATCGTTCGAGGTCATCAATGTGGCGAATTGCGATGCGTGGAGATAAAACCTGGGACCTTGTGGTTCGCAGTCCAGTAACATGACCACGATACAAAAGCAATTATTCGGGTAGTGTAGATGTTAACTGGCTTATAAGCTTTCACCACAAGACTATGCGGGAAAGTTTTGGAAGACCATTCCACTGGTTTAAATGTGGAATATATTTTCTCTTGATTCAATTAGTGCAAGTAGAGACGGTTACGTTTTTTTAAGTTAGGTGACATTTTTGATACAAGATTTGTTGATTGTCTAATCAGACAAAAAATTTTCTTAAACCATTAAGTTATTCATTCTGGTGACTGTTGTGATGAATATTTATAAACCTGAAACTGAAGACTTTGAGATTTCATAAGTAAAAGAGAATACTGAAGAAAGAAGTCCTTTAAGAAGAGCAACTGGAAATTTAAAGAATTACACAATATAATGGAAATCGGCTAGTTCAAAGCTGGTTTGGAAATACTAAATCTAAATTCAATTAATCCAAAAATTTAGGACTCAGAAAATTTTGTCTAAAATAAGTGCTCTAAGAAACGAAAATTGAAAATGGCAGTAAAATTTTTCTATATTCAAGAACAAATAATAATGGGTAGCAAATGATTTTAACAGCTAACGCAGTAATGAGATAATTATATTTCTATAATTTTCAAAATAAGTTTAATAAGCAAGTTTTATAATTAAATTATATACAGAATTGTGAATAGGACAAATATTCATATGATAATAAAGCTTTAAAGTAAACAGCGATCTGACAGATGGGGTGAAAAATATGATAAAAATAAATGGAAGTAATTAAGAAATTTTAATTCTTTTTAAAATATTAATTTGAATATATAGTTCAGTAATTTTTAATACATATATACTGCATGTTTATATTTGAAAATAACAGCACAATAGAACTTCACACTTTATATTTCGTATATTCAAAGTTCTTTAAAATAGCGAGAAAATTTTATTACTTTCTTGATTGAATTTCAACAGAGTAACAACAGTTAAATTTAATTTTAAAATTCCCCAGTGAATGGAATGCATAAAAATTATGATCAAAAGTACACAAGAAGCAAACATTTTAAACAACGAAAGCGGTCCAGAAATTAAAAAAAAAATTACTTTCTAGTTTGTTTTAAGCACATATTTAACTTTTTTTTGATAATATTTGTCAAGATGGAATATTGAAAACGATATTTCACTCATTTTCAGATGTCCTGGATTTTTGAATTTTGTATACTTGGTTATTCTAGATGGTAATACACTATTCGAATATTTTCAGAGCTTTATTTAATTATCAACCATTCGATTTTAGTTTAACTAAATTTTCCTAACATACCAGTGGCACCATCTGACTGTAAATTAAGGAGAATATTGGATTCTGCATTTCCTAATATTTAAAAATTAATTTAACCCTGAATTTAAATCTAAAATAAAAAAATACTTAAAATTAGTTATTTTTTAGTATATTAACAAAAATATCTTTAAAAGCAACTTTCCATTAAAAAACCTGCTGAATATTAAACTTATTTATGACGATTTAATATAAAAATAGATAAGGTTATAAAATAAAAAAACAGAATTAATGGAAGTTAATACGTCCTTGAAAATAAACTAGAATTACAGATGTTTTAACGTTAAATTCACAGTAATTAAGGGATGAGGTATCGTATCTTCCCATTTGGAAAGCGTTAATTTTCTCTATTCTTCGAGAAATATGTTAGCGTAACAACAAATAAATCACTATAACAAACTCTACCTATTCATGCAATACAAATGTCCAAATTAAAGTAAATATAACTTAAAACGTTCAAAAAGTTACAAAGAGTGAAACAAATCTAAACGACCCTCCCCTCCACCCCAGAGTTATAAAAAAAATCTCACAATTATTTCAAGCGTCACTTCTCAAACAGGCCGCCTATTCGAATCACGCACGACAGGAAGCAATAACATCCGAGCAGCGTAATTCAGAGTCGTCGTCTGACGAAAGAAAGAAACCCCGTAACTGCCTCACGATTATTTTAGGAAAGCGGCGCAGGAACTGCATGGGCGATGAGATATTGACAGATACGTTCCACCACTTTTTGTTTTGTCATTTCCGTGCTAATAACATGTGCGTGATACCGGACCAAGAATAAACACGGCAGCAGTTAACTGCAGAAACCGGAGGCAGATATAGGTTTATCAGGGTATTAGCACATAATAGAAAGTCAGAATTATGTTTAATGATTTGTATTTTGAAGCATGTAATGAAATGGCTAACTGGGAAATAGTATTCTGAACGAGAACACACACACACACACACACACACACACACACACACACACACACACACACACACACACACACACACACACACACACACACACACACACACACACACACACACACACACACACACACACACAGAGAGAGAGAGAGAGCATCTAATTTTGATATTGACTTGTGTCATGTGATATGAAATATAATGCTTTATTATATCCAATCATGCAATATGCGTTTGTTACAAAAGTATTAAAATCTTGAGATTTCCCAAGAATGAAACGATAGACTTCATGTTACCCAATATATAACTACGTACTGCAATATATGGTATTCTGCGCATGTGGCAGTCACTGAATCGTTTTCACTGCATTTGTATTTTGTGTTAATTTTTTTTATTAGAAGCTAGACTATTTGTGTGCCCTTATATTCTAAGACAAAAGGGCAATTGCATTTAAAAGTATTTTAATATGATGATGTTCATAGAGTAACATATTCTTTGTAATTGTGCGATTTCACAGTTTTTACCGGAATGGTATTTCAAATTCAGTTAAAATCCAGTGCACAAACAAACGTTTAGTCTAGCTGGTGCTTTATGTATTTTACCACCATTCAGGATGCGCTTCAAAGTAAAATAGATGCTTCATATTTTAGATATAGGATCTAAAATTTTCCAAACTTATTTTTAAAACTGAAAGAACAACTTATGCTGAAGGAATAATTGCCCCAAATTTTTAATCCATGTCTTCTATAAAGATCGTGCATGCCCAATATCGACATTGATATCATTTTGTTGCTTATTCCCGCTTTTCATAACAGTCATATGGTTTCTGTTATGTGAATGCTACTGCCTTGTTCTCTTGATTTCGGACATAACTCCTTAAATTATATATTTTTTCTTGGGGTTTCCTTATAATTATTGAATAAATAAAAAGGCTTGGGACCGGAAAAACTAAAACTATGTTCTATGTAACAGTTAAATTAACAGTACTTAAAATTACATACATAGCACTAGTTCGAGCAATTAATTACTTTTTATAGCATTTAAAGGAACAGTCTTGATACTTTAATGATTAAATGATATGTAACCAAAGGATTCAGAACTTCAAGTTCCTCACAAATTTTGCTTAATCCGTTCAACGCATTAGGCAAAAACATTTTCTTATTAAGAATATGCAAAATCTTGAATTGCAATTGCAATATGTGTAACAAAAACAGTGAAAATTTCAGAAAGTGTTTTTTGGAGGGTAAAATACAGAATGTCTGCAGAAAAATGAATAAGCAGTTGATATAACTATTACATAAATACAGGGTGTCCCACAAGGTATGCAGCGTCTAATAATTACAGATTTGGATAGAACACGTCAAGATGAGTTTTTTGGTGTATAATATATGGGGTCCGCGAATATAGCATCATAGCCTAATTACACGAAGAAAGTTCGATACGAATCGGACAGTCTATATTCCAAATCATGATGCATACGACGATTGCACAATGTGGAAACTTCCCTAGGTGACTGTGGAAATTTAAGGCCAACCAATGAAAGGAAAAGCGCTTCTGTAATATGCAAATTCTTATACAGCTCTGTTCCTTTACAAAGTTCAAATCAATCACCATTGCCCAATCTGGATGGTTTAAGGAGGTTTGATTTGCAAGCACGCTGATTAATAAGGTTGAATGTGACGAAATTGATTTTAATCGGATTTGATTCAGTGACGAGGCGCATTTCCACCTCCAAGGATATGTTAAACAGATCTGGAGGTTCTGGCCCACTGAAAATCTTCATTGCAACAGTTCGGTCACTGCATCCACTTGGGCTCACAGTTTGATGTGCGTTATCTGCCGATGGCGTCATTCGGCCAGATTTTTTTTTATGGAAAATGTGACCGGTGAAGCTTATTTTGACGTGTCGAATGACAGTGACATCCCATTCTTGCATGGCATAAATAAGATAAGTAATTATTTGTTTATGTAAGGTGGTACTAGATCTCACCGCATTCAGCGAAACTTCGATCTCTTACCGGAACCTTTTCACGAAAGACTGATCGGGGTTGATTCCGTTATGAGAACAGACAATGGTACAGGTATAAGGTGGCCACCTTATTCGCCGGATCTTAACCCATGCAACTTTTTTTTTATGGGAATGTCTGAAAGACATTATGTATATCACACAACTTTCAACATTGGAAGACTTGAAAGTAGCAATTGAAACCGAGGTCAAGGAAATTGGAACAGATGTTTTGCAAAAAGCAGTAGCGAACTTCTATTCCATACTTCAACATGTCATTTATTCGAACGGACGACATTTCGAAAATCTGTTGTATTGAAAGTTCTAAATAAACATTTATACATTTATTTTCACTTTTTTTTCCTCTTAAAGATTTTATAACACAAACTTCAAATCTTAATTAGACTATGACGCTATATTCGGAAACCCCACATATTATAAATCAAAATACTCGTCATGACGTATTCTATCCGAATCTCTAAATATTAAATGCTGCATACCTTGTGGAACACCCTGTAGATACAAGTACAAATACGAGTAAAATACAAGAAAATATTCTTAATTTAAAATAATATATATAAATAGGGAATTTTACGAAATACGGCTAGTATCCGAATTTCTGATCATTTTGTGCAGATGTCGCTGATGAACCCATGACCGATAGAATGTAGAGTGCCTCAATACCGTGGAATTCCACGGTATTGTGACATTCTAATAGAATATACAGATGAGTTAAGCATACTGAGAGATGGTACAGAACCCTCTCCTGACACTAGTTACATCATAGCCATTCTCACAAGCCATGCTGCTTTCCTATGGGGACCATCTAATCTCATTAAGCCTTTTTCGGACTTATTGCCAGGCAGAAACCGGCAAAATCCTCTATTATTACTCTTTGTGAAGCCTCCGTTATTTGTTAAAGAGAATGGAATTCGCCCCCCCCCCTGCAAATCCCTGCGTCTTAAGACGCTGTAAGTTTTACCTACTGCTTACTGAAGGATAATAAAAATATTTTACTTCTAAAAGATTCAAAAATCCGTCGAGTTCAGCCCAAAAGTACATCCAATATCGAGCCTCCCCTTCGTGGAAACAAGTTGGCAAAATGCTCTTTCTTTTAAGCAGACTGAAAAATATTCTTTTAGTGAAATGAATTTGAATACAGAACTCTCTCTAACCTCTCTCTGGGTACTAGTGGGCCCAGAGAAGAGGATGGTGCACATATTAGTTTGAATAAAGATTTATTTGCAGGGGATGGCCGACCCAAAGGCGAAGACCTTCCTTCTTGTCATCTTCTGCCAGGTCAAGACTGAGCACCGGAGAGTGGTGACGGCTCCGTAAATGCGTATTGCCCATACTATTACATCAGTGAGTGATTCTCAAGAAGCTATAACCACTTTAAGGGATGAGTTAAGCATACAGTTGGTTGTTTGGAGGTATACTCTTTCAATCGATGTTAGTCGCTAGTTTACTAAATCTGGTTTTAAGGTACAATATTATGCTTTCTGTATTCCTAATTCACCTTCTTCCAACAAACAGAAACCGTCGCCGAGAATCCAATGAATATGGATCATCCAAATGATATCTATGCAACAATAGTTTCATAAAGTAGAGACTAACATAACATAAAAATAATAGTGATTTGAAGAGTATCATTTCTTACTTTTTCGTATACCCAATAAGTACACTAAGAATAGCAATTATATAAATCTAAACCGAGATTTTGACGAATCTTTACCTTACAATTTTTTCCGAATCCGAAAAACAAATTTTTTTTTGGAATTATGTTTGTCTGTCTGTGTCCCCATGAACACAAAAACGCTTTGAGCCAGACGAATAAATTTGTTGAGGTTTTAAAACTATATTTGTCGCTTTCTATTAAATTTTGAGCGAAATACATTGACTACCTGACTGTCCGAGTACAAATGAATGCGATAACTACAAAACATAAGCAGCTAGATAAATGAAATTTGTTACGTAGATTAAGCATCTAAAATGCATATCAGTATCAAATTTCGAACCAAATCTGCAGAGGAGTTCATTTTTCACTCTGTATTTTTGAATGCATGCAAACACGATAATTCAGAAACGAAATGATTTAAATTAATAAAATTTAGTATGTAATCTTATGATTACAAATGTAGTCAAATTTTGTTTACATTTGGTCAGAAAAGAGATGTCCAAAATATCATGTCCATTTTGTGATACTTGCATATTAATTGCATTAATCGTAAAAAATATCGCCACATTAGATTTAAGTCAAAGACCGAACTTTCGTAATCCAGAGGTATGCAGTTAATAAAACAAGTTTGGATTTTCTTTACTATACTACGAAGCACCCCATTTATAAATGCGAGTCTCTCACAATTTTATGCGGGGTGGTCGGGGGGGGGTATTAATCTTTAATAGAGAATATGCAAGAAAGTATTTGAGAGACTATTTTTATATCTGTATTTATCATTCTGAGCAATGAAACTTTGATTTAAGATTTTAATATTTATGCAACGTGAATACACATTTTTGGGGACCTGTGGATGGTGATAAAATAAGAAATTGCTATTTTGAAAAATACTTATTACCCTCAAAATCCTAATTCTAATACTAAATATTGAAGTCTTACATAAAATATTAGAAACGTTAATACCTTAAATTATTGGAGTAAAATGATCGTCTTCACAGATTCCATCCCCTTTCAAATTATTTTAACAGAATGAGTAAAAAGAACTTATGCAAAACTTTAGGGAAAGTCAAGGGATACAAAAACAAACCAATTTTAAGAAAAGACATGTAGCAACAAAGAGTTTATCACTACCGAAGGACAAACGTTGGACCTGCTTTTATGGTACGAAAAGGTCAAAACGAAACGGTACAAAAATATTACATTATGATACCTCTCTAGAATACATCTCCGGGAACACTTTATCCAGTAAGTAAATTCACACACACACACACACACACACACACACACACACACACACACACACACACACACACACACACACACACACACACACACACACACACACACACACACACACACACACACACACACACACACACACACACAATGAATTAAAATGCGCAACTAGATTAATTTCATTTTTTGAACACATTTAAATGCTTCATTTCATATTTTGATCAAAATATCGAATATTTCAATAATATCCTCTTCTTTTATTACAAATTTATTTTTTCCTCTTTATAAAATTTTTAGCGTTTTGTGAATAAGATAGCTTCAGGGGGAAATTGCGAAATACTCAAAAGATAGTGCAGTTTTCATTTAAGAAAAATGAATGCTTTTCTAAAATTATTTCTGAATTTAATTGTTACTCTATATAAAAGAAAACCATTTTAACTAAATGTTTTAATAAATTATTTTTAACTATGAAGTAAATATTGAACTTAATAAAATCGGATTTTATAGAGATTTCATTAAACGAAAATACGTAAAAAATGCGAAATTTCAAGTTATTGGTCTGAGATATCATAACATTTAAATATAGAATGGAAGTATATCTTTGCATCTAAATTCAGATTCTAGATAGTACATATTTTTAGTTACCTGCCACTTTTGGACGTACATCTTAAGGAAACTTCTCATTAAACTAAACTCTCTTCGTTTCACTTCATAATTTGAAAAAAAAAATAGTTTATTTTACTCAAAATTCACTTTTTTTCACCTTTTACTTCAAAAGCCATTTTCATAAGGAAAGCTATCTTCAATATTGTCACATGTCATTATCAGCATCAATAAAAATATAGATGGAAAAAGACTCTCAGAGGACATTTTACAATAAATTAACTATTTTATCTTATTAAATTAATTTTGTAATTGAAGCGAAAACCCACAACAGATTTTGACGCTTTCATAGAGATAGAGTAAAAAAAAAAAAAAAAAAAAAAAGAAGCGACAATTTAATTCTTTTTCTCGTCTATTTAATCTCTCTTATATTTGAGCTAAATATACGAAAATAATATTTTTTACGCAAAAATGATTAAAGTACTATAAACAAAAAAAAAAAAAAACAAAAAAAAAAAAACAGACAATAACTATATTATACCTGGTCTGAAATGTCACTCTCTTCTTCTTAAGACAGTCTATTGACATAATCGACAATTATCGACTTAAAACAAGATATTGAAATGTCTCCTGTTTTAAGTTTCTGAGGCAGACATGGATACAAACACTTAAGTAACTGGACTGTGCGTACACATACACATCAACACGTGGCTTTAAATATTTCTCGCACCGAAATAAAATATTTTTAGGTAAAATAAAACTTAAAACTTAAACTTAAACTTAAAAAAAAAAAAATGCGAACGAGTTACGACTCTGTAGTTAAGAGGGCGGCAGTTTATTCCCAGCTTTTGCCGGATTTACTTGAAATAAAACGGAAAGATGTTGATGTTAGACGATCTTTATTTTTCTTTTTGAAAGAAAACAAAATATGCTTTTCCAACTGTCTAAACCTCACGTAAGCAAACGGAGGGGATCCACCAATTGGTCGCCAATTTCCACGTGACCGCTTTGTAATTGCTTCCATTGCCAATGAAGGACAATGCTATGCGTCTCGAGCAGCTGTTTCTTCAGCTGAAGTTACGCTAAAATGCCTGCTGGAGCGTGATGAATAAAGATGCCATGAAATTTTAAGGTGTTTTATACATGCGAACTGTATTGACAAAGGCGGTAGATTTATCTTTTGTGTAGGTTTTGTTGCATGATTTTTTATTTCTTCTTTTTTCATTATTAGTAAATATTAATGTTGTAACATTTCGTTAGATTTCGTTTTCCTTTTTTTTATGTCTAATTTGTAAGATATTAAATGTATATAATGCAATACCTGCTTAATTATGTATATCAGACTAGTTAAGAAACTATTAAGTGTTACAAGTGCATTTTTAATATGTAAGTAATAATGGAATTCAAATGTACTGACAAAAAAGATTAGCATTAATTAAATTTTTCTTAGATTTCATATTTTTTAAAAATTTTAATAATAGAATTATAAATAGTAGAAATATTAATTTTTATAAAATAATAAAATAAAAGGATTGTCTAGCTTTGAAATAAAATTGCAAATAGTAAAATAAAAATCCTACAGCTGACATTTTATTATTTTAATTTTTTCACAAAATTTAATAAGGCTAATTGGAATTCATACTCTACTCACTTTTCTAGATTAGTTTTAGACTTTATTTTTTTGGCTTCTTTCAAGCAACAACAAAAATCTATTTTCACTTTTTACCTCCGTTTCTTTGACCATTTTTCCAGTTCCTTTATTCCAGAAATAAATTATACATATCGTGAGTTTAAAATCAAAATTGAACATTGACAAACTTATGTTTTTTTTATTCAAATTATTTTCCCCAGAAGATTTTTTTTATCAACTAAAACATTTAATAATTTCTTAACTATGAAATAATTTATGGTATGGTCTCGACTTCGGTACTTGAAAGTTCTAAGTTCGAAACATTATTCAAACAGAAGTTACGTCATGCATATAGAATTGGGAAATGCTAAATATGCCATCACGAGTTAATCCTCTCACTGGCATGGCGTGAAAGTTTGAAAAGAAAGTGATCATCATTTGCACACAGTTCAAAATTGCAAGGTACGACCCAAAAATATTTCTTGTGTTTTTGAACACTTTAATGTTATTATACCTGAACAATATAATAGACCCATACTGTGCTAAAAATAGGATTTAAGTCATACAATTCCAAACAATGATAACCTGTGGATTTGACTCATATTTAGAACTCGACAGAGAGCAGTTTTGAAAATATGTTAACTTATTTCAGGTTTGTAAAATTTTTGACTAAGACCACAGTGCGAATGAGGCATTTATATAACACTAACTGATATACCTCACTTTGCTCATGATTAAAATTTTTTTCATAAATGCTATTTTTAATGTAGAATTACTTTTTTATAAAATGCTATAATATATAAAGTTATTTCAATGTTTAAAATCTTTATCGTCTGCTTTTAACTAGAATTTGAATATCAGTTGAACCAGACGATTTTTAAAAACTAATAGCTTACTTTCGTCATAAGTTATTAATATTTGTTATATTAATATTGCAAATTTTGTTCACTAATACTGAAGTATAAGGACAGTTGCCTTTGTTTCAGAGATTGATTTCAATTTTCTTTTGAGCGTGGTTAAATCACCACTGTAATACCAATAAAAGCATTGTCAAAAATCAAAATGAAAGAGAAATAAAAAAAAAAATATGTGATTAGAGTATTTTAAAGTATAAGAAAAACAATTTTTGTTAAATTCACTAACTGATTATAAAAATTATTTATTTTTGTACTTTTAAAATTTTGGAATATTCATTTTCATCATCTTGTTTAAAAGTGTGAAAAATTTAGTTGTTTTCAGCCCAGTTGTTTTGGAAAAGACGCCTTACATGCATACATATTACATAATCACAATGACTTATTTATATTTTCATTTGGAGAAGAAGATCAATTATATCATTAATTATATATAAAATTTATATTTTTATCCTGGAATATAAAAGTTATTTTTTAATTCAATTTACTGGAATTAATTTTTCATTGCATATTTACTTTAGAAAAGTTCAGCATAATATGTATATTGTTCAAAATAAGAAAGATATTCATCTACAGTTTATGAAAAACAGAACTTATCATTTCAGGTGTTTTTTTTAATCTTTGATTATTTTATGGTTTCCTTTCTAGATAAAAGAAAACTAAGGAACACACCCAAATAATTTCTGAGAATTCCAACTGATAATGAGAAAAAAAAAATGTACAGAAATAAAGTTTATCAAATTCAAGACAAATAAAAGAAATTCTTTAGTAAATATTCATTTCATTATTTTTTGCTATTTCTTACACGCTTAGGAAATGAAATGCAAACTAATTCTTATTATTTATTTATATAAATAAAAATGAAAACATTTTTTTTTTTGTTTCCAACAAAAATTTATTAGCTGAAAATATTTTCTTCAGATTTTATTTACTAATATTATGAAATGTAAGGACGGATTAAGTGAAGTTTCATAAGAAATAATTAATTTCTTATTAATAGAAAATGAAGTTCTCATTGCATAAACAAAGTATTCACAAACAAACAACATGACAGATTGGTTAATTAAGTTAGTCAAAATTAATTTAAAGTAATCAAAATGTGAAAAAAAAGAAAATATTTCTTTTATCTCAACGAAATTGAAAAGTACTATTTTGTAAATTTTTTTGAGATTAAAACTTCTGTACTTCTTTTTGGAGATTGAAACAGAATCGAAATGGCGGCTTTTATAATTCCTATTAAAAACAGAAATTTAAGCTGGTATTAGAATTTTTTAATTAAATTTCATATCTTTCTCCTGAAATAGTATTGATAACTTAACGAAATTAGCTTTCCGTGATTTTTAAAAATCTTCTATTAATTTATATTTTTTTAAAAATAAACTACGATATATTAAATTTCTTTGGTGCAACACTTTATCTTATTTTAATCAAAAATCAACTAACAGATGACAGAAAGATTTATTATATTATAGTATTTTATACTGAAGAGTCTTTTAGATTAAATATAAATTTACAGACGATAAAAGGATTTTGTAGATATTTTATATAAAACAATAATTTGCAGTAAAATTATGTATTTAAAAAGTATGAAACTCCGACGAATGCCGATGTTTATTTTTATTATGGAAACAATGTGTATGGATTATGTTTATTATGGAAACAATGTGTATGGATTATGTTTATTATGGAAACAATGTGTATGGATTATGTTTATTATGGAAATAATGTGTATGGATTATGTTTATTATGGAAACAATGTGTATGGATTATGTTTATTATGGAAACAATGTGAACTTCTAATATATTTACTTTATTCTATTGCAATTTATGCTTTTTCTATGGTTTTCATCGATATTGTGAAGGGGTTAATTTTCTTTTTTTTAAAATTAATTAAATATATGCTCAAGCAACACATGCTTTAAATTATTCAATTTAAAAATACATGTGAAGCGCGGAGTTCAGAAACAGTTTCAAGATAATTATTTGTTTTAGGTGCTCCAACATGTACACAAAATTATTCTGTACTTTTTTAATGGCTTTTCATGCACACTACCTTTAACCTTATCGTACTTACGAACATAAAATAACGTTATCTCTTCAACAAACGTGACGAAACGTATCACGATTTCGAAGAGGCCGACGGTTAGTAAGCAATTTTGTTAAATGTTGTAGGCGGAATTATAATGCAAACACCTGTTTCACCAAAGTGCTTTGGGATGATAAAGTGAGACCATCGACATAAAATCAAACAACAATTTATCCTCAAATAAAAGCGGAGGAACATTTGAAATGATGAGAAAAGTGCACTTTTTTATGGCTTATTTCTACTACTAATAAAGATGAACGTGTGTGTGTTGGCGCTCTAAGGCCGGATTTGACCTAAAATGACCGACTTTGACGCATACATACTTTGAAGGGAGAAAATGTGCAATGTGGAGGGATTTTTCTTGAAATTTTAATTTTAATTAAAAATTTAGCTAAATTTCGGCGTTTTTCAGCAAAATATTGCTGAAAAATGTTTCCAAAAATATTGCTAGCACAAAAATGATTTTTACGTTATCTTAAATATAAAATATATATATATGTTTTCAATGGTACTAATTTAATGATCGAGCAAATTGTTTCTAAATTTGGGCAATTTTTAAAAACATCTTCTTTTTTTCTTAATTTCCATTAATAGCTTACATTGTTGGCCTAAAATTCAAACCATTTTCATTATTTTATCAAATATTTAACCACGTTATATTCTTGCATTGTTGAAAACTTAAGAACAAAGATTTTGTTTGATATCTGAATAATTACTATGTATATACTATATAAAAAGAGAGAGAGAGAGAAGTCATAATGCCCTGAAATGTAGAGGGTCAATGAACCGTATATTTAAGTTTTTAATATCGTTATTATATTATTGGTATGGTTAACATTAGAAAGGTTTATGTATATAATAAACATAATTTAAGTAAGAAAGTGTAAAACGGTTTTAATATCCGAGAATTTGGCGGAACCATGGACATGATTTATTTGAATTTAAATATAACAAATACTCGAAAGAGATGATTAGGGGATGTAGAATATTGGTAATCTCAGAAATTTATGTTTATTGATGGGAAAATGGATAAGTATAGATATATCTTGACATTCTAAAGAAAAAACATCTTAATCAGTAAAAAAAACTGCCTTTTGGATCTACATTTACTTACCATCAAGGCAACACACCCATGCACGCACGCACTTACACACACCTTGTTTTAAGAACGGAATCCATGTCACACGGCGGCTTATATCTAATTTCAAATTGTTTTAAGCAGCATTTCTACTTAGTCATTAAAGATGCACATGCGTAGAAAGAAAACCGATGTCCAATCAATGGCAAGTGCCTTTTACTGATCGAATAACTACATATAACTGTCCGTTTCTTTTTTATCTGCGCATGTGCCATGTTTTTGGTATAATCGGCTTAATTTAAACTCATTAACATAGCATGTTTCTTTATGACATGGCAACTCTTTCCCTCACCTGCAAATTGCACAAGAATTCTAAAATTAAATTGACGCGACACATTTATATGTGCAACACGCGATTATAATTGATTGAAAAGAAGCTTTTTTTCAGTAACGAATTTGTGAAATTGCTTTTGATAAAATATGGCTTCGCTCCTTTTTAACAGAAAGTTAATCCCTGTGATTTTCGTTCAATTTTTCATGCTATTATTAAAGTTCCGATAAAACCTCACTTAAAAATAAACATTTAAAATGCTATTTTTGCAATTTTTTTGTTTATTAAATATTTAAAATTAGATTGATTGACACGATCAGTATATCTTGTACATTTTCAAATATGAATTAAATCATACGTAACGTTTTAGAACAACAATATATTTTTCACTACCGCTAAAACTTCCATTAATCATAAAAAAAAAACGATTCGAAATTTTAATTTAGTTATCAATTATGAAATAAATAATTTTATCTTAAAACCTAGAACTAAAATTGAAAAGAAATTTTGCAAGTTAATTAATCGCCAATCTTGGCAGCATCAGAGTGACAAGCATATATAAACAATAAAGTTTAACAATGGACAGAACTTTTTTTATTGAGTTTCCTCGCCAAATTTTTTTATTTAGCTACATTTTCATACTCGAAAGTTGACTTCTAAAGCACTTCAACTTCCCGATATGACCGAAAAGTCTTTCACAATATTTTGAAATGCGTTTTTTACAGTTTCATAATCGAATTTTTCGATTTTGTGGCCTTGAACATATGGAGGTATGTCCCGATATTCCCACCACGTGACGATGTCTCTGAATTCAACCGGAAAATATATTGTAGATTTCTCTAGAATTCTCCTTATTATTATTATTTTTTAAAAAAAAATAAGATAGAAGGGTAGCTCAAACTTTTTCTCAAAAAGACAGCAGATATGCCAATAAAAGCTTATATTTTGACAGGCTTATGAAGATGCATCTTTTGTATAAGCTGTCATGAACATATCTCCTACCCTTTCCCCAATGAATAAGGAGATTATTCTCTTTTGTTTGCTTTCGATATTTTTTTTTGATTGAAAATTCGCTTTAGCGTATCTAAACTATCAGATTTAAGTAGACATTTTTGTACATTAGATATTCATCATCGCAAACGATTATTTTGTTTTCTGAATTCTGATATTTAATTCATGAAGACATTCTTTTCTTTATGAACCAATTTTTTTTTTCATCAGTAAAAAGCGCGATTCATTTTATCACAAAATAGTTTTATTTCATATTGACAAAGATTGGAAAAAAGTGCACAGATACAACTTTTTATAATTTTTGATTAAAAATTTTTTTTATATTTTATCTCTAGTTTCTCAATAAATTATTAAAAATATTTATTATTTAAAAATAAATAAATAAAAGACCAATACTTATTTTCCCTTGTTTTTCGCAATGCACTTTTTAAAGGTATTTACTCAATTTCTAACACAAGTTTTAAAAACCGTTGATATGACTGAATAATTGAAATTTCCATCTCATTTATATAGTTTTATTTTTTACATATTTAAGTTTCACCTTTTAAATTCACACACACACACACACACACACACACACACACACACACACACACACACACACACACACACACACACACACACACACACACACACACACACACACACACACACACACACACACACACACACACACACACACACACACACACACACACACACACACACACACACACACACACACACACACACACACACACACACACACACACACACACACACACACACACACTAGTTTAAATATGTTTTCTAGTTTTACCTTTTAAACTAATTAATCCTTCTTTTAATGGTATCATGTCTTATTTAGTACATGATAGATAAGCAATAGATTAGATTTTCAAATATGATGTAGAATTATCAGCTTACAGGGGGTGACGCAAAACTTAGCTAACTTTAGTAAGTAAAACAAATTGAATCTGTTCGTCATCATAAACATCAATAAGTTACCGAGCAGATGATATGCAGATGGTATACGTTACGCAAGTCTATATTAGGAATATTGCTGCATTTCACCATTTACCCTTTTTAATAAATTAAAATACAAAGAACATTTCTATAGTGAAGAAAAATACAAAATATTATGATAAATTCTGAATGATATATGCATATTATATTTATTTAGTTGTTATTTGTCTTTTAGAGAGGGATATAATTATAATTAAAATTGCTAAATACCACCGAATTTGTTTCGAAATGGCTTGCATTAGTCTGACATGATATTTTTATTTAAAAAAATGAAAAAAAAAATTTAATTAACTTTAGATGGAATTAAAATAAGCTCAAAATGCAAAAAGGGGTAAACAATGTTATTAGGCATTAGAGAAAATTATTAAAAAAAACACTTGAAAGCAATCTTTGTTTTGATTTCTTAAAAATGTTCGCCATTAGTCAAATTATTTTCAAAAAATTTATTTAATGAAAAAAAAAATTCTTTGGAAAAAGATAAACTTGATGATTAATCCTCGAAATTGTAAAATTTGTGATACTACCCTTGTCTAGGCAATTTTTAAAAAATAATTATGTTTCCATTTTATTCACTTCTTTGCAAAATCAGAAAAAGAAATATATTATGTAAAAATGCTATTCATTAATTCTCAAATGTTGCGTTATTTAATGAAATTGATTTTTTTTTTATTTTTCCATTTGTACAATAATATTTACTTTTGTTTAATATACATTTAATACATTTTTTAATGTTCCTATTTCCATTAAGTTTTTGAAACATTCTCAAAAGAATTTTTTTTTTATATATAAAGTCCTGTGACGAGATTCCTAAATATACTAATCGCATACACTTTTCGATGAGATAAAATTTTTCAGTAGTTCAATTCATCTTCTATTGAATTTAATGAAAATCTAAAGATGGATCGAATGACAAATTTGTACATAAAGATAGATCGAAATTGCACATTTTACATTCAGTCGAGAAGTGGATTTCAATTTTTTTGCTACCATGATATAGTTAATATGTGTAAGATGTTTACAACGCCGAAAAATAAAAGATAAATTAATTTTTTTGTTTAAGTTTAATTAAGTTTTGTTCAAGTTTAATTAAGTTTTTTTTTTGTTTAAGGAACCGTATTGATTGTGGTCTTGCAGAAATTTTACTACAAAATTTTATTATTACAATGTAATAATAAAATGTAATTACAATGTAATAAATTAAAATTACATTGTAATTTTAATTACAATGTAATAAAAATTTTTATTATTACAATGTAATAATAAAATTATTCCACAGAATTTTGCACAACTTTAACATTTGGATAATAAAATGGGCGCAATTTTGTAATAGAAAGAGACAAAATATAATTTTTGAAATATGGCTATTTCCGCAAATTATTACAGAACAAAATTAATTCTGCATTATTCAAATATAAATAATTATTTCCTTTTCAGTTCTTCGTTATACAGAATATTGCAATTCAGTTTTGCATAGCAAACGATTATCTAAGGATACAATTTTCATTTCTGAGTTCTGAAAAAATAAAATGGTAGTTCGTTTTCAGTTACATATCTGCATCTAGTTGCACTGTGCAACAAATCCAATAATTCATATTTCGACCTTGAAATATTTTTATATATGAATTAATCCAGATAAATTATCTGCGATACAAATAAAAATGTAACAGACGGCCAAATAATTAATTAACGTTAGTCTCAAAATAAGCCCAAAATTCAACAATTTCATTCCATAAATCGTCTGCAATGATGCTGAAAAATTATCGTTTTGTTTTCGCTATCTTTTTAACTGACAAAAATAATCGGAATACTGAAAAAAAGCTAAAAATCCATTTTAACCAATTACTTTCAGAAAAAACGAACAAAAATTATGGAGGTTATCTTCAGTTCACTCAGTAGAATTTTAATTTAATTTTTTTATTGGTCATCTGCCAAAAAGCTAATGCATTAAACAAAAATTCCTTGGAAAATTCGAATCTATATTCCGCAACAACACAGTACAACTTTTAGTCTCGATTCGTCTGTCTTTATATTATATATAAAAAATCTTTCATAATTATAACAATAATGTGCTGGCATAAAATATGCGCTTAATATCATTGCAACGCATGGATATATAAGTGCACTTATTTAAAAATAAAATGAATAATAATGGGAAATTATACTTATTTAAAAAAATTATTACGGTATGAGGAAAAATTGCACGAAATACAATTGGAGTCACTATAAATTAATTTTGTTAAATTTAAAAGTGAAGCAAAAATAGGTATTGTGCAATAAAAATAATATCCCGAAGCTACGAAGGAAAAATGTCAAAATTTCGATGAATTTATTTAAATAAAAATTGAATTAAAAACCCCTTTATTTTGAAACTTGAAAACTCTTTCTTAGAGAATTACTATTACTGAACCAAATTTGGTAGCTCTAAATTTAACGGTCTCTCATGTAGAGGGCTTTGAACCAATTTTTATAGACGCATCGAAGAATATACAGACAATATCCAGTACAATCATTTACAATTGACCTTTAGACAATTTTATTGACATTTACAGTGATGAAATTATATTATTTTTAAATTACATGCAGCCATATAAGAATCTAGAAATATACATTTTGAGGTCGCAAAAATTTTATAAGCAGAAAAATTAGGATATTATGTTTCCAGAATTCATTATGTCATAATAATAGACTATAGCATAACAGATGGTAGCTTATTCATTTCTGCATAGAAAATTAATTTATATAAAGTTTCCAATAATAAACTCGTAATCAATGTAATAATAAGTTCAGAATGGCAATACTGAATCCAGATGTTATACTATCAATTACCAAATTACGACAAATAAAACAAGATTGCCGAAAAAATCCCTCCCTTTAAAAAAACTGATTATAATATTAATAATGGTTGAATATACAACTCAATTATTATTATTATGAAAGATTTAATTTATACCTTGCTATGGATCATATAAATAGTAAACTGCTTTTGGATTCGACTTATTTGTCCACTATATCTGAATAGGAAAATGCAGCAAATGCTGAGTAGGAAATTCCATCACAATTTTTTTTAAAACAACTTTTACAGAAAGAAGATAATAATCTGTTTTTTACTTCCATTCAAAAATTCCTTTTGAAAAGCTTTTACTTAACTTCATATATTTCACGTTTGTAAGGTTGGAACCAAAGATTTGAAATTTCGAGCTTTCGAAAAAGTACACTTTTATTAATGTTACACAGAAAAGAATTTTTTTTCCAAAAATTTAGTAATATTGCAAAGAAATTAAGACGATGGAAACATGAGAAAGAAATTCAGAATATTCATTAAAAGGTCAGCATATATTGAAAATGTAATTAAAATTCTAAATTGCCCCAATTTTTATCGTTCTTGTTTATTTTTGATAGAAATTGATTCAAAATAAGAAATTAATAATATTATAATAGATAAGATAAAAGAATATTCATATTCTTTTATCCTTATAATAGGAATACTATTCTTGCGAATATTTGCGATTATAATATATTATGAAATACTATATAGATTATTTACAAATGAGAATGTATGTTCTTAGAAATCTAGAATAATTAATAAAAGGTAATTTTTTTCACGAAGCATTTTATATGGTGTTTAGAATGTACATGTAGGCTTAAAGAATTAATACATTTAATATAATGGTTTGTGTAAGGCTTTGCTGGGCCAGCGTGATTGTGTTCGATTCCCGGATAAGGATTACATATTTTATGCTCTTTTATTGAAATCACTATGATTATCAATAAAGCTCATAAAATAGAAAATAATATATAAAAAAAAACTTTGAAAAACCTTTTTTTGTGGGTGCATAGAAAGCAAAAATTTCTTTTTCAGCAAAAAAGTTTAAATGTCAAAACAGAAACCACAAAAAGTTTGTGACACAGAAAACAATAGAAAGACATAAAGCCATAAGGAATATCATAAGAAATAAAAGAAAATCCTAAGTATTCATTAGAATTAGAATATATTATACATGTAACCATAATTCCAATTTACTTAATGCTTTTCTGTCTACAATTCACGCGTTCTCGATTTTTGTTTTGGCATCCAGATTTTTAATGAAAATTATTTTTCCTTCTAAGTACAAAAATATGATTCCTTTCAAAAGTTTTTATTATATTATGAATTTGTAATATAATAAATATATTCGCTTTCTTGCGAAGTTAGTTTCATTGAGAGGTAAAGATTATTTTTACAAACAGTTCTAACAGAGTTAGTGCCATTTGGCGACAAAAATGAAGATTGTTGAATATGCGTAAATTTCGGCGATATCTCTATTAAGACAACAGATTCGTTGTTTCTTCTCGAGCTTTTGATACCATATGACGAGATCTTTAAAAGTGGAAGCTCTCACTTACGGGAAGTAGTTAGAGTAAATTCCCTCTTTAGAGTGTTGATCGAGTTATATCTGAGCGCTTTTTATTGTAGTGGTTGTTTAATAACCTTTTGCTGTTTATGTGTGTTCTGTTTAATTTTGCACATGCGTCTTTGGGTTCATTTCTGCTATGTTATTGATCTGTATTTTGTGTGGAATTAAGTGTCATTATCTGTTATCGAACCTGCTGAACTTTTCAAGGTACACTCAACAGATGGATTTTCTGTAACAATATTTATTATTTAAAATTTGGTTTAATTTTTCTGTCTATTTTTTAGCACTTTCACATTTTTAACGAGACTAGTTTCATATCGTATATTTGTTTCTAGAATAAGCTCAATAAAGAAGATTTTATTTCGTTTGTTAAGTTTGTCTGCTTTTATTGAATTATTATGTTTTAACGCACCGGCTTCAAAACCACATGTTTTGAAAGAAAAACTAACGAAATTGAAAAGAAATTATACATGCAATAAAAAATTTCTTTTAGTAGTGTTAAATTACAGACTTTTGGTCTTTTTAAACTCCACAGTATTTAAAATTCAGGCATTTAAATTGTTAATTGCTACTGGAATATTATCCGGAAACAAAATTTAAATGCAGGATTTTGAATATTGGATAAAATGTCAAAGAAATTTGAAATATTACGGCTCCTAAAAATAATATGAGTGTAATGTGGATTTCAAAATCTGTAAGGAACAAAATATATTTCCACAGCAAATAAAGAAACATAACTACAACTATTTTAAGCAGACACATATATATAGACAGTTTAATGAATTTTTATACATATGTTCCAAATGGTGAAACTAAGATGATCTTTTATTCGATAGCTTTTTAACCCTATATTGTACAATATTGTATGACATTGATCAATATTCGCAATATTTTTAATACTGTGGAATATTGTTTAATATCTTATAATATCGTACGATAGTGTGTAACAGGCTGTGCTACATGGGAAAAGCTCTTAAAACTTTTTAAGTAATTCAAAACTAGAATTCAAAAACTCTGAGAATCATATGTAATTTGCTTCTCCTTGTAATACGTAGAACAAAGAAAAGGTGGGCAAATAAATATGTCTGGAATAAAGATAAATATTTGTTCGCATGGCTTTAAAATAAATCCATACTTTGTATCTGAAGCTGAAATATGGCACATGTGCTGTTTACGAGAAGAAGATCAGAATGAGCATTACAAAGTTCACAATTAAAAAAAAACAGTAACTATTTGCTGCTTTTCATTATTATATTCCAAAATTATTATCTAAAAAATAAATTTTACAAAAGGGATTTATTATGCTGTATTTCGAAACTTTAGATAAAAAAACATTTTTAAAAAATGAACATTTAATGTTGACTCGAACAAAATATATCGCCATTTTTTACATAACCAAATTGTGGACTCTGGAATATGTATTTGGTTTTATCTTTACTAGTATAACATTTTAAATAATTTTCATAAAATAAATATAAATTATAACCGATATTAAGATGGAATATGTAAAAATTAATTATACGAAATTTTGAAAATTTTATTTAGTAATATCACAATATTAAATTCTTTCGTTTCCAAAAAAAATTACCTTTTCAATGATGCCAATTTTATTTCATTACAATTTTCTCTTATTTATTTTAATAAATTTTAAAATTTTATTTGAAGCACAATCTTTATGTTTTTATTGTTATTATGAAATTAGAATTCATTCCATTGTTTCATCAAACTATTCAGTTGTGTGCATTTTCCAATGTAAAAATTAAGGTAAAAAAGTAACTTTATGTGGACATTAATTTGGAAGCAAAATTTACTCCTTCGATTTTATTTCACAGTATATATACACTTTTTAATTTGTGAAACTGTGATTTATCATAGATTAATGCCATTAAATTCATATTATCAATATTAATGTGAAATTTTACATAAAACCATTTCATATTTCTTATTTAACAGCCAGAAAATGACAATATTTCGAACGAACAAGTAGCTCGCCAAAGACGGCTAGCTGAACAATAAATTAAGAAAATTGTCATATTATGAAATTTTTGAACAATCGAAATAAAAGATCTTGATACTATCGGCCTATATTTCTTATAATATCATAAAATGATCTTTCGCTCAATTTTTTTTATGTACTTAATTTGTAAAATGTATGCAAATATAACTCGACACGATGAATGAATTACACAGAAAGAGCATATGTTTTCCTGAAATATATTTTTTGCTTGACATTTACTTCGCACGTGAAGCACACATTCTTTTACATTTTATACAATTATTTACTAGAATCTTATTTATACATATTGTAATTTAAAATCCCTCTATCCAAAAAAAAATATTTTTATTTAATATTTTAACAGTTATATTTGTTATTTTTTAAGAGTTAAAGATTGAACAAAACTTATAAATTACTGCACATTTTCTTTCTGCTTTCACCAGCAGTGATTTTAATAATAAATCACTGCTAATTTGATCTGCAGCGAGAAAGATTTTGACTAACATTTTTCTTCAAGATTATGTTTTGAACACCACGCATTATTTAATCATACGAGAAACAGAACAGAAAAGAAAATTTTAAAAAATGAATGAAAGCTGTGCTTATTTTGAAATAAATGCGATCCATCGTGGTTTCTTTGTTTTCTCTGCAGCTGTTATAATAGACTTTTATTGCATTCGATTATTTTGTTTTCGAACAGCTCTAACACAAGTCACTGTTTTTATTTTCATCTTCTAGCCGTACTAAAAATATCTTAGTTTTTGAATGTCGCAATTTTCCGATTAAAGCACGCAATATGAATTGCGATTTACTTCAATAGAATGGAAAATTTAATGAAATTGATTTGCAATTACGAATTTCAAAATTTAGAGAGCAAACAAACAAAACATACTTTCAAAAAACTGAATTTTAGAATTTTAATCATTTGAAGTAACTTTATTGAAAAATGATTTGTTTATTTCATTATTGAATAAGTTAATCAATAAACAAAAAAATTATCGGATTTTAATAATGAAATAAACTAATTATAAAAATAATTAGTTTATCTCATTATTGAATTAGTTAATCATCAAACAGAAAATGATCATGGAATATTACGAAAAAAAATCAAGCAATCAAAACAAATCGGGAAACAATTTCAGGTAGCACTTACCTCTCTAAAGTAGCAATGCTACATAGACGACTTGAATGAAAATCTGGCTGTGAGGCTGTTTTTTCCAATTTTCTGCCTTCTATGCCCCTTTTAAGGGCATTAATGGAATCCATTATAATTGTTGAGTATTCTTTCTTTTCTGAACCTCCAGAAAAAAAACTGAATACAGCTCTAACTGCTCCTAAGTAAATTAAGTAGTTGCTTCCAATTATATTAAGTAATAAATAAATAAGGAGATGATTTTAAAATTTCTCCTTTCACATTTGATTACTTCTCGATCACTGATATAAATAATTGATGAAATAAGAAGTTATAAATTTTGATGATATATCAAGGTTCTAGCAATTTCACAAGGATCCATGAATTCACTAAATTTCAGAAGTTTTACATGGATATACTTTCGTAATTTAGTTCAATAAAAGCAATATTTATGACAAGATTTTTTTAAAATGCAAGCATTCAAATGCAATATAAGCAATCAATGCAAAATAAGAAAGCTTCCTATTTGCAGAACGCCATACCTATCCATAATTTAAAACAAAAAGAATTTTATGAAAATTGTAATTCCTGTCTCAGATTATCAGTCTCATCAAATGAGAATCATACAAGAATAATTATTTCATCTCGAACGAATAAGAACACCATAAAATTAATTTTTTTTCTGGGCAATCAAGAACAACGAATTTGTTTTCGCAAACGATAAATGTTCGCACTTATTGCGCCTGCGCCGAAGGCCGAGGAAAGCAAAGATTTTCCGAGAGAGATGTCAGAACTTGGAAGTCTAAGGAGAAACTGAAGAATTTTTCGGTATCGTCTACTGAAAAGGGTTCTGGTCCTTGAAATAGCTGCCTGCCCAATAACATCTGCTCACTGTTGTCGTTATGGTAACCTACGCCCACCCATCCAGGCTACTGGACACGGTTTCGAATAAAGGAACTAAACGCAACAGATAGATGCGCCTTATTCAGCAAATAAATAGACATAGGATATTTTTATTGACTGCGTTTTGAAACATTTATCTGTTGTTTTGACATCAAAAGATGATGATGTGGAGGATTTATTATAAGACGGCGCCGCAAATCTTAAGAAAAAAATGTAACCAATTTTTTAACCAGATAAAAGTAATTTTGGATACTCTACAATTTCGGAAAAAATAAATAAATAATCACATGATTGCGAAATGGTAAATATAAAATACGAATATTTCTCATTTGAATTTGCATAAGAATATAAGAGATTGCGCTTGCCAAAAATAAATTTATCTTAGAAAGTTGTTTTAAAATAAAGATTTTTGATACAGGAAGATAGAAAGTGAAAGAATAAATATTTTAAGATGGATTAAAATGTTTATGCTTTTTCCAAAATATTTTTGTTTCTTCTTAAAATAATGATTGATAATTATGTAAACTTTGAATATCGTAATGCTTAAAGGAATGATTTATAATTCTGCAAGAAATTAATTCAATAGACTGTGTTTTATTTCAAATCGGTTTTAGTGTTTGAAATGCAAGCACAATCTTTTTTGCAAAATTAAAATGAATTTAGTTGCTAAATATAGACTTTGAAATGTATAATTTTTTAAATTAGATAATGTCTAACAGATAATTAGCCATGACACAGAATTTAATTATATAAAGGTATAATTCTATTATATTACATTAAGACTTGCATACGAAGAAAATTTTCTTAAGAGTAACAATATAATCGCATGCTATGCTCTTTAAAAAATTGTTACTTTCGCATTTACAAATATAAAGTTTTTTTTTTTTCATTTCATATATCGCTCCGTTGTTACTTTTTCATATGTGAAATGCACATACGCTCACAGACACGTATTATAATTGTTAAAAAATTGTACCATGCGATTTTAATGAATTTTCACATTTTAGACTTCCCGATTCAAGAAAAAAAAACATTTTGAAATTTTTTTCTATGAATACAATAACTAACACGCAAACAGCAAATGGATAAAATATGTCATGCAGTCCTTACACGCAAAATACCGATTTATATTAAATTTTTTAATTTTTGTATTAAATTTTATCAATTATGAACGAAATCCATACTTTCTTATATATATACTTTAGATTTTCTTTTGCAAATATTTGATTCATAAGTTCGAATATATTCCAAGTATATGTTCGATTTTCTTCGAAATAGCATATAAACAAAGAATAATATCTAAGAAATATTTGTAACAGATAATTTTTTGTAACAGTCTAATATAAATAACATCACGTTTCAATTCTGTATGCTTTTATATATATATATATATATATACTACTTATATGCAAAGAAAAATCTACTCTTTTATCATATTTTTATTTGATTTGAATTGTTTCACATTTATAAAGATCAAATTTTTTAATACATTTTTCACTTATTCCCTAATAAGTTTTCAAATTTTCTGTAACTAGCTGTTCTCGATAACTAAACATTACTTTAATATTTTCTGCATGTATTTATCAATTAACTGATTAATTTAATAAAGTTTTGATTCCATTTAAGTGGTGCCATCTGGCAGTGAATTTAAAAAACATTAATTTCTAAATTTCATAATATTTTTAATAAAGAATTTTAAATTGTTTAAAGTTACTTTTATGTTTTCATTTTTTTTACAATAAGAATAAAATTATTTAGTTAAGAAATAATAATTTAGGAGAAGGCCCTATCCTCCCCCCAAAAATAAAGGATAAAAATAAAAAAAAATCCTAAAAGATTTATCATCGACAACAAAAGGAGTAAAAAAATCATTCTATCAATATAAAATGAGGAATAATTTTTAAAAGTAGACGAAAGCTGATAATAAATTTCGTATTTAAAAGTTGTAGATCCATTTTTTATTTCTGTTCCTTTTATATCCGGATTTTCGAATAATTTTTGCATTTCGATGAGTTTGATTTCCCCAGTAATTAAAAAATAAAGAGGGATTTTATTTAACAGTAATTTATTTTACTTTCTCTCAATTCTTATATATTTAACTTTTTACTTAATGTTTTTTTATTTATTCCCGGAAATTACAAAATAGTACTTTTTAATAGCTCGAATCGTTCAATAGGGCTAATTGTCAGAACTCGTTGTTAAATTCGGAAATAATTATTTCTTGAACAATAGATTTAAAAAAATCTTCAAAATATAATTTGAGTTTTATTTAAAAAGTAATTAATATTTTAACACTTTCTCGTAATAACTTATAGAATATATTTCCGCTCAAAAGCCATTTTTACACTATTTTAAAATTCCAAGAGTAAATTCCTTTTTATCAGTTTAATTTGCGTGCAATTTTTCTATAATTTTAATACATTTTAAATAATTTTAAAGCATATTTTACAATAATACTTTTCATCGGTTTAAACAAATGATATATGATATCGTGACGATATTTAATTCATTTTTGTTGTTTGCATGTTATTGCTTGATACAAGTAAATTCAATAATAAATTGAAGATCAACGAATCAGGCTGAAAGCATTATCATACTACGATATTTCCCGATAAAATTCAAATTTTCTTTATTATTATTTTGTTATGCCTGTCTCACTGTATATGCATTCGTTAACTTAAAAAGCAACAAGAGAGCTAAATTGGCATATGAACTATCCATCAAAATTGTCGACCTACATCAAATTTTAGATCTAACTGGATAAACAAAAGAGGTGCAATGTGCACGCTTGATTATCATATATTAATTTACATATAGAGCGTCACATACGAAAAAGTTGAAAACAAAATTTTTGCTAGTTTGACACTGAATTGAATTGAAACTATGTCTACGTCTACGGTTTTAACTATTTGGTACCTGACAAGTAATAGGTTTTGTTCTTTTCGACCTCTATCTTACACTTGTATATTAGTCGCCTTTGGCGACCAACTAATTCGCCTGGAATATTGGTTATGTTTTATAGAATAATTTAAGTATCAAACTGCAATAGACATGAAAACTGAGTTATTTTAATAATCTTATTTCTGCTATGCTTATCGTGTGCGCAAATACTTTTAATGAAATCGGGCCACATAATGTCATAGAGCCATTACAAACGTAACTTTCCGTAATCCGAATTTTAACTGACATTGCCTCTCTCAGGATAATGTGACTTCACTTTGCTATTGCTCAAGAACGATAATAAATATAATATACTCGATTAAATATTTTTCAATACATGAAAGCAGGTTGAATTTTATTGCAACTATGCAATACTGTATTAGGAGTTTTGTTTTAAATATTGTAAGAATCCAGGGAGGGAAAATGCACGAAAAATTAATTTGTATCTTTAAAAAGATAATCTTTTTGAATTTCAAAATGTTGCGAAAACTATTTTTGAGAGCCATTATTTTTGGATGCAATCCGGAAAAACATTAAAATCTGCATCTTTATTATGATTGAAATACAAGCACTATGGATTTTTTTAAAATTTAATTATTTAATTCACACATGTATGCACACGCATTTATTATTATTAAGATACAAATGTTATGGAAAGTGTTTCATTTTAATTATTTAAACGGAAGGAAGCAATTAAATACTAAAATAAAAAATTGGAATTACGAATCCTAAAACCTGGAAACCATTGCTTTATAAAATTACTAAAATATAGCTTCAACTAAGCTAAAATTTTACGCGAATAAAATACTTTTACCGAGAAATACAAATAAAAAGAAAAGAACTCAAATATTGTGTACTTCTAAAGAGCAAACAATTTTATCCTGAGGACCGGGAAAAGTGCAAAGAGTCACCATGAAGGCTTTAAGTATACATCACGGATCGATGGAGAAATTCAACATGGTGCGAGTTCCTCTTCTCGTATGGGAACGGACCGATTGCTCAAGAGAAATCGATTTATTTTTCTCTTACAAAATGATGCACCTATACTTCGGAAACAGCTTTATTGATTTTTTTGATACTGAACGTGCTTTTCTAGGAGAAAAACGTACGTATCATCAAATATCTCCCAAGTGCCGAATCATCAGTTTATGACTCGTTCATTTCTGAGATTTAGTTTTTTGTAGATATGATTTATAACTGTAAATGTTTAAACGTTGCATTATTTAATCAAATTTAAAATACTTCGAAGTTTAAATTTAATATTTTGCGTAAACAATATGTTTTCTAAAAAAAAAAAAGGACGCTGGAAAAAATGACGAAAGAACACGCATACATTTCAGACCCTGAATAAAAAAAAGCAGTGTTATGTATGAAATCCAGATACATTAGAATTCATTTAGTAGTTCATCAAAGTTGGTAGACATTACATCTTTTCATATTAACTAAAAGCATTGTTTTAATTTGATATGATAATATTTAAATTAAACTTTGTACATCGTTTTAATTTAAAAGAAATGGTAATATTGCTTTAATTTGAACGACTTTGTAATATTGCTTTAATTTGAACGACTTTGTAATATTGCTTTAATTTGAACGACTTTGTAAGATTGCTTTAATTTATACGACTTTTTAAGATTGCTTTAATTTATACGACTTTTTAAGATTGCTTTAATTTATACGACTTTTAAGATTGCTTTAATTTGAACGACTTTGTAATATTGCTTTAATTTGAACGACTTTGTAATATTGCTTTAATTTGAACGACTTTGTAATATTGCTTTAATTTGAACGACTTTGTAATATTGCTTTAATTTGAACGACTTTTTAAGATTGCTTTAATTTGTACGACTTTTTAAGATTGCTTTAATTTGTACGACTTTTTAAGATTGCTTTAATTTGTACGACTTTTTAAGATTGCTTTAATTTGTACGACTTTTTAAGATTGCTTTAATTTGTACGACTTTTTAAGATTGCTTTAATTTGTACGACTTTGTAAGATTGCTTTAATTTGTACGACTTTGTAAGATTGCTTTAATTTGTACGACTTTGTAAGATTGCTTTAATTTGTACGACTTTGTAAGATTGCTTTAATTTGTACGACTTTGTAAGATTGCTTTAATTTGAACGACTTTGTAAGATTGCTTTAATTTGAACGACTTTGTAAGATTGCTTTAATTTGTACGACTTTGTAAGATTGCTTTAATTTGTACGACTTTGTAAGATTGCTTTAATTTGTACGACTTTGTAAGATTGCTTTAATTTGTACGACTTTGTAAGATTGCTTTAATTTGTACGACTTTGTAAGATTGCTTTAATTTGTACGACTTTGTAAGATTGCTTTAATTTGTACGACTTTGTAAGATTGCTTTAATTTGTACGACTTTTTAAGATTGCTTTAATTTGTACGACTTTTTAAGATTGCTTTAATTTGTACGACTTTGTAAGATTGCTTTAATTTGTACGACTTTGTAAGATTGCTTTAATTTGTACGACTTTGTAAGATTGCTTTAATTTGTACTACTTTGTAAGATTGCTTTAATTTGTACGACTTTGTAAGATTGCTTTAATTTGTACGACTTTGTAAGATTGCTTTAATTTGTACGACTTTGTAAGATTGCTTTAATTTGTACGACTTTGTAAGATTGCTTTAATTTGTACGACTTTGTAAGATTGCTTTAATTTGTACGACTTTGTAAGATTGCTTTCCTGCGCAGTAAATATCACGTTAAAAAAGAACATTATTACATGCATATTAATGGCTGAAACCCGAGTCAATGACTCCCAATCTTGGCCTCAAAACTGAGGGACCCAGAATATTCAGGAATTTTGCCAATAGGTCTTTAGTACTTGAGTTACGGTGTTTATTCTTGGGCATTCGATGCCTTTTACAGAATCTATAAAAAGTAGAAACATACAAACAAGAATCAGTGAGTGAGTCGGGAGTCGAGTTGTCAGTAATCAGAAGAATCGAGAAATATGAATAGTTGAGTGAAGTCTCTTTGGAATACTGGTCTGCTGGGTGTTCTATAAGAGTGTATCGTACTGTTATGGTAGTTTAGTACCAATTTACTTCTTGTATACTACTAATTGCAGCTGCTTCTCTATAGTATATTTAGATTGTCTTTTACTACTATATATTTAGGTTTTCGTGAAGAATAAATTGCCTTCATCTTTTACAGAACCTATTTGATTTTTCATAGTATATGTAATAAACGAATTCTGTTTCCTCCCACCCCCGTAATAATGTACAGCATTTTGATTGGTAATCAAAATGGCGAAAATGGTTCATTTGTTTTGCCTTGGTACTATGCAAGATTTTTATTTCAAGGTATCTCTAGAAAATGGAGAGCGTATGAAGGGGAGGGGATTTCACTAATTTTCCTACAGAGAATGTACAATGAAATAATGTTTATAAGATTTATTTTTTAAAAAAAAGGTGATATTAGGGAGCAGGCAACCATGAGTGATATATCTAGGGGTCTTGAGCATTTAAATAAAATTAAAATCCTATTAAACGACAAGATTTTGGGGTTTGGGTTTTTTATTTATTTGCAAGGATGGAATATTTGCAGAAATGAAACTATTTAATGTATTTGAAAGTTTAAAAAAGAAAAAGATTGCTTATCTGACATATTTTCTGAATTTTAACAGTATTTTATGGTAAATAATAAAAGCGTCATAAAAAGAACCCCGGGAATAATCCAGCAGCTTAATCTGTATCGTCTCAAAGTTTATTTTAAAGCGATGGGAACCGACTAAGACGCCTAGACAGTTTTCAAAACTACATTATATACCTTGTTACACGCTACTAAACAATTTGTTTCGTTTCATGTTGGTAAAGATGGAATTTTTTTATCGATTTTTCACTCATTTTTATATGTTAGTTTTCTAAAATTTCTTGCTGTCATAGATTTCCGATTGCAATTTAATATTTTAATATTTTCAGAAATGTATAAACAATTTATTTAATTGATCCAATACGAGAAGAGATAGCTATTAATGACTTAGAGAAAATTTTTTATGATATTTCCTAATATTTATAATTCTGAATTTTGAATTTTGTTAAACACTAAAAAGGAGAAAATAATAATAATAATAATAAAAAATACGGTGTCACAAAATAGAAAACATTTTTTTAAATCAAAAATATGGATACTATAACAAAATCGTTAAAGCAAGAGCCACGTAAATTAAAGAAACTTAGCCATATTGCTCATAAAAAGAAAAAAATCATTAAAAATTTAAATAAATTTTAAATGTATTTAAAATTTTTATTTATTCAAAATAATTCTACAGTGCTTGACGGTTTTGTGATTTTGTTTTATACTCCAGATTTCTCATGATCCAAAATTATTTTTTACTTTAAACATTACTTTATATTATATCAGATATCAAATTTTTCTATTAAATAAATTTGGTATCAAGTCAAAATTTTTAAAAAACAAGCCAATGTCCTGAGATCAACAATAATTTGGGTCTTGAGGGACAAAAAAATTGGTTATGATGCAAGTGAAGAACATAATAAAAATCTTAGCGTCATTGAATTACAATCAGCTAACTAAGCCAGCAATTTTTCTCATAAAAGGGATAGATAATTTTGGAATAGGAACCCCTGTTGTGATATGGGGTAACCATGACGATAAGGATTTCGGTTGGCATGGCAACCGCATCCCGTACATCATCTTTTGTATCACGCGCTCCGATGCGGATCTGATTAATCTAGCAGCAGGGAACTTAGATTACGAGATACGGTTTCTTTCCTTTTTTTTCTCATCCTTTTGTGCTGCTTATTTAGAATTTCCATGATTTTTTTTTTTTGAGGAGGGGGAAGGGATAAGGATTGAGATTTCTGTCAGGAAAGAGGATGCTTCAAATAAATAGCATCTTATTTTTCTCCAACTTATTAAGAGATGAATAAAGTGCCAGAGTTTTACAAAAAGTTCCTCCTCAACTGAAAGAAGCATTTAGTGACATGGATTATATCCATGATTTGGAGAACTTGCCAGTTATTTGTAGATAGAAAAAGACAAATTCTTATAAGATCAAGAAAGGGTGGGATTTTCCTTCGGCAGTTTTAGCAATAAAAGTCATTGCTAAAAACGATTTTATTTTAGAAAACAGATACTGAGTAAAGAAACAACCACTGCCAAGGAATCATTCTATTTGCGCCCCTTAGAAGACATTGGATTGCAAGCATACTTTAAATATGCTTAAGTAGTATAATCGTTTTCTTTTATTAAAATAGATGGATATTCATTATATTGGCAACAATTAATTTTTTTTACTAATTTAGAATCGTTTTTTAAAGAATGTAAATGACGAATACGATAAATAAGCAATAATTTGTTTTAGGACGGCAAAGGAGAGTTGCATGTTAAGCAATAGACAAGCTTGTATGTTAATACACACTAGTCAGCAATCTTTATATAAATTTTAAGAATAAGTTATGTTTATTAAAAAATCTTTTTATATAGAAGCGTATGTTCCCAAAATAATTAAAGACCCCTGGAAAGCTAATTAATTCTTTAAAGGGTCATTTTTTCTAGTCATGGTATATTAAAATATTTTTGGATTGAGATTAGCTCAAGAAAAATTACAAATTAAACTTGCTAGATAAATTTAATTTGGTTAATTACTAAATAACAATTCAAGACACACCATTTTGTGCGACAGAATGAACTGAAGCCTCTAGGATCTTGTCTTATTCAGATCTTGTCTCGTGAGAACTTATGCCCGTATACATAACTTCATAGAAAGACTGATGCATTTGGTGGGAAGCATACTTTCCATGGAAATAGAAAGGGTTAAGCAACATATCATAGTATAAACAGATTTTTTTTTTTTGGAGGGTTTCTTACATGAATACTTCTTCATTGTAAAGTCAATGTGCGCAATTGTTTTGAGAGAACGTCTGAAAACTTACGAGCAACAAAGCAACGTGAAGACAACGATACTTTAGTACCAATGTTTGGGCGGGTTTTGTGGGAGAATTTTTGCTTGGTTAACACTCCCTCCACAGCCGGTGAATATTTTTGGAGGAAATTATACGATAAACTTTGCTTTTAGACTCAGACAAAAATAATTTACTATTTCTGGAGAGATCAGTAGAGAAATAAATAGAGTGTAAACAGATTTTTCTTTATTTTTTCGCGTGATTGGAGCTTTAATATCAAAGTATTATGTAGTGAGTATGCTTAACTAGTAATATAGGTGTAAAAAGGGTAATATGGTGCATAGTGATATTCCAGCATCAGAATTTGAACTGGTTTTGTTGAAATTTGATTATTCAGTCCCTACCAGCAATCACAACTGTCGAATTTGTTTTGGTAAAAGATGGTAGGCTAGGTTTTTGATTGTGCGAAATTAATTTAGAACTTCTAGAAAGATCGCCGTGATAATTAAGCAACAAACAGAAGTAGAAATAGATTTTTTAGATACAAGTATGAAGGGTTTTTTATTGCGAACGCACTGGGCGGTAAGTATGCATAAATCTCTCATGAGGATATTTGGAAAACTATGAGATATAAGGCAATATAGAGATTAATAATATTTCAGCTTCAGTGTTTGGTTTGCTTTTGTGGGGGATAGTTTATTTGATCTACATTTATCGATCATAGTTGGAGGAAAATGGATGGCTTAGTGATTTTGTAATGCCATATCGTCTTTTGTAGTGGATGAATGTTATTTGTATAACCAATGCTCCTATGTAAATAATAATTCGTTTGTGCACACCTGACGTTTCTTGGAAAGTTTTTAGTTGAACTTTCATTTCAACTTCTGATTTCCAGATATCTAAATCCCTTCAAGGATTGTAAATCATTTAGGTGGAAATGAAAATGTTCCTGAATATACTGCAGATGAAAAACAAAAACAATAGTTCACTAGTGTTAGCTTTAAAATTGATATTCTTGAATTTATGATTTTATAGCAAATTAGAAAGCACATATATTAGCTATATAGAATACAAAACCAAAGGGAGTTGTTTCACCAAAATTTTCTCAGATACTGTCTTCCAAAAAAGTTTTTTCATGCCAGAGAACCTCTTGCATGGCAGTGGAGTACAGTAGTTACGAAAAATTAACCTTTGGCGCGAATTTAGCATATTTACTGAATCTACCGTGTCATCCTTGGCGAGTTATTTGGCGATTAAACCCTGCCATGCGATTAATAGTATCCAAAAATAGTATTTGTGTTTTAGATACGTTTTTCTCAACCGAATGAAACAAAGATTCGACACAAAATTGCACTTGTAGTCATAAAATCCCATACCCAATTTGATAGATTTAAGTTATTATGTTTCTGAATTATCGAATTTACATGTTCCTGAAAGTACAGACCGACAGACATTCAACTCTTAATCGGATTTGGCTTAAAATTGGGTGGGTTCTACTCTATGGATGTTAAATCTGTGTACCGAATTATATCTATTTTATCTATCTCTTCTTTTAGTAATTTTCGTGTTAACTTATATTCGAACAGCCTCCAGACGGACTTCCTCCGAACAGATCTAATTCAAAATTTGATACAATTCGGCAAATTTGTTGTAAAGGCCATATACTAATTTTCAACTGTCTTGCACAAAGCATTTTATCTTTGTAACAGACAGACGGCCGGCCATTTTCTAAAGATGTCTTTTTCGAAGTCAGGGAAGTTTAAAACGTGGACATCAAATCTCGAGTTCGAATTCTTTTGACGATTACTATACTTTCTTTATACTACGTATACGAGAAAATGAAAATTCATTTTGAGGCTGTAATCAATATGCAGTTAAATGTATGGCTCGTTTAGTGATTATTATACAATACTTCTTTGTAGTATTAATGTAAAGTATAATGAACTCTATATATATTATTACTTTATATTATTGTGTATCATATGTAATATAAAGTACAATGGAGATTAATATTAGAAATGAAAAGGAATCTCTATTTCTCTTGCTAAAACTATGCCCGGTAGCAACATTGAAATCGCATCTAATTTGAAAATTTTACAAATTTCAATTTGTTACAATGCATATTTGTAGGTCTAATCAAATGTTTTTGAAACATCAAAATTAATTCATGATAACGAATGCTCATTAAAATGGATCTCTATTTCCCTTTCTAAAATTACGACTAACAGTAACATTAAAATCGCATCTAATTTGAATTTCAATTTGTTACAATGCATATTTGCAGGTGTAATCAAATGTTACAAATTTCATTTTGTTACAATGCATATTTGCAGGTGTAATCAAATGTTACAAATTTCATTTTGTTACAATGCATATTTGCAGGTGTAATCAAATGTTACAAATTTCATTTTGTTACAATGCATATTTGTAGGTAAACTCAAATGTTCCTGAAACATCAACATCAAAATTAATTCATGACCAAGAATGCTCATTATTTCTCATTGAAACACTTTATAATAACAAAGTTAAAAACTATAAAATAAACAAATATGCCAAAGAAACAGGAACAGGATGCTCAAAATTTAATTTTTTTGATGCTACTCTCCTAAGAAATCCTTTTCTAAACTGCTACCCAAAACATTTTCTAAACTGCTACCCAAAACATTTTCTAAACTGCTACCCAAATCATTTTCTAAACTGCTACCCAAAACATTTTCTAAACTGCTACCCAAAACATTTTCTAAACTGCTACCCAAAACATTTTCTAAACTGCTACCCAAAACATTTTCTAAACTGCTACCCAAATCATTTTCTAAACTGCTACCCAAATCATTTTCTAAACTGCTACCCAAATCATTTTCTAAACTGATACCTAAAACATTTTCTAAACTGTTACCCAAATCATTTTCTGAAACACTCCTAGATAATTCTTCCTTCCTTCCTTCAAAATCGTTTCCTAATTGTTCTTTTGTACAGCGGCAGAGATCAATAATGGACCAAACATTTCTTCAAGGAAGATGAATAGCCCCATGGAAGACGGATGATGAAGCCTCTGACTGATCAGGGAATTGCTTGATCAGATAATTGATTATGGTACCTGTGTTGGGTAGGATGACTAAGAACGGGCTACTTTGCGATACAATGTATCGCATCCTGATTGCTCGTTTATTCATTTACCAATCCATTCTAAATTTATGAATGCGGTAAGTGAAATACACGATTATTTCTTAAGATTTAAATTTCTGTAGAGAAATAAATAATTCCTATTCTTTTTCAAATAATTTGGAAGGATTTGTGGCTCATTTACATTACTTTTTTTTTTATCTTCGCTCGATTAGTGACAAATCTGTCAATTTGCTTTCCTATTATATCATGTAGGAACACAATTGTAAAGGTGGTATTATCATCGGCATCACTTTGATTAAGATCCTGTATGTGCAGGGACAGTGGCCGGACCTAGAAAGAAGCCACCTGAATTTCGGCACCAGAGAACAAACCAAAGTTAATAACCAGCGGGTGTAATCTTTCCAAAACTTCCTCGCATACTCTTTAATAAAAACATAGCACACCTTACATAGCATTGACGTACAAGAGTTACGAAATATTAACCTCTAGCGTTTTTCAAAGATATTTTTAAGAATCAACTCAGGATTTTATTTTTTAAATTAATTTTTGCTTCATTTTAATTAATCTAATTTATAATAGAATTTTAAAAAATTAAATCCGAGGTGCACAATCCCCCTTTTCAAAGTATATGTACACCAAATTTGGAAGCTCTAGGTCAAATGATCAGTTTTATGACGCATCAAGCGTATTCATATACATTCTTCGTTATTATTAATTAATATTATGGAAAATAAACAGAAAAGATGGTTTAATTGTTAATCAATTTATTTTTATTTGCATATTTCTCTTAATTAAACTGGAGTATTTTTAACTTGATTTATTTCTTATTTGCAACGATGGACTTTTGTGAACGAATTTTCACTCACTTCTTATTTATTCGAATTTTGAAATCTCATGCACTTCTGTATTTTCAATGACAATACACTCACTATTTTAATGTTTTTAGAAAATTATTAATTTATCTCTAAATTAAATTTTGATTAAAGACAAATAGCATTACCTGATAGCTAGTCTGAAATAAAAGGGATCCAAGCTATACATATGTGTAAATCAAAGACTAAAAAGTAGAAAATAATTAAAATAAAAAATCCCTTTCTTGAAAATTAATATGTGTATTAAAATCATTTTATAATGGAATATTTGAATAAACATTCAACAATAATTAATTTTTCAGCTGCAACCCTAATTTTTTTTTTATAATTTTAATTTCCTCCATTTTTTTTGTTTGTTTTTAAATGTGCATTGCAGTATACTTCTGTGCGATTTTTTTCATATACAGATAAAATAAAACTTAATTTGACAAATTATTTATAAAAATAACATATTTTTAGAGATATAATTAATTAAATGTTTAACTATTCAGGATTAATTCAAAATTCAAAGAAAAAATATAAGCATTGCATAGAATAAATTTGTAGCAAAGAAATGAAAGTTATAATTCTTTCTCATTTCAAATGCTGAAATCTGAAAAAGCTACTGAAATATAATTATATCATTAACCGATCACAAATATTTCACGACTTAGCAATTTATAGATACCGTGATTTACACTCTTTTGGTCATTCCGTTTTCTCTTGATAAACTGAACCTGATTAGTAATTCCGGTGCATTTGTGATAAATACATGTGTTCGTTTAAGATAAGATGAAATCAGAATAAAGCGCCTTTTGTTGTTTTCTACCAATAATCTAAAAATACGTGTAAATTAAGGGTTCTAAGTGGATATGACCTCGTGCATGTCAAATATGTCACTGACCTTCTTCGAATATACACCATTCTTATACCAGATACGCTGGATCGCACTTTTGAGTTATTAAGTGTCGGTTGACAGAAAAAAAAAACAGAGGGACATTTCCCAAATATTTAGAAAGCATTTTTTTTTTCCATAAAAACTAAAGCTGCAGGCTTTTCCAAAGGAGGCATATCAAATTTCAAAATAATAAATTTGATATAAAATCAATTTCAAAATTAGTCAACAAAATAAAATTGTAATCAATGGAATGCACCATTCACTATGCCACAAGGCGTCTATCGATCAATGCAGACGATAATATATTTGGCTTTCAAAGACAGTATAAGTGATTAGACTACGTTAGCTGTTAAATTAATTTCTAGGGGAATTTATTATTTTTATTTTTTATATTTATACAGTTTTACTTTCTCGTATATATAGAAAAAATATTTTAATCCTCAAATTCGAAATCAAAATTTTGATGGATTTCTTCGTCTATGGATCTCGGAGTTCGGAAAAAACAATTATGTCTGTCTGTGAACAAAATAACTTAAAAGCGCTTTGAGCGATGTAAAAGAAATTTGGGATATGGAAATAACACCAAATTTTGAATGAAAACCATTAAGAAAAAGTCCGTTTGTTTGAATGAATACAAGCAAACTAGATGCTATGAAACATAAACAGATTGAAAAATAATGGTTATGTAGATTTAGCATCTAAAATGCAGATTTTCCTCAAATTTGTTACCAAATCTATCAGAAAGTTGCCCGTTAAAATTTTGTACAGTGTCTCACAAAAGTGATGGGACACTTGTGCTTTACAAAAGGAAACTAATAAAATAAATAAATAAACATGTACAAAAGTTTTTTGGGTGTGTTTCATATTTAAAGTTAGTAACAATTATTACATAACATACATTTTGTCAAAATATTAAAATATTAATTTAATAAAAATACAATTGTTTAGAACGGAGCAAAAAATGCCTCACATAAGTGATGGGACACTTAATTTTCCATCAAATATTTATCCAAAAATTTTACTTTTTAAAAGGTTTTAATATTTTGTTGGATTTCCTTTTACTTTTAAAGCTTGATTTAATCTTCTTGGGATGGATTCGACTCATTTTTTTGTGATTTCTGGAGTGAATTTACCCCATTCTTCTTGAAGCACCGATTTTAATTGTTGTTTTGAAGGAATGGTGTGTTTGCGAATTCTTGATTCCAATTCTTGCCAAATATTCTCTATGGGATTTAAGTCTGGAGATTGTGGTGGTGTTTTTATTATTTCAGGACAGTTATATTTTATTATTTTATTATTCAGGACAGCCAGAGTCTAACGTTCAAAGCAGTGTGCTTGGGGTCATTGTCCTGGTAGAATTTAAAATCGTTATGAAGGTTCAATTTTCGTGCTGAAGATTTCAAATTTTGCTTTAAAATGTGAATATATTTGTATTGATCCATTATACTGTCAATAAAAACTAGATTACCAACTCCAGCGGACGACATACACCACCATACCATAACTCCTCCTCCACCATGTTTTACTGTTGGCACCAAGTTTTGTTTGCGAAATTCTTTCCTGGGTTTTCTCCACACCAAGATTCTACCATTAGAACCAAATATATTAAATTTACTCAAATCGGCAAATATAACTTTATTCCAGTAATCAGAATTTTTATTTATGTTGGATTTTGGGAAAGCTAGTCTGAGTTTTCTATTCTTTTCACTTACGAAGAATTTTTTCCTGGCTACTCTACCGTGATATCCAGCAGATCGAATTACTCTTCTAATAGTCTCAAGATTAACAATTATTCCATATAATGCTTGCAAATCAGCAGAAACTTTAGGAGCACTCTTTCTTGGATTTTTTTTTTTTAATATTTCGAACGATAATTCGTTTTATTCTATTGGATAGCTTTGATGGTCGGCCAGGTCTTCTTTTATCCTGAATAATATGATTCTTTTTATATCGTTTAATGATATTGAAAACTGTTGAATGACTCAAGTTAACTATTTCAGCAGTTTTTCTAATAGATTTTCCACGTTCAATATGCAAATTAATAACTAATTTTCAAATTTCAGGCGAAGTTTCTTTTCGTTTAGCATTCATGGCTGCACAGAGCTAAAAAACACAAAAATTCCAAAACAAACTAGAGATAAATACTGCAGACGATTTTATAAATTATTGCCAATTGCTTTTGAGTAAAAATAAAACCACCAAAAATATTTTTATGGCTTATTTCAGACGATTTTTGTTGTATATCTAATGGTGTCCCATCACTTATGTGAGCTATTTTTTGCTCCGTTCTAAACAATTGTATTTTTATTAAATTAATATTTTAATATTTTAACAAAATGTATGTTATGTAATAATTGTTACTAAATTTAAGTATGAAACACATCCACAAAAAATTTGTACATGTTTTTTTAATTTATTTTATTACAGTTTCCTTTTGTAAAGCACAAGTGTCCCATCACTTTTGTGAGACACTGTATGTGATTTTATGACAAAAGTTGATGTTTTATGTCAATTTTAGTTTTTATCCGTTAAAACAAGGCATGCAAATTACATATTTGATTTTTGGATTCTTGTGTATTAACCGCAAGCCAAGGATTAACCATGCCAGACATTCGCCGTCTTAAAAAAGGTGCACAATTTCATATAGGGAAGATAGATGATACTTTTGCTAAAGAGCATACGAGAAAGTTTTAAGGAGACCACTATTGATCGTTTTTTTTTCTTATATAATTTTGTAAATAATTATCTGTTTTTATCATTGGTAAAATACACCATTTTCCCTGTAGAATGTGTTTTTTTTATAAAATCAATAGAATATTAGAGGCATTAAATCATAATTGTCTCTTCATTTATTACCTTTTCATTTATTTTTTTAAATATAAATAAGTTAAAATAATTTGGAATATATTAACTAGTCAAAAATGACCGTGGATTCTACTAAGAATAAATTCGGAATGCTGTTACGTTGATGGAAGTTATTATCTGGATGAAATTTAATATAAAAAAAAGTCGCAGGCTATTTTTGTTTTTGTTTTTGCAAATAAATACAATGAAGTTAATTCCCGTAATGAAACTCTGCCATGTATAACTAAACATAATTTAAAGCTGTGTAACCACGTTATTTTACTGACGATTCTTATTTAAATTGGCTTCATTTATTTAGATAAACGATTTGTTTAGGGTAAATCCTTTGTTAAAGTAATAGGTTTACAAAAATTGGTGTCTTATACTTTAATTGGAAATCATACTTTAAAAACTTATTTTTAACGGATTTTCCATTTTATAATATGCTATTAAAGAGAATAAACATGATATATAGACAGCTTTCATGAGGGAGTATTCATATAGTATTTAGGACGAATTTTTCAGTTAATATTTCAATCATAAAACCATAAAGGCAAACCAGAAATCGGGGTATTAAATAGTAAAAAGTTTACACTTATTTTGTATAGTAATATCCAAAATTGTAATTTTTTGAGAGATGTACGTTTTTTAAAGCTGGAAAGCATATATTTAATTGGAAATCCTAGTTTAAAAAATTATTTGTAATGCAATTTCCATTTCATAATACGCTATTAAAGATAGTACAACACATGATCTCCAACTTTTATGGATGCGTATTCATATATTTAGGGTGAATTTTCTAAGTCAGTCTTTCATTTAGAAATTCATAAAGATAACTAAAGCTTATGGGAGTAAATTGTAAAAAGTTTACACTTATTTTGTGCATTAATGTCCAAAACTTTAGAGACTTCTTAAGAGATGAATATTTTTTAATACTGAATGTTTAAATAAGTTTTACTGACTTCAACATAAAAAAAATGAAATATTTGCACTACAAGGGAAATAATGAGGCGAGAACAACAATTATGGCAAAAATTATATGGAAATTAATATAGTGCTATTTCCTCAATGTTTAGTTGGGTACACTTTATTTTTTCTATTGAGGTATCTAATACGTATAGCTCTTTTCTTTCCTAAGATATATTATGAGATAATTTTAGCTTCACTTAGCTTTACAGGATTTGACGAATTTCTTCGATTTAGATTACTCCGAATCCAAAAGACAAATTATTGAAATTTTGTCTGTCTGTCTATGAAATGTGGTAAATCAAATATTTTGATCTAGACAAATGAAATTTCTCTTGGGTGATCTTTACATAAAATATGTAGATTTCTATTAATTATTGAACGAAAACCATTCAAGGGAAGTTTGTTTGTCTGTCTAAAAATGAATAATGAAATCTCATTCGCTTTATTACGATTTTTTGCAAAATTTACCTTGCAACTATTTATATTGCCTTCTTGTGTACGAGTCACCGTTTGACTTTGAAAAAGAGGTACCTGTTGGACTTTAAAAAAATATTCTCCGCAGTTAACTGGATAAATTGATATATAATATATTATTTTGTGTAAAATACCCCATTTTTTACAAGCAGAGAAATCTCAAAAATACTGAATTTCAAAAAGTTACCACAATTTTGGTTACAACTGTAGTTAAATCGATAGGAAACCAAGATGAACCTTGACCTTCAAGAATTCTTCCATGATAAGGTTTGTTTTGTATCTCGCTTAGAGTGAAATGATTCGAATACGGCTTCTGATATTTTAACTCTTTTCGTTAAACAATTCGTAACAAAATTTAACTGGTATTCACAAATTAGGTGGAAAGACCACATTTTAAATTTATATTCTTAGCTTGTAGTTTCATGTTTGCAAAAATAAATTTTTGTAATTGATTTTGCACTTCTTCATTTACTGGATTATTGATATTTTGTAAACCTATTTGCTCTTAATGATTATATTTTAAGATTTCAGATTTTAATTATTATTTAATCGATTAAGTTAATTAGATTTCAGGAATGATATACGAGCTGCACTGAATTGTCATGATATTTTACATAGCAATGAATGCGAAAAAAATATTTAGAATTCCAGAGTATTTATGATAATGAAATGCAAATCGGAAATAAAAGATTACAATGTGTAAAATAATTAAAATAAAAACAGAAGAATGTATTAATGAATATTAATAATTTTGTTAGCTGCCTTTGGTGACCCGGTGTGCGTATAACACTTAAATACTTAATCCGCAGGTGATTATGTTGAATTTTTTTGTTTGCAAAAATATCATGTATTCAATATTCTTGAACAGTTTCTTAATTTGATTCTTTGGCAAGTTGCATTGATTTTCATATTTCCATAATACACTTTTTTTAATCCTGTTTTATATGCTTTTTGTAAAAATAATTTCTCTATATGTTTCACATTTAATATGCAATCTGTTGATTTAGATATATTTGACAATTGTTTCAATGCTTCATAATTTGAAGAAAATTTTAGATTTCATACTATTTATTGATCGGAGATGAATATTTAAAGATTGAATTGAAAAATATCCTATTTATTAAATCAGTAGTAAGGCGATATATTCATTAGATTATCTGCAAGATTATGAGCAGATCATTTGAAAAAAATTCTAAATTAAAAAGTTTTTGCTTTATAACTTTTTTTAGACAAAACACTCCCTATATTCCCCCTCCATATTTTTAAAAAAATATTTCGGCTTTAATTGTTATATTTTTATTTCACAAGTATTTTTTATCAATTTATTTTATCTAAAAATTCAATATTTTATAGATTTGGTCAGAACCCAAAAAAAGTCCCCAAGCCACAAAAACTACACTGATTTTGCCACTTTCTACTTCTTAGGAAAATTAATAATATCTAGATATGTCATTATTAGTACCCTGTTCTCAGCCACCGTTTAAAATATTATTTCATTGAAGCTTTCTGTGCGAAAATAAAAACTTTAATAGCGTTTACCGTTCACAACAACTGAATAAAATAGCTATTACATCGATTTCGATTATTTTTATTGTATACGAAAGCTCATCCCCCCCTAAACAGCGTCATCAAGAATCATTCTATCACCTCCATTTCCATTTTCGAAAAGTACAGAAAAATAGAACTTAGTGTCAGCAACCTCTAAAAACTGGGGCAATTTCGCTATTTTCCAAGTAAAAATTATCAATCAATTATCATATCTTTTCTATGGTCTCTTAAGGCGGCTAGTATTATTAATTAATTTACTTTATCGATTAACTTTGATAACATGCTTAATTATACAGAAAAAAACAGTAAAATTAATTGGTTACAAAAATTGGCGAAATTGATACAGTTGTTGAGACTGGAGGCTCTGTATTATTTTACACAATCTCTCGAAAATGGAGGCGAAGAGGATTGACTACTCTATATTAGGTATCTAGGATTCATAAATTTTCATACGAAACAATAAGTTTCGAAATACGTTCATTAGTTGCAGATGAGTAGTTCTTATCGCGGATATTCTCCCATAAAAATGTAGAGCAAAATAATATTTTTATAATTTTTTTCAAAAATTTATATTAAAAAGATGTGTATCAAAATAAATTCTGTAAATCATAAGGATCTAAAAAGCAATATAATATATAAGATAAGCTATAATTGATGTAATAAAAAGAAAATTCCTAATCCTTTATCAACAATTAAAATACTTTAAGAAGATGATTAAAATTCCAATTTACTTAGAGAGTTTTCCTCAGCTTCTCAAACTTTTAAGATTTTGTTTTCATGTTCATATTTTTGTGATCCCCCACCCCAAAGGAAAAAAAAAACTGTATTCTACATTTTATTATATTAATAAAAATATTTTTAAAAACTCTTATTTTTATTATTGGTTTCAAGAAGTTACAAAATAGTGAATTATATGTCATCTTGTTTAAATTATTTGCCTTCAACCTTGCTTTACTTTCAACCATATGTAAATATTCATCTGATAATTGTAACCATTTATATATCTCTCTCCCTTTGTGTGTATATAAATCAAATTTAAATCCTAATTAATTTCCTAATTTTTATCTCAATTTAGCTCGTATTAACTATATTCCAAAATGTTCTCTTATTTCATGATCGAATTCCCACTTTTATTTAATTGATTCTACACTCTTTCTATAAAATTGCTGGTCTCAGCATTTTCTTTCCCACTCTCCGAGTGAAGGGATAAAAAACTCCATAATGCTTGCAATATTCTTTGAAAGATAAAGATTTCCGTTCTAAAATCGAAACGTGTCAAAGAAATCCCTATCAAAATCTAATGGTAAAAACCACTGAAAGGAAAATTTCTGTCTCTTCTGCACTTGTATCGTAATATAAATGGACGTCAGTTTTATCATCGCTTCTTGTACATATGCCTCCCGTGATAGAATAAATCGAAGTTAAAAACTAAAATGTGTCTTCTCATTGGCCACGTATCTGCTTAAAAAATATGTTTACATTATATATTGAGAAGTGAATTTATATGTAAGAATCGAAATTAACTCACCTGTAAGGGACATATACTTCAGGTTCACTAAGTGTTTCCATTGAAGCGAAGTTAGGCATTTACATTTCTTTGTATGTTACTATCCTCAGAAGACCCTGAAAACATAAAACGCAATAATACATCAAGATCACGGTTTTAATAAATTCCTGTAAATTCTGAAAACATTTAAAAAAGAGTACCAAATTACGCAACATAATCAAAAATAAATTCAATACTTTCTTAATTATAAGATATTTTGTCAGTTGATAACTACTCGGAAAAATTAAAAGTCTTTTTTTTTTGTTGATTTTTTTACTTTTTCGTATTTGTAGTTTAGAGAAAGTATAATAATCGTCAAAAAATTCGAACTCGAGATTTTGATGAATCGTCACGTTTTAGAACTCACCGAGTTCGAAAAACTCATTTTTAGAAAATGTCCGTCTTTCTGACTGTCCGTGATAAAGATAACTCAAAAACGCTTTTAGACGGATGACATTAGGTATACGGTTATTACACCAAATTTCGCTTACAGATTTACGGTTATTACACCGAATTTCGCTTACAGATTTACAGTTATTACACCGAATTTCGCTTACAGATTTACGGTTATTACACCGAATTTCGCTTACAGATTTACGGTTATTACACCGAATTTCGCTTACAGATTTACGGTTATTACACCAAATTTCGTTCATATTTTAAGCAACATCCTTTCAGGAATTCTGTCTGATTGTTCAAATATAATTGAACATAACTACAAAACGAAAAGAATTAGATAAAATTCGTTACACAGATTTAACATTTATAATCTAGACACTTCTCACATTTTGTGCCAAATCCAACAAAGGGTTGACTGTCTGTCGGTCTGTACTTTCAGAAATATGTAAACGCAATAACTCAAAAACATAATGACTTAATTATATGAAATCGGGTATGGCATTTTATGACTACGAGTGTAATTTTATGTCAGTTTCTATCGTCTGGAAAACATGCATATAAGGCAAAAATTCGATTTTTGGATACTATTTACCGCATGACATGAATTAATCATCATATAAGTCGCCAAACATGGCACGATAGATTCATTAAAATTGCTAAATTCACGCCAAAGATTAATATTTCGCAATTATTGCATGCCAATGCCATGCAAGGTATTCTCTGGGATAACATTTTTACTAGCGAGTATGCGAGAAAGTTTTAGGGAAACAATTCCCTCTAATTTAAATACAAATTACACTATTTCTTAAAATAGAATTGTTGAAAACAATAATTGATGAGAGTTCGTTGAAATTTATGTTAGTTGGTAGAAAATCATAAAACTAATGGCGGCAGCATATTTTTCATCTTATGTATTCATAATCTATTAAATGAAACTTAACAGTTTTAAAACGTGTAAGCTAGTATGCTCAATAAATGTGATGCACAAACGGTTTGAATCTAAGATAATAGGATCAAATATTGATGCATAAATGGCTTAAATCTACGACAACTGCCTCAAATATTGATGCATAAATGGTTTGAATGGCTGAACAATTGCCTCAAATATTGATGAATAAAGGATTTGAATCTACGACAACTGCCTCAAATATTGTTGCATAAATGGTTTGAATGGTTGAACAATTGCCTCAAATATTGATGAATAAAGGATTTGAATCTACGACAACTGCCTCAAATATTGTTGCATAAATGGTTTGAATGGCTGAACAATTGCCTCAAATATTGATGAATAAAGGATTTGAATCTACGACAACTGCCTCAAATATTGATGCATAAATGGTTTGAATGGCTGAACAATTGCCTCAAATATTGATGAATAAAGGATTTGAATCTACGACAACTGCCTCAAATATTGTTGCATAAATGGTTTGAATGGTTGAACAATTGCCTCAAATATTGATGAATAAAGGATTTGAATCTACGACAACTGCCTCAAATATTGATGCATAAATGGTTTGAATGGCTGAACAATTGCCTCAAATATTGATGAATAAAGGATTTGAATCTACGACAACTGCCTCAAATATTGTTGCATAAATGGTTTGAATGGCTGAACAATTGCCTCAAATATTGATGTGTGAATCTATGACAATTGCCTCAAAAACTTATTCAATCAACATGATCTTATATCCATAGGTACTACATAAAAATTATATGGAGTAGGTCAATTGTTTAAAAAAATGTTGTTAATCATTTCATATGATTATTACATTTATTGAGTTTTAATTTTAATATATATGTTATTTTATAATTAATAATATTCTAACATTCCCAAAAACTGTTTGGGAAGAATTTGCAAATTTAAGCATCTCAAAATCACTGGATTTTATCTTTATAATAGCTTTTATTTACCGATATGCATATAACTAAATATCAAACTGATTATTATGGTTATCAACTAATACATTTCTTATAAGCTCGTAATCAGAACTAATACAATTACAGCTATGAAAAGTTAAATTATTTTATATAGACAAACTTAAGAATAAAATATTTAACATAATGCACAAAGTTCTAAAAAAAGTCGGTTGAATATTATGTAATCTGAATGGATGTAATCGATTAACAACTCTCAGCAAATATCTGTACCCGAATTGGTTTATCGATAGGCTAATTTTTCTATACTGAATGATACATTTTTCAGAAATTGTTATAATTATAAAATAAAAAATTCAAAAGTAAAAATATTATTTTAGTTATTATTCAGTGGTAAAAAGCGAAAGTCATGATAAAATCGTTTCGAAAGTCGAAAAATTATTGTGCAAACTATCATTACATAAAAAAAAAAAAAAAAAAAAAAAAAATGCCACTCCTCAAATATTAGAGTATTTATTCAAAAAACTTTCAAATTTGATACAGTCTTTTGCTTTACACTAAGCATTGATGGATATTTAGGTTATTTACATTGTCTTTTTAAATTAATTTCTGAATAAACAAATAAATTAATTCAGAAATTCACTAATTGCATTTTTCAGTTAAGTAGGAAAATATTTTTTATAAAGAAACTTTAAACAAATCATTTCTATTTTTCTTTAATCAATTTAAATCCAAAAGTTATATTCGAAATTAATTATTTAAACAATTTTTCCTATATACATTACAATAAATAACAAACAGATGGCAAACTGAATCATATTACGAATTTATATTATAAAGATATTCTTAGTTATTGCTAATATCTTAACTATCCCTTAGTTAATAATGATGTAAAAATCATATAAATCTTATAAAAATCATATATAATAAAATATATTATTTAAATACAAAACTTAGTTAGGAGAAGATAATACTTAAATGGATCCCAATTGAAACGGTTCTTAAAAATTCTTAATATAAAAATAATCAACAGATTTATTATCTTAAATATTTAATGCTTAAAATGACACTTACTTTTGAATGTCCAAATATTGTTATTTAGCAGGTTTAAATATGAAGTAAATATCTTAAAATTAAGGAAGAAACTACCACAAACTATAAAATCATTGCAAAACTTTACAGTAGATATCGAAAGAGATTACATCTACATTAAACAGGTTGCATTTGGAACATTAGAACAATGCATGCTAAATTACTTCATTCAAACCCAATGATGAAGTGCTGGCAAATATTTTTTGCCCTGTTCGTAGCATTCAAACTATTCTTCATATAACATTTCTGTAACATAAATACGCGTTAAGAATTTATTACATTTGAAATGCAAATCACACTTTTGTTATCGTGCTGGGATGTTGATTCAAATTAGGTATATCGTTTTCAAAACTAACATCTAAAGTTGGCAGCATTTGAATCGTTGGCAGCGTATTAATATGGGATGTTAAATAGTTTCGAATATAATACAAGAGTATTTAAATCATTCCAATTATATGATTTATTTTTAATTTTACAATGGAATAAAACTTCGTATAAAAATTGATTCTAATTTATAATTGAATTGCCAACTTTGGCAACAAGCTGGTTCACCCAAAATATTGGTTTTTCTGACTTTTAATTTAGAATACATTTATTTAAAATTTCCTCTGTACATGTTTCCACTTATTTAAAATTTGAAAAATAGGAATTTAATGGTACATTTCTACTACAAATTTTCTGTTGCCATATAGAATTATTTCATGAAATAAGCGATAATTATTCATCGATTATTTTATAAAATTATCTAGTTATTTCACGATATAACTGATCTGATCTATAAAATAACGGATTGCATACTTTAAAAATAACATACTATGAAATATTATAATGTCGGAAATGAAAATTCTACTTCAGAATGAATGGTCAGAAAAGAAATTTTTTTTTAATTTAAAATTCAATGCTGGCAAAAGCAGGCGATTGAATGCAATGACATTAGTTTGGATTTCATTAAAAAATAATGCAACAGATCGAATATCAAATTGAAATATAATAAATTATAAAATTAAAAGAAATCGTACAGAAATAAAACAAGTGCCATTAGAAAAATAATTTTATAAAGCTTTAATTTCATTTTTTTGAGATAATTTTACTTTCTCGAATATATAGTATAGAGAAAGTATAGTAATCATCAAAAATTTCGAACTAGAGATTTCGATGAATCTCCTCGTTTTAGACCTCCCTGAAAAACATTTTTATAAAATGTCCGTCTGTCTGCATGTATGTATGTTTGTCTGTAACAAAGATAATTTAAGAAACTTTTTGAGTTAGACTATTGAAATTTCCTATACGGTCTTTACATCAAATGTTCAGATTTCTGTCAAATTGAGTAAAATCTGTTTTGAGGAAGTCCGTCTGTCTGGCTGTTTGTATACAAGCTAAGACGGTAAATACAAAGCGAAAAGAGGTAGATAAATAAGATTCAGTATACAAATTTGACATCTATGGTGTAGACATCTGTCAAATTTGGATCCAAGTCCAACTATGGGTCTACTGTCTGACGATCTGTATTTTTGGAAACATGTAAACGCGATGAATAGAAAATTCAGTGACTTAAATATATCATATTTGGAATTGGATTTTGTGATTACAAGTTTAACTTTGTGTCTAATCTTGTTACAATTGATTTTGAAAAATATTTCTAAATCACAAATTCGATTCTCTGATAGTATTAATCACATGACAGGAATGAATCGTCAAAAAACTCGCCAAAGATGACACGATAGATTCAGAAAAAAATACTAAATTAAAGCCAAAAGTTTTTGTAAGTATTGTACTCCAATATCATGCAAGGCGTTCTCAGGCAAGATGAATTTGTTAGAGAATATCCAAGAAAATTTTGGGGAAACTACTTCCGTTGGTTGAAAGCTATGGCTGAAAAACAGCAAAACACTGCTCAATTTTTAATTTAATTATATTTGAATCAACTTTCGGAGTTTGAAAAGCGGAGTGATTTTCCTCTAGTAGTGAACAGAACGCACGCCAAATTTCATCATCATCGGATTAAAACTGCAGATTTTCTTATAATACATAAAACATTAGTTTTTTTATATTTGTAGATGTAGATCTGTCTAAGATAGATATAAATCTTGTGTATCAGATGAGTAGAAAAGCGAAGTGCGTCCTTCATACACGATTAGGTATTCATTGCGCTTTTCTTCGGTGTGTGAAATTGAATTGTTTTCAAATACAATAAATTTATCTTTTTGCAAGCTGCTAAGCTTTCATGAAATAACTATTGATGCTGTACCAACTATTAATGATTTAACTGTAGTTTTATTTGTATTTCAAATCTTTTTTGGTTTAGTTTAGCCTTTTTATTTCTACAATGATTTTAATAATTTCCTCTTTCGTATAATCTATGTTTCGTTTTTGAACTTTTATAATTTGAAGATTCGAAGTATTAAATATTTCAGTCTTGATTTGTATGTCTTTATATAATTTTTTAAAATTTGCTCCTAATTATTACAGTAGTAATAAAGTACTCGCAAAATATGTATTTAATTTCTTTTATAGACGCGATATCTAAGGCAATGAAAATTATTGCTATGGAATATGTTTAGAAATACTTAAGTGTTTTTTTAGAAAAAATTGCTCTTAAATAAAATTGATATCACTAAAAATTTACTTTTTTGAATTTTAAAGTGACGAAAACTAATTTATGCAATAATATGTTATGACATTACTTAGAGAAGAAAACGTTAAAATTCTGATTAATTTTAATTAAAAATCTTATTAAAATTTTAGAAATTCATTTTCTTAAAGACCACTTACTACGCTAAAAATAATTACGTGCCAGTTAAGGCAGTTCTAGGCGCAATATTTAATGCCTGAACGAATTTTTTTTTGTTTTATATGTGTTGCAATTTACGAATAATATTCAATCTCAATTTCTAAACAATGGCACGCTGATAAAATGGGCTTGACTTACAAAAATGACTCACATCATATCTGTTATTTTACTTTAGCATTATACAAAATAAATTATGCATCGCTATATAATTAACATTTTAAACTACAGCAGACGTGGTGATACGCTAGTTTAATATTGTTATCGAAAAATCGCATTTCGAGATCCGATTCTATAGAAGATATTTATGTATATGTGGTGGCAGATTTAAGCAGGTTATGAAGCTCCTCTTTTAATAAATTGATCAATTAAGCTTTGTATTTCTTCACATTTTATTACTTAATCAACATAGGAATTATTTATTTTCGGCTAATTTTTTTACTTTACTGACTTTGTCAATATGTATTTGGTTATATTTATTTATTTATTACAACTTACGACTCCACAAAATATGCTTTTTTATACACTTTTATTTAAGAAAACAGTGTTTAGAAACAATGTAATTACTAAGTGAACCTAATGGAATTGATAAGAGTGACCGATTATGCTTGCCGATGTATCGGATGCCATTCGGATACAATGACGTATCTGACAGGCACATCGAATTACTGAATTTTTAGTTAAGTAGGCAATTAATCAACAGAATTAAATGTATAAAAATGCAAAAATCACTTAGAAACGCTTTAATATCACAAATGCAACTTACATTATTATAAAAATTAAAATAACAATAAATGTCCGAAATAGGATGCGTCGTCATCTTATTAGGAAGTAAAATAAATTCGTATGTCAAGGGGTTAATATAAACTTAAAATTTTATAATTTATAGGATTTTTATTTTTGATAAATTCATTTATCTGGCATCTAGGCTAGTAACATCTGTGAATTGACCTGCTCACTTCACTCTCTCAGTTCACTGATCTTGGATAGCTGCCTAAACTAGTCGAAAGACCTACCTAGTCAAGAATCCACCACTGTGTATGTATGAAGGCCTTGTGCACGCTCAATCTGGCATCACGAACTTGATGAACCCACAATGGTGGACAAAGGAAATCTGGATAGTTTCATTACAAATACATAGTTCCACATTATTGGTAAAAGGAGTTACGATTCTGCTAAATAGTCCAAGTGCAGTTTTAACAGAAGCGTATCGTAAGCGAGTAATTAAGATGAATAAAATTCATAGTCAACTTGCAATGCTTCTTCAATCCCCGTCTCCAAAGGCAGAAGATTTGTTATTTAAATGTAAACGTACGTTTTTTTTTGGGGGGGGGAGGGTTACTCATTATGGCCTGCTGTTGATAGTATCCGAAAATCGAATTTATATTTTAGACAAGTTTTTTCCAACCAATTGAAACAAAAATTTTGCACAGAGCTGAACTTTTAGCTACAAATTCACATACCAAATTTCTTTTACTTAAGTCACTGCGTTTTTTAATTATCGCGTTTAAATGAATATGAACGTACAGACCAACAGACGGTTTCATTCCTTGATGAAGTTGGTTTCCAATTTGATATGGATCTACATTTTACATGTTTAATCTGTGCATTCAATTTTGTTTAGCTGACTCAGTTCATTTTGTATTTGTTTACTTGCATTGGAACAGCCAGGCAGATATTCTTTTCTGTAACTGTATTTTGCTTAAATTTTAATAGAAATCTACAAATTTGGTGTAAAATATATACACTGAATTTCATCAGTTTAGCTAGAAGCATTTTATAGTTATTGTGTTCACAGAGAGACAGACATAAGGCTAAAAATATGTTTTTTGAACATGTAGAGGTCGGAAACGAGTAGATTCTTTAAAATCTCCTCGAATTTTTTTAACGATTACAATATTTTGTTTCTATATTTCGCATACGAGAAAGTAAAAATGCAATTCATTCTACTTTATTCCTTATATAACTACTTTATTCCTTATTCCTGTTTTGGTTCATAATTTTCTACAACCACAATAGAAGAATATTTTTTTGTCCCTCTTTCATCCTACTCCTAGTTATTCCTCTATTTTTATAAAACATAATAAGTATTGACGAAAAGGGTGTATCTAGTTTGCCTTTCTTGATTTACTTTATTCAACCGATGACCTGTTGGTCGAATCTTCTAGGAGGGATAGGAAGTAGAGTAAATATGAAAATCGACTAGATGGGAAAAATATCGAAAGAAACAGAATAAAAGTAACTGAAAGAGTTTGATGTAAAATAAGAAAAAGAAAGAAAGCTTTTAGAAAGATTAAAAGGACAAAAAAAGTCACTTGAAAATGCATTAGTAAATGATCCGTATGAAGATTTTTCTTTACCAATGAAGCAATTCCTCCCAAAAATATATTATTTGGAAATATACATCCTAATATTCTTATCAGGATTTGATATTTATTCTATTATTCAAGAGACAATATAATATAGTCTAATATTTAATATTAAATCAATATTCTAATATTGATTTATCAATATTAATCAATATTGTAATATTATTATTGTAATCAATTCGTAAATATTATTACGAATCTATAATAATGCTTCCACGCACAGTTAGTATAACAGCAACAAAAAATAATTTTTACAATTAAATTATATGGCATTCAATATTTACTTAGCGACTAGTTAATATCCTCAAAAGAATATCGGAATAATAAGTTTCAATGCGCCTCTCATTTACTTAATTATGAGAATAGTTAGTTCAATAGTAGCATTGAATATAATGTATTATTGAAAATTTTGTTAATAAAAGATTTGTCATCGAAATCTGCAGTTAAAACCATTGAATCCTATTGCTTGTATCTAGGGCATTTTTTTCAAGCAATCAGCCACAAAACGAAAGGAAAATCGCCAATAAAATAGAATTCAAAGAAAATTTATGTAAGAATGTAATGTTAACAAAATCTTGAAATGAGATTTAGAAATATAATCTTACCATTTTCCTAACATGGTTTTTCTCAAATGATGGTCTTGGAAAAAGTATGTAAGAAACATTTAAAAAAAATTATTCCGTAATCAACAGTAAAAAAAAACACAAAAGTTTATAAATTCGAAGATATATAATATTTTGAACTTAAATGAAGAGAAACAATATAAATCCGAATTTAGTCTTCGTCTTTAGTGAATTCCATAGATATAGGTATACAAAATGAGCATTATTAGCTACAGATACGTTTTAAATTTGAACGAATATGGAAAATGGTATTTGAAAATTAAATTATCTGTAACTTAGCATTTCTTTCTAGTATTGTGCTTTTCAGCGATTTAAACTACATATTTCTGGCTTTTTTCCAAGGATAATTTGTAACATAATTGATAATTCAAAAGATAATCGAATATTTAATTAATCAAAATGCTTTATTTAAAATGTTTTGAATAAAAGTCATTCCAATAAATATCCCAAGTAAAAAAATTCAAAATCATAAAATTACCTCTAAGATTTTCCAAAAACCATTCATCAGGAACGATATATACAGAAAGTCAATTTTTTAAGTGTATAAGTATGTTCTATTAACATTCTTACACTTGTTACATTGTTAACAAATTTGAAAATTAAAATCACAATTACCTACCATTTTCCTAGAACCAGTTTTCTCAAACTATATTACTGGTATAAGATAATAGGGAAATGGTTAATAAAAATTCTAAATGTTTAATTAACTACAAGAGTTTCATTCAAAATCCTTTAAGTAATGGTTATGTTAGGAAAATCTTGACACTAGTAATTATTGCAGTTTATCCAATGACATTTCTTTAGAAAAACGATAAAAATATGATAAAAAGTAAATTCGAAAAACGTGAAAAAATACAATTCTTTTAATCGATAGAATAGATTCAATTTTTACGGAACAATAAAATTGGAGGGGAATTTAATTTAAAATATACAATATGAATCTGACTTGGACACATTAATTTGTTTAAATTGATAATATTTAAATAAATATTTATGTCATTCAAAATTTACTAACAATTGTATCGACAAAATCTTGAAACAAAACAATTTTTGTCTATTAATTAATATAATAACTTGCTATATAAAATGAAAGAAAGCAACTATTTTGCAATTTAGAGCGAGAACAAAAAATTTTGCTCTAAAATTTAAAATATGAGATTCCTATTATTTTTCGAATCCAGTACTTTAGTTTATAAATAATTATGTTAAATTTCCATAAAGTTTATATAAATTTCCTATTTAGTTTCTGTAAAGTTCATATAAATTCCATTCTTATTTTCCATAAAGTTTATAGAAAATAAATGGAAATAATTTTACTCACAATTATTACTGATGATCTGGTAAATATTATGTGGACAAAAATCTCTTTCTAAAATTTAAAATACGAAATTCTTATTATTTTTCCAGTCCAGTATTTTAATTTCTAAATAACTATGCATAAAATAAACAATTTAAAATTTACTTATAATATTCTTTTCCAACAAGGTTCTAGTTCTAAAATTTGAAATCAAAGATTTCCATTAAAAGTGGTGATAGTTTTTTTCAACAGTCTGTTATATGAAATAAAAGAACAATGAAAATTCTACTAAGGCATGTCAACAACAATTTCAACTTTAATTTGAAACCAGAGAATCTTGTTATTTTCCCAAATATTATTTCCTTGAGTAAATTGTTATATAAAACAAATGGACACATTTCAAAATTTTTCAAATATAACATCAGAATCTCAAATTTGAAATCAAAGACATCCATTCCTACTATTTTCTTAGTATCATCTAAGAAAAAATCTATTGTATGAAAAAAACTGACACAATTCTAGATTTGCTATGTAGATATTTTACAACAAAAATTTGAAATTAAAGATTCCAAATGAAAATAGAAGTTATTTTCGTTACACAATTATAGAAATTGTTATAGCTTCAAATTTGTTAATTTAAAAATATGACTGCAAAATTTTGTTTCAAATTAATTGGAAATAAAATATCCTATAGTTTTCACAGTGTTATTTTTTAAAAATCTGTTCACAGAAATAAATGAAGATAATTCTAAAGTATCATGGAAAAAATTAAATGAATAAAATAATACTCTAATTCCAAATCAGAGATTTTTAATGAAGGACAGAAAGGGATTTTTCTTGAAGAATTTCGTGGTGCAAAATAAATTGAAATAGCTGAAATTTTGCTAAGTTTTATCAACAAAATATCAAAATGAAAGATTCATATTATTTTCTAATTTTCTAAGAATATATTATTGAGAAAGAATGGATTCAATTCAAAATTCGTTGTGCAAATGCAATGTTAACAGAAAAATCTCTCGAAAATAAAGACCCCTATTGTTTCATTCTAAATCATTTCCCGAGGAAAACCTGTTACACAAAACAAAAGAAAAATATCCAAAAATAATACATTTTCTGTCAATACACAATATAATCCCTAAGATTTCCCGCATTTTACCAAAATCCTGCATGCTTTTTGTTGCATAAACAACCCATGGCGACTCAATCCAAGCAAGTGACAATATTTACAACTGCAGAAACGCGAGAGATTTTAGGTGGTAAAGTAACAACCGCAAGGGTAACGTAAACAATCGAATCGATTTTGCAATTTGAGCATTTTAGGGACGAAAAACGAAGCACTGCTTCAACTTACCAATGGAAGGACTTGATGATTATCGAAGTGTTAATATTTCATTGACTTCCTTCCCCCAGCACATCGTAAGTACCCGCCATCTTGGGAGGGCAAAAAAAAGAGGGGGTGGGGAGTGGAATCTTTTACCTCCTTGAGTAAAATTCTCCCGTCATCCAGCTTTTCCGAGGAGATGGGACCCACAAAGCAGATTCCTTCAGATGAGACCGGCGCATGCGCAGGAAACCGCTCTAGAATCGTCGAACCTGATGGATTAAGAGAATGGGGCTTTGGATATTTCCAGATAGGAAAGATTTATTGTTTAAAGTAGTAGCTTGATTTGTTGAGATTTTTGTGCAAACTTTTCCATTATATATTTGGTGTATTTTATATTCAAGATACGATATTAAAGTATAATTACTTTGCGAATGAATGGCATAGAGGTCATAATTAAAATTTTAGTTATAAATCTAAAATCGAATACGGAACATTAAGTTTGTGATAGGAAATATCAAGTAAAAATGAATAAGATCTTACCTACATAAAAATATCTTATAAAATATCTTACATATCTTAAATGATAATAGCAAAGTAATGTAGCTAATTTTTCGATGGCATTCTTTAGCACGATGACTAGAAAAAAAAAATTGCGATTTTGCAGCTTTTGTGACTCAAGACTCTTTTTTATGAATGGCAACGCCTCTTTACAAGTGAATTACATGATTTAAATATATCTTAAAAATAATATATATTTGCAGAATGAATAAGGTAACTAAATCTCAAATTTCTAAATTTTATTGACTACCGTTCTTCGAAGGACAGTTGCAGCTCAGCGACTTTCAGTGGGAAATATACATGAATACAATCAGCTGTCATGATCAATCATTAATTGCCAATTTACAGTCTATATATAATGATATAAATTGTATAATTTTGAAATGCAAATGTTTCGACAAAAACTTGGAGTCAATACATCTGTAAAGAAAGTCGTAGTTATAAAAATAACAGAGAATACAGAAAATATAAGATCTTTCAATACTAATGCATACCTTTATTAGGTATGAGGAATTCTACACTTTCGAGATATCATAGTATCTACCTTCCTTTTTTCAAACATTCTATTTTTTTATTTTTTCTCTTCTTGGTATAGTAGGAAAACTTGGGGGAGAGAACTCCTTTTAGAGGTAATCGGATCTAACTAGTTTTTTTGTTTTGTTTGGACAACTACATATTGTGAAGACCACGTTTGTGAGACTTCTTAAATGAATTTTGAAAAGAAGAATTATGAAGTCATCTTTAACCTTTGTTTTAGGTGGGCAAATGATTTAATTTGATTCTTAGATTACTTTTATACTGTTTACAGCTTAAGTGGTTACTCTTCTAAGTGCAGGTATTTGTTCAATTTCTTGGAGTTCATGCTGATTGTAATATATGTTTTTGACGGTGGTTCAAATCACACAGTCCACGAAGTTCTAATGATGACAATAATTTTTTTTGTTAACCGCGATACTAGTAACTATGTTAACAAAAATATTTTATTGATTTGTATGAGTCAGACCAAAAAGTTTAACTTAAGCAGGCAAACAAATTTTTTTCGGAATAAGATTTTTTTTTTAGTTTAGTTTAGTTATATAAACGCCCCGTTGTAAAGTAACACTAGGACCATTTTGGGACGGACCTTGTAATTTTGAACCACGGTCAGATGACGAGGACGACACCTGAGCTGGCACCCCCCTCTCCACGCTACACCACACCAGCGGGAGGACGTTTGGCATGACGGATTTAACGTGCAATAGACCCCCTTACACGACGGTTTTTCGGTGGAATTGGATTTCGAACCCGAAACCCTACGGCTGTCAAGCCGAGACCTTACCACCAGGCCACCACGGCCTAAAGATTTTTTTTAAACACATAGAAAACACTAAATGAAATTTTTGAATCGTATCATTTGAAGCTACTATTTTACTGTTTGTTCTTAGCTCCTTTTGGAGTTAACCAAAATCTTGGTTATGAATAATGTAGCCGGTAAATATGCATCTAACTAGGGAGAGACTAAACTCATCCATTTTCTACCCTGGAAAAATATCTCACTGCTCACTCAATTTAGAAAATGAAAATAATTGTCTACAATGATAAATACATTTAATCATAGGAATAGTTTCATATCCGAACTTTGGAATGTTTTTGAATCTGATTGAAATTATTCTAGGAAGTATTTAAATATTACTTTCAACTATATAGATTAAATCTTACAAAAAGGGGGAACCCGTCGGGAGAATCTATCAATCACTGAGTTAGCACTACAATAAAGTAAAACATCTAGTACTAGCAAGGTATTAAACCAAACGATTCTTACACACGCATCCTTTTAATAATGAAAATAAAAAGGGAAGTAATCGCATCGTAGGAGTTAAATAATAAGCACTAACTAATTATCCTCACCATTTTCTAAATAAGAGCTGACTTTCCTCGCTTTCATTTTATCGAAACTACTACCTTCGAATGTGACCTAAATTTCATGACCAAATTTATTTAGTGATAGAAAATCAAAGTGAATGATCGTATAGTCTCCTAATTCTTAAAACATTTAGATACTTGCTTCTAGTTACCTAATTCTGAGTTTGGAAGAAATATGAGCACAACTTTGAACCGCGATCAAAAGACGAGGACGAGTCGATAACTCGCTTTCCAAGTATTTGCTTTGAACAAGTAGGAAACACTTGACTTCGACAAATTAAATGAACACCACTCTCATTTACACAGCGATTTTTCAGTGAAATAATTTTCCAACTAAGAACCTTTCGGTCCGAAGTCGAGATCTCACCACTTGGATCCTACAAAGCTCTTGTCATTGCAAGTGATTTCACTATCACAGCTGGATATATGACCATTCATATATTTGAAGTATTATGATAAATACAAGTCAAATCAATATTAATGTTTATCAATATAAATTTATCAAATATTCATATTGATAACTATTAAATATTGTAGTTCTTTTACATTATTATAAGTAAAATTTTATTAAATAGAATTAAGCTATTAATTAATAAAATTAAACTATTTATCAAGGTATTAAATACAATCAAGCTATTAAATACAATTAAGCTAAATTTTTATTATTAAAATGGCGGAACTACAAAATTATTCATTACTACAAAATTACTCAATCTGATATACCGGTTTCAGATTCAATTTTTAGATTCCTTTGATTAGGAACTTAATGTGTTAACCTTGCTCGGAATAAAAAGTGCTAATATTACTAACCAATTAAAAAGAGCGCACATCCAGATGAAATAAATTATACTTCTTATTGGAATAGTAATATTGTCGCGTAGATACTTTAGTTTAGAACCGAATGACACACACAAGAAGTAAAGCTAAACCAATTTATTAAATGAACTCAGAACACAGTGACTGACAAATCTTCTGCTTTTATACAAGCAGGGAAAGTTCCAGAATATTTTTCTGGAGACAGTAAGAAAAGTCCAGAACACTTGTCTGGTAAACTAAAGAAATGTCCAGTATCTTCTGAAGCATGAAATAAAGGAAAACATAAAATCAAGGAATTAAATATTTACATATACTATGAATAGCATTGTCTCTAGTGGGATTCGAACCCACGGTCTCTTGATTATGAGACCAGTGCCATAACCATTCGTTCATGGAGATTCGACTGTCTTTCTTCAATGCGGCAATATCTAAACTTAAATCTCGAAACATTTTTTGTGTCAATTTTTTTTTTGTAACTAGTTTTTCTTTTTAAGACAAAACATTTGGTTCAGTTTTTGTAATTCCTCCCACTCCGAGAAACAGTCTTTCGTTGAGTTAAGTATTTTTTAAAAATCCATTGATAATGTATAGAAAATGACGTATTGCTTTCTATGTCTGTTTTCATACTTCCATAGAGGACAAAACTACACATAGTTATACATTTGAAATAATCAGGAAAAACCAAAATTAATCCAATAATAAAGAGTTTTTTAATTCAGCCACTCACCAGATTTCATCAGTTTTCATTTTATATGAGAATTTATAACTATTACATATATCATTGGCGAAAAGAACGGTGTAAGGCTTCACAAAGTAGGATAAAGCAGTATCCAAATTTGAAGTTCAAAATATTTTGATCTTCAATAAGAACAATTTACATAAAATGTTTAATTAAATGTTTTAACAACCACAGATCCTGGTATAACAAGTGGTCGCCGAAGGCGTCTTTTTAAAAATAATTTTTGGTCTTTGAAAAGTTAATGGATATATTCCTCTTGCCTTGAAATACTGGTATGCCAAATCCCACCAAGATTGGGCAAAAATTATTCATTCAAATAAAAGATATACAAACAAAAGTACATCTTTACATATAGAGAGATTGGACCAAGGAAAAGAATTCACCCAATTCACATGCGAAATTCTTCTAAAAATACCAAATCGATGAAAGATCGATTCAGATCAGAGACATCTTTGAACACGTTTTGCTCGTTAACTAAATCAACACGATGTTTGAAAATACGCTAAGTATTCCTTGTTATTTTAAGATAACAGTTCAGCGTAGTTGTAGATCCCATCTGCTTAATTAGATGCCTTATAATGCTAGGCGAAGATTTCTAAAAATAAAAAAAAGCAGCACAAACGTTCCAGCTACCTTTTCGCCTCCAAGATTCTCTGAAATAAATGCTACGATTGCTTTACCGAAGACGGAAATCGTTGCGATAAACAGCGGAAGTTGTTTCAAGATTACGACTTCTGATTCCAGAACTTTATGAAGCAAAAATTTCTATATATTTCTTTTTACTATAAAACCAGATATTTTGTATATTGAAATTTAATTAGTGACAATTAGGCTAAATTGAATGATAAATAGACGTATTTTTGTGTGTTGTATTATTAGATTTTTGCGTTATTATATAATTTTTTACTAATTCTCTTAACCCTTTAAAGGGCCATTTTTTTCTAGTTAAATTATGTTAAAATATTTTTAGGCTTGAAATTAGAATAAGAAAAGGGATTCATTTAGCTTATTAGATCAATTTAATTTGATTTATTAATTAATTTGGTTAATTAATAATTAAGTAACAAATCAAGACACATCATTTTGTCTGAGATAAAGAACGGAAGCATCTAAGTTTCTGACTTACTAAAAAAATTTGTCAGGACGTATGCCAACCTACATAATTTCATACAAAGATTGATAAATTTGGTGGGAAGCATACCTCCCACGGCCCTAGAAAGTGTTAAAATATATGCGATTTTGCAAAATGATTATATAAACAACAAGTGACATCTATAGTATTAAAATGGCAAGACCAAACCAACGGAAATGGTCTCCAAAAACTTTCTCGCATACTTTTATAAACTTGTCACACCAGAGAAGGCTTGCATGGCATTGGTGTACAATAGTTAAAATATTAACTTTTGGCATGGATTTGGCATTTTTACTGAATCTATTATGTCATTTCTGATGAATGTTTTTGGAGATTAACCCTTAGTATACTCTTAATAGTATACGAAAATGGAATTTGTGTTTTAGGCGCATTTTTCCCACTCAATTGAAATAAAGATTTGACACAAAACTGTATTTGTAGTCACAAAATCCCATACCGAATTTGTTATATTTAAGTTATTGCGTTTTTTGAAAGTACAGACTGACATCAACCCATTGTTGGGTTTGACTCCTAATTTGATACGTGTCTAAACTATAGCTGTTAAATATATGTACCGAATTTTATCCATGTAGTTCTCTTCGTTTTGTAATTATCGTGTTAACTTATATTCGGACAGACGGACATCCACAGAGCAGATTTTACTCAAAATTTGATAGAAATCAGCAAATTTGCCATTAAGCTCTCATATTAAATTTCAACCGTCTAGGTCTAAATGTTTTTGAGTTATCCTTGTCACAGACAGACAGACATTTCCAAAAATGTTTTTCGCGCTCAGGAAGGTCTGTAATGTGGAAATTCGTCGTATTCTCGAATTCGTATTTTTGGACGGTTATTATACTTTCTCAATACTACTATACGAGAAAGTAAAAATCCAACCCGATTCTCCTAATAACTGATCTGATTTCGTCAATTTTTATTTGAAATGAAAGTTCACAATCCTCTAGACCTCTGCTATCCTAAATTTTCAAGATATTGCAAAATCAAATTTTTACAAAATCTTTTGATTAAATAACTAGATTGACATGTCCAATTAATTCCTTCATTTTGCAAACATAACTAATCAATCTATATGCTCATTGTATTGTAGATTTAACGATTGCTGAATATTTCAACATTCAAATATTTTGCCATTTTATATAACTGGTATATTCTAGCTCCAGGCAATTAAGTAACTTCGAAATTAAATGTTATTTCATAAAATAAATTGATCTAATCATACTGAATGTGGCGTGTTTATGCGATCTAAAGATTTAACTTTGAAATGGTTAATACATCACTGCAGAAAATATATCATTACAGTTTTTGTAAACAAATAACTATTTCCGCAAAGATAACAATACAAATATAATCCCCCAAGTTCGAAACACGGGGATCTAGAGATTTTTAGAAAGGCATGTATTTATTGAAAGGATTACATTTAATAAATTTATTTTTAAAAGTCTGCTTTTACTTTCATTGCAATAGAATTAATAAATTTAAATTAATGCATTGAATAATATAATATTAATAATAAATCTTAGACCTGAGATAATTGTTTCTGAATTAAACACATAACATCAATTTGTTGCATGCTAATCAACAATTATTAGAATAGGTTTCTTCTTTTTCGTCTGAAAACGATCATCATATGCATTGAAATCTTATGTCAATAATTCATTCACTGTAAATTAACATATAATAAATAGGTAATTGTAAATCAAACTTTAAAATGTATTATTAAACTAATTCCGTAATGACCAAATTATTCCAAATGATGGCCAATCAATTCCGTAATGATTTTTAAGGCCAGTAAATAAATTTAAATTCATTCAATCAATCTTTTTTTATAAATTACTTAATTTTATGATTCTTCTGCAAAAGAAAGGATATGGATCTAATGCTTTTAAAGTAAACAATATAAATATCCTTTTACTCCCTTTCTTATTGCAAACCAAAATTAATTTACTTTAGAACTAACACTTTTAAAAAAAGAAGTATTATACAATCAATAATTTTTTTACCGAGTTTGGATATATATATATGTAATATTTAGTGGCTAATCTTTTCAAAATTTATTTTTTATAGAAAAAAAGAACTTGCCTCGTTTATAAATTAATACCTTGATTCCTTATTTAATTATCTGCGACTAATATGATGTTTTTAGATGGAGAAAGCAAGCATTAATGTTCATTCTATTAAAAAACACAAAACAATGAAAGTAGTTGGTCGCTAAAAATGGGTTACGGTCAGGGTACATTCGTTTCAATCTGTGCCGGAATGAAATGTCAGCTTTGTATCTATCTACCTTCGACTTTCAGATACTCAGATGGTCTTGAATCAAGAAACGAGGCTTCAGATAGAGGATTTCAAATAGTTTGAAAAAAGCGTTAAATTATTCCATTTATACTAAGTTTATGGGAAAAAAGTCTCGACTGAGTAATCTTCTCGCTCGTACATTTAATATACTAATTCAATGTTAACCTTATCTGTTCAGTTAACCTTAGGTAACATTCCTCTGTTATTTCGATAATATCTACACTCATTTGGGTAGTATTTGTAAATTTAACTGTTAACATTAGCTTCAAAATATTTTGTGCTCAGAAATATAATGTTTTTGTCTTGAAATCATGACAAAAATATTTCTACACGTGCGCTCTAACTTCTATCTGGTTTCATCATTGGCATTCTTTTCTAAGTCATGTCATTTCGTGTTTACCTCACTGGATAAAATCCTAACTTTCTGGAGCTTTTTCACATCTGTAAAAGTCTTCTAGGTCAGTATATAAACTCAACCTTTTAACGATCAGATACCCGCACAGCGCACTACTAAGTTCAATAAACAAATGCTCTAAATGAGGGGAAATCCCGTCAATTATCGGGTTCGAAGACCTTTTTATTGCTAAAAAGGAGCATAGGGATCAAGAAGAAAATAATTTTACACAGCTGTCTTGGATATCTACAGTGGCTCCCAAAATTGAGTATACACTATATTCTTTCTTCTTTAATTTTATTCTGTTTGATCTTAACATTCCTATTTATGGCTAATATTTATAAGAACGACAAAGTATACATTAACAAAAGTATTAGGCTAAAAAACAAAACGGTGGAATCAATAATATTTTTATTACAGTAATTTTTATGGCAAAGTTGCAAATTCCAAAGTCACAAAATTGAGTATACATCTTATAAAATATGAGACTTGACTACTATTATTTTTTTTCAAATGAATAAGTAAAATAGTTTTGTTACTTTAATTGGCAATCATTGATTTCCAAGGGAAAACAAACGTTTTGGCTATCATAATGAGCTCCAGAAATGAAACTAATGTTGAAATTCGGAAACTTGTTATTCGATTGTCTGAGGATGGTACATATCTACGAGAAATTGCAAGGGAAATTCAACGCAGTCACGGATGCGTTCAAAAAATTACCCAGAAGTATAAAATGTATGGACATATTGCTAATAAACTTGGAAGAGGAAGAAAAGAAATCATCAGTGAAACGACCAAGATAAGAGTTATTCGAGAGGTAACAAACAATCCTAAGGTGAGTGCTACAAAAATTGTTACATCTACTTCAAGAACAATTGGAAAGTGTGTTTCTGCAAAAACAATTCGAAGAGTTATCCGAAAAGCAAATTACAATGGTCGCGTAGCCAGAACAAAACTATTCATTTCCAAAGTAAATCGAGAGAAAAGCTTTCATTTGCTAAAAGTCATATTTCAAAGCCCCCTGACTTCTAGAATCAAGTAATATTCAGTGATGAAAGTAAGTTCAATATTTTTGGTAGTGATGGTCGATGTTATGTTTGGAGAAAGCCCAATTCTGAACTTCTTCCTAAAAACACCAATCCTTCTGTCAAGTATGGAGGTAGTTCACTTCTTGTATGGGGCTGTATGTCTGCAAAAGGAGTGGGAAATTTAGTTTTCATTGATGGAATGATGGACAAAATTAAATATTTGGATATGTTGAAGAACAATTTAAAACAAAGTGCCCAGAATTTGGGTTTAGGGTCAAGTTTTCTGTTTCAACAAAATAATGACCCAAAACATACAGCTAAAATAGTTAAGTCATGGTTGTTGTATAATTGTAAAATGCAATTGCACACCTTTTCTCAATCTCCAGATCTCAATGTGATTGAAAATTTGTGGGCACAATTAGGAAAATCAGTTCAAAAACATGATATTAGGGGCAAGGAACACTTAAAAAGAGTATTACAAGAAGAATGGTCGAAAATACCCGGCGAAACAACTCAAACTCTTGTCAACTCAATGCCATACCGTTTACAAGCTGTTCTAAATGCAAATGGATATGCAACAAAATATTAATTTATCTTTTTCTCTTTTTGTTAACAGATTTTGCTAGATGTATACTCAATTTTGTGACTTTGGAATTTGCAACTTTGACATAAAAATTACTGTAATAAAATTATTATTGATTCCACCGTTTTGTTTTTTAGCCTAATACTTTTGTTAATGTATATTTTGCCGTTCTTATAAATATTAGCCATAAATAGGAATGTTAAGATCAAAAAGAATAAAATTAAAGAAGAAAGAGTATAGTGTATACTCAATTTTGGGAGCCACTGTATTTCTAGTAAGCAAGGTATATTCTCAGAGTTTTTTGAGTTAAAAAAATTTAGCAGGTGGCAAACATCGGAATCAGTCTTGTAAACAGGCAACACTTAACAGCTGAATTAAAAATATCACAACATCAAAGCAGTAGTCTCATGCCGATCAGCATTAAAATAAATCTAAGAAAAAATATTTAAAAATCTTGCAATGAATACAATAAATTGCACAAAAATATCTTTTGAATTCAAAAGTTTTCTATGCATCTAATAGAAATAAAAATGTTTCTTTAAAGTCAAGAAATAATGATTAAAATAAATGCAATATTGGATGATTATACAAGATATAAAATACTTGTTTATCGTCTTATAAGGTATAAAAGGTACAAGATTTATAAATTTTATTTTTATAAGATTATAAGGTTTATTTTTTATTAAAATTGTTTTAATTAAACTCCTTATAATTTCTTATAAATTAATTAAAAAAGATATCTACCTTCGAGTTAAAACGTTAAAACAATAAAGACGATTCGAACATCTAATTTGAAATTTCATAGCATGTGGAAGTTTTCTGTATAATACAACTGCTTATTTCTCGCTTCTATGCAATTACAACTTTCAAAAGTTAAACAATTAAACATTTTTACTTTCTCGTATGCGAAGTATAGAATTCTAGAATATTTTTACTCTATTTTTTACTCTTTTTCTAATTTCTAAGTTTTAGATACACTGAATTTGAAAAATATATTTTTGGAATTATTGTCGTTTTGTTTGTCTTTGAACGCGATAACTCAAAAAGTTCTTTGAGCTAGACTAATTAATTTTCGTACATGGATGTTATACCAAATTTGTGGATTTTTATTTTTAACAAGTTTTTGAACGAAATTCATTCAATAAAAGTCTGTGTGTTCGGATGATCAAATGCAATTTAAAACGATAATCACAAAACGAAAAGAATGAGATAGATACGAAACAAAACGAAATGAAAGTTTAGAAAACAGATTTGATATTTAAAGACAGGTATCGTCCTTGCCATCTGACCGCGGTTCAAAATTACGAGGTCTGTCCCAAAATAGCCCTAGTATTGCTTAAAACGGGACGATAATATAACTAAACTAAACTAAACTTGATATTTAAAGTGTAGATCTGCATAACTTGGAACTAAATCTGTTAACCCTTTCTAGGACAGTGGGAAGTATTCTTCCCACCAAATTTATCAATCTTTGTATGAAATTATGTAGGTTGGCATAAGTTCTGACAAATTTTTTTAGTAAGTCAGAAACTTAGATGCTTCAGTTCTTTATCTCAGACAAAATGATGCGTATTAATTTGTTACTTAATTATTAATTAGCCAAATTAATTAATTAATCAAATTTAATTTATCTAATAAGCTAAATGAATACCTTTTCTAATTTCAAGCCTAAAAGTATTTTAACATAATATGACTAGAAAAAAAATGGCCCTTTAAAGAGTTAAAGGGTTAACCGGCTGTCTATCTGGATTTTTGAATGCAATTGTAGTTTACAATTGTAATTTATATCTTATCATTTTTAATCAGCCAGAAAAAAAGCTATCCTTAAATACAGATTCGATTTTCTGATACTTGTGTATTATCCGCATGCCAACGATTAAACGCCATGTATTTCATGTCAGATTTCGTAAAAAACGCCCGAGACCTAACCTCCAGGCACCGCGATCTATTGGCGCGTGATATTTGTAGTTTAAGAAATTATTTTAAAAAAATGAGCTATTAAACAGTTCCATTCTTAACATTTCAAAAGTAATATGAGAAATTCCTTGCATTTTTATGAACAAGCCGACACTTTCAATGTATTTGAAAGTATCGCGCAGGGTAAAAACATTTTTTTAAGAATTTTTTTTTAAATAATCGTCGGGAGAAATTAATGATTGATTGCACGTAAAAAGATTGATAACTAATATAATAATCTCGTTAATTTCTTAATATGAGGTAGCACTTACGGATTCAATTTTATAATCCCAAATAAACACATTTTGGAAATTTTATTGCAACTAAAGATACCATGATTTAAAATTTAAGAGACTACTGTTCTAATCAGTTTAAACGATTGAGGTTTAACCAGACACTTTCAAGCTACATAATTTATTTCCTTTTTTAAAAGGTCCAGATTAACCTTATTTATCAAAAGTTGGTAAAAACTCGATTCAGAAGCTTATCATTGCATCTAATTAATTATAAAATTTGAATTAAACGTAGCACTAATAATATGAAACATTTTCCCATTTCTTTCTGTAAGAAATTAAACCAGCGTTGTTTGAAAACTAATGGATCCATTTATGCTTTAGCAGCAAGACTGTCGACAATGTTTGGTTGAGTATAAGAGATTTCACTTCAAGTGAAAGCAAATGTGGACTATTTCACTTTGAAAGTTTTCCAGGAGACATCCTATTTCTTTATATATCCGAATAGTGTAAGATATTGTATAAAATTTTGTTCTATATTCTTATTACCTTACAATGCCGTGAAGATATCGTAATAATATTGTATGGTGTTCTGTGTATTTAAATAGGAGCGAAGTGAGACTTCTATCTCAGGCATTGATTTATAAGTATTCTGGTCTCTTTGAACAACATAAGTCCTTGACTCATTTCGTTGCATAATTACATTGCACCAAGTGAAGGTAATCAACAAAGACTACAAAAGTTTTGAGGGAAGAAATAGTTGAAACATTGTGTTTTGTCACATAAATTTCGCTAAGCTACGACAATCAATAAAAATTGGTAAATCCAAAAATCAATAAACATAAAATATAAATCTTTGATTCCTATTTTCTTTATAAGGCATTTCTTACGATAGAGCACTTTTGATTTCTTACTTTTAAAAGCATCGTAGCAATAGCAACTCAGACTAAAAATATTGATCTGAAATTTCAATTCTTTTCTGAAATTAAATATGTTCACTAGATGGCAGCAGAGTATGCTTATTCTTTGAAACGAAATGGCTCAAAAATATCTATAAGCGAAAAGCATTCCATAGAATTATACTTAATACTTCTATTATAGAATAAATTCTTTTTTTATCCATTTATAAAAGTCTTTTAGTTGAATATTACATTTATATTGTTGTAATCAATGAATATAGTAATGAACAGCAGTAATGCAGTTTTATGATGACGTAGCGCCATCTAGCGAGAATCGGAGAGATATTTCATCTGTTTGAATTTAAAAAACAATAATACTTTATCGTTGAATGCTTTCTTGTTATTAATATTGTTTAAAAAAGCAGCCAAATTTTAAATAATTATCAAAATGGTATTTATGCTGTTTTTTTGCCACATAGCAAAGTATATGGGTGTCAAAAAATATAAATTTGCTTTGACATGAAATTGTTAAGGAAAACGTCTGAGTGGCTACCAAAATTTATTAAATTCGAGGAAGTTTCTCTTCTTATGGCATTGTAAATGATTGGTGCATGATTATAATTTACCTAAAGATGATACTCGTTTTCCCATCTATTCACTAATTGACGATTCAGTTACCATTCATTTATAAAGGATATTTAATTTGTTTCTTCTAGAAGTCCAAAAATGAGTCCTATTAATACAAGATATTTCTACGATATTCTCGATATTCTGAATTTTATATAATATTATATAAATATCATAACAATACTAGGAATTAGGGAATAAAAATTTCGCTAATTTCTATTTACATTCAGTTTAATGGCAGACTGTCCATTAAAGCTGCAGTCTCCTCTGTATTTTTTTATATTTGAATCTTATTTATTCTTTTACCCATGCAATGGTAATAAGAAGAAAGAAGACAGAAACTGAATCAATAAATAGAAGAGAATTAGGTGGAGGTTACATACAGAATAGCACTAGAAAGAATCAAAATTCGTTCTTTACGTATAGGTAAAATGACGCGTAGAGAAATGAAAAGCGATATTTTCTTTTTGAATTTAGCAATGACTGAGCTAAGACTTTCTCCTCACCTATTTGTTCGCAAATTTTTTTAATTCAATTTCTTTCTCAAATTGCTCCGATAGAAAATAAAAAAAGTAAATTCTCATTTTCTTTTTAGAAGTTAATCATGGAAAAAAAAAGATGTGTCAATAATTTTCAAAGATACAATTTGGATAACTATTTTTGATGATCAAAAATATCAGTTAAATATCAAAATATTATCATTTTTTTAATTAAAGAAAAACGGCTCTTTAGTACAAAAGTATATTCAAGTATCATACAAAAAGTATTACGAATGTCAGAATAATTTTCAAATAGTTTTAGATTCTCAGATATCTGTGTTATCTGTTTGATGATGCTCCTGGTAATCTTTTGACATTTCCATTTGTTCATCTATTCTACGGACATGTCAATAGATGGCGCAACATGCAGTACTGCAAATATTTTACACTTGCTTCCCTTCTTATATTTGCTCTGCGTAGGGTTCGTTGTAGGATTTGTTCGTTATAATGATCATGAACCGATCGTTTACTGTACTTAAAACTGAAATTAGATTAAAAAATTGTATTTGTTTTAGTTGATCGTATATTTTTCAAGTAAAATTTCTTTGTTATATTTTAATGTTAGTATTAATCATTAAAGGCATATTTGTTTCATATGCCTTTAATGATTTCTTAAAATATAATTGAAAAAATTATGTTACAGAAATTTTATTAAAATTTCTTCCGTTGAATTTTCCATTTAATAAATTTCTTTCCACAAAAAGATGATAGGCCATATTGTCTTGTTTTAAAATATGCAGTTTTGAGGTTAGAGACTTTAAAAAAGTATTGCATAGAACGAATATCCAAATTTAAACTGAATATTTTCCGTTGCCTAAAAAGATTATAATGAAATTGTTATTTATTTTCAAGCAAAGGAAGTTTATTATTTTACAAGATTATCTAAATAAAAATAAGTAAATAAAATAATACATTTTATACGTTCAGTTAAATTAATATGCCTGGAATAATTCTGTGTTTAAAAATTATCTTTTGCTCAAATTCTGTCTAATTTACTCTTTTGTTTATAAATTTTATTCTTCTATTTAATACATCAAAGCTAAAGAAATTATCGTCTGCATGTATTATGTTTCATTTTCATCTTCTGAAAGCAGAAGAAAAATTACATAATATGGAGTTTTAATAGTTTATTTGAAGCAGCGATCAGATTTGGAAAAGAAAATATGGATAATTTTCAATTCGAATGATAACATGCCAAAATGAGAGATTTTTAATTTTCCGATAATGTAATGACCATATTGTTGAGCACTGAGAAGAGAAGGAAAATTAATTTAAAATCGATATTGGGATATTGATGGTTGAATTACATTTCTATCAGATTGTGTCAATTCTAATCAGATAAGCATCAAACAAGTTCAAGGGCTTAGAAAAGAACTAATTTTGTTTGAATTTATTGCTAATGCTTTTTTAACACTATAGGATCTCCGACTTTTACATTAATTACTATTTCATTTACTTTTAAAGGAGTTGATAGGGTTTTACATATGTTTCGGTAATTATATTTTCTGGATTTTGAAATAACGATATTTTTTATATATATTTTTATTTTTTCTTTCTTGTATATGTAATATAGAGAAAGTATCGTAATCGTCAAAAAATTCTAACTTTTGATTTTGACGAATCTTCAAGTTTTAGATCTCTCTGAGTTCGTAAAACACATTTTTGGAAAATGTCCGTCTGTCTATCTATCTGTGACAAAGATAATTAAAAAAAACCTTAGAGCTAGACGGTTGAAAATTGGCATATGGTTTTTACATCCATTTTGCCGATTTCTGTCAAATTTTGAGTAAAATCTGTTGAGAGGAAGTCCATCTGTTCGTCCGTTCCAATATAATTTAACATGATAACTACAAAACGAAGAAAGCTAAGTAGATAAATTTCTGCACACAAATTTAATATCTATAGTGTAGATACTTATCAACTTTTGGACCAAATCCAATTATGGGTTGACTGTCTGTCGGTCTGTACTTTCAGAAACATGTAGACACGATAACTAAAAAACGCATTGACTTAAACATATCAAATTTGGTATGGGATTTTTTTACTACAAGTGCAATTTTGTGTCACATTTTTGTTTCAATTGGTTGAAAAAAGCGTCTTTAAGACACAAATTACATTTTTGGAAACTATTAATGGCTGAGAGGGATAAATCGCCAAATAACTCGCCAAGGATAGATTCACTTAAAATGCTAAATTCACGCCAAAAGTTAATATTTTGTAACTGTTGTGCGAAATGCCATGTGAAATGTTCTCTGACACGACAAGATTATTAGAGAGTATGCGAGAAAGGTTTAGAGAGACCACTCTTGCTGGTTTCATATATGAGATACACAAAGGGAAATATTACGAACGGGTCAAATTTTGTTATATTTCCATAATTTTTACTTCCCTGAATCATAAAAGTTATTATTTTTTTTAAAAATTATGCATGTCTTTCTGTCTGCGGAAAAAAAAGCTTGAATAGAACGAGCTAGACCAATGAGGTTTGTTATGTAGTTTCTACAATAAAATTATAAATCTGTTTCAAATTTTGGGGAAATTCCTCGAACGGAAGATTTGCCTATCTGTGCGTTTATCAACACGATAACTTAAAACTGAAAATGAGCTAAATGGATGAATTTTAGCATCTAATCTTTGCAACAAACATTATATCAGGAAAATTACATGCCTGAAAAATGTTTTTGGACCAAATTTGTGCCGTTGAGTATAAAAATGTTATGTTATGAGAAAATGGTGACTTAAGAGCTTAACAAACTAGATAAATGAAATGCGATGAATAGTCTTGACACAGAAATTTTAACATTGCATATAATTGTAGAAAGAAGGTTAAGTGATATATAATGTACACTGGATTCGGTTTTTTCTGTAATGAAGCTAAACATAAATGGATTAAAAAGTAATATAAATCGTTACATGTTAATTTAATTTTGTATTTCACTTGATGATAAACTATTTCGTAATAAAGAATTTTATTTTTCTAAAGAACTCATTGTGCTTGATAGGACAACTATTCTCTTTTTAGCTCAGAATATTTAAAAATCAATTTATGTTTAGTTCACACACATCAAATGCTCCACCTGAATTTAAATTTGGAATCCACTGTTCTCTTATAGTACGGGGAAAAAAAACAAGACACGACAAAAAACGACAAAAAAAAAATAACAAAGTACGACAAAAAAAAAAAAAAAGATGACAAAAAATGTTGCTGAATCAAATGCTGAAAAAAATATCTATGTACTAGAGAATCTACTAAGAGGCTACATACTAGGCAATCAATTCTATCATGCGAAATATAGAGAAAATATTGTAATCTTCTAGAAATTCGAACTTAAAATTTTGACTAATCTCCACGTTTTAGACCTCTATGAGTTCAAGAAACTCATTTTTAGAAAATGTCCGTCAGTCTGTGTGTGACAAAGATAACTCAAAAACTTTCTGAGCTAGACGAATGAAATTTGGTATACGGGCTTTAAGCCGAATTTGTTCTATCAAATTTTGAACAAACTCCATTCAGATGAAATTTGTCTGTCCAGAACTTCTAATATAATTTAGAACGGTAACTACAGAACCAAGAGAACTAGATAGATAAAATTTGGTACACAAATTTAAAATCTATAGGGTAGAAACCTGTTAAAGTTTGAGCTAAACCCGAATAAGGGTAGATTATCTGTCAGTCGGTACTTTTAGAAACATGTAAAAGTAATAATTCAAAAATGGAATGACTTAAATACTATATCAAATTTGATATGTGATTTTGAGGTTTAAAGTGTCGTTTTGTGTCAAATTTTTTTTTTTAAACTTTTTGTTTCGTCTAAAATCCAAATTCGATTTTTGGAGGCTTTTAATCCATACAGAGTTTAATCGCCAAAAATCATATGAGAGGTTTAGTAAAAATGCTGAATTTCATCCAAAGGTTAATATTTTGTAATTATTGTATGCGAATAACATACGTTCCTTGGAATAACTTCTTTATTAGAGAATATACGAGAAAATTTTAAGGAGACAACTCTCGTTGTTTTAAGATAATTTTTCTACGGTGAATCCATATTTCATGATACTCCTTGATATCTGATTCAAATTTTAATCAAGTATGATTTTTATAATTAATATTCCATGAGCTACGAATGCTTATTTGTTTGAAATACTATTGAAAATTGGCAACAACAGACAATACGTGAATTTGAAACTAATTGCTTACGTCATCTGCTCTCGTCAATGTGATAAGTTCCTCAAAGTTGCGGAATAATTGTGCGATAATATTCAAATATGCTATCGAATATTGCTCCGAAAATTAGAACTGAACATCTGCAATTCATCTATAATGCACGCGTCTCATTAGATGCAGCCATTTCATTACCTATAGCCTTTGTCTCATCTAATTACAATGCATTTCATGATGTTTATTCAGATACAAGCCTTCAAAGTATATATTATGTATTAAAATGTTATATCGCACATATATATTGGCATCTATTCTTCAAAAATTCAATGCTTCCATACATATTTATAAATGTCTGAATTTCTAGATAGCAGAATCTAATTACAAAGTAACATTTCAATATATAGGGTGGTTATAATTAAATTTCCACTTTGAAAATGGTCATAAAAGAAAAACTACTGTCCCAAATGTTATCAAACATGGTAATATTTTAAAAGAGGCCAAGGGAATTTCATTTCCGCCAAAAAAGTTCAAAACATCACCACCATACTGAAAATGGCGCTGTATGCGATATTGCTAAGCAAAATAAGACATGAAGACATTAGTTTAAAATGTGTTTAATTGTTTCTAAAACGTGTTACAAAGCATGTTCAACACGGCTTCCACCTTTTTCTGAAAGCAAGTTAAATCGCATTCCTTCATTTTCAACAGTAGCTCTTAGCATATCAGAAAGAATGTTGCGCACATGTCGGTGTATCGCATCTTTCAGTAACGCCAAATTGTTTAGATTATCACCATAAACAGTGCGTTTGAGATAACAAACATTGAATATGCTTTGTAATACGTTTCAGAAACGATTAAGCACTTTTTAAACCGGTGTATTCATGTCGTATTTTGCACAACAATATTGCATACAGCGCTATTTTACCCCTGGTAGCGAGTTTTTTAAATTTTCTTTTTGGCAGAAAAGTTTTTCAGTTTCCTTTTATAACCATTTCAAAGTAGAATTTTAATTATAACCACCCTGTTTAACATTATATGCTCACAACTATGAATAGATATGAAATTCATTGTAATATTTCATTTATAAATGTAGAAAACAATTTTTTTATTAGAATGTTAAAAAAGATCACATTTCTATATTAAAATGTTATTTCTTTTGTACGGATATGTACATATTTATTCAAAAATTCAATAGTTACTAAATTAGAAATGTTTGCATATCAGTATGCTTTTGAATTTATGAGCTTTAGAATGTAAATGCAAAAATGTATCATCGAAATATTATGAAATTCCTTCTTTTGTTGCCACTGTAAATACAAAAAAGATAAATTTATAGAATTTAGAACAATAATTTTTATCGCGCATTTTATTGATTTAATTTTGCTCCTATACATGCATCTTTGAAAAATTATTTGTTGATTTTTTTAAGATTTAATAATTCCTGTCATAATTAATTTGACTCGGTACTTTTGCTAAAAAAATCATATTGAATAAAAATAATAATTTAATATGAGTTATTTCATATCTTTACTTATAATATATATAAATGTATGCGTGTGTTCGATGGCTCTTGACAGGCCAGACAGTTTGACATATAGCTACCAAATTTAGCCCAGATTTAATTTGGAGGGTGGGAATAGGCACCTTGGAAATTTGTTTCGAAATTTTCATTAATTAAAAAATAAGATTGATTTTGAATTTTTTTCACGATATACTCCTCACAAAAATATTCTCCACAAGAAGAATTCTAAAACCGTTTTGGAGAAACTCAGTTACAATTGTGAAGTTACATCGATATCCAGATTTGAAGTAATACAAGACTTATTTTGGGATTGTTTTAAATATCGTTTTCAGAAGCTGTATTAATGTACTAATTCTCTGTATGATTTTAACCTGTTAACTAGGTATGAAGAAATATTTCAATGCAAAATGAATTGAATATAAGTTAGTTACCCGTTTAACATGTTAACAATGCAAGGGCAAAGTAGATGTAACAAAGTACAAAACAAAACTATTTCTTCCCTGCTATTTACACTAATAATAGAGATAAATGTGCTTGCATGTATGTGCATAAGTGTGTCTGCGTGTTGGCGTTCTATAGGACATACTTATAGTTTCCAAATTTAGCATACATAGCACTTATTTTATAGCATACATAGAACTTATAGCTTCCAAATTTGGTATATATATATATATATATATATATATATATATATATATATATATATAAAACTAAGGGGAAAAAAGTATCAAAATTAAACCATATAAAATAAGAATCCGGCCTGAAGACTTTTTCAAGGGTCACCCTCAGGCAGGGATTAAAAAAAAAAGGGATTTTTCTGTGAGGATTCCTCGTGACCAATAAATCCCCTGAAATTAAGCCTAAGAGACACATCATTTTAACAGAAAAGAAAACAAAACAATAAATTAGAAGAATACGATCACTAAGAAGCAAAAATACAATAACATAAAATAAACAAATAATAACACTCAAACCAATTATGTAAACAAAAAAGAAAGCACATACCAGAAGCAGGCAAAATTTTTTAAAACATAATCTCTCCCATTGTGTTACCCGCGCCCTAAACTGCCTTAGCTAACGCCATTCAAGATAAAAAATAATTGGAGGGTCTCAGCGTCATATATTGAGAAATTTAATATGCAACGGAGGGTCTATTTTTATTTTTTGTAAATGATTAATCCCAAATTATCCCTTTATTAATTAAAAAATTAATATTGCGGTATTTTCAAGGAAATTCATTATTAGGAGATTATTTGTTGCTCCAATATAGGAAATTTCAAGGTAATATATATATATATATATATATATATATATATATATATATATATATATATATATATATATATATATATATATATATATATATATATATATATCTTAATATATATAAATTACGTGTCACGTTGTTTGTCCGCGATGGACTCCTAAACTACTTAACCGATTTTAATCAAATTTGCACACCGTGTGCAGTTTGATCTAACTTAAAAGATAGGATAGCCCTTTTTTTGAATTTTTAATTAGAATTTTAATTATTAATTAAAAACTAACTTTACTGCCAAAAAAAATCTTTTCATTTTCCCCACCGCCAAAAAAACTAACTTTCCCGCCAAAAAAAAAATCTTTTCATTTTCTCCACCGCCAAATAAGTACTACCAACGATGTGCTTCGTGCACGGTGTAGGGGTGGAACGCCGCCAAATAAGTACGGCTTCAGTTTTTTCCCCAACAGTCATGAGGCTAGGCTTAAGATTTTTCGGCTGATTATTTCAAACGATTCTATTTATTTTCTTAATGTTTGATGCATTTGAAATGAAACATTGTTAATGAATCGATCTTTCAGATTCATTCTTAAGTACTTTTGAATTAAAATAAAACAGAATAAAGGAAATTAAAAATTTCTAATCTGCATAGCGTTACCCCAACTGGCTTAGAAAAACTCACGCATTTGCTTTACGTTTCGATTCCGAATGTTCGAATTATTTATGATCCTATCCGAAAACGTTTCTCAGGAATAAGATATCATTTTCCACAATTATTTTTTAATGCATACAATAAATTTGATTTGTTGCAACGGATAAAGTATCACGATCTTATGTTTGAATTTTGTATTACTGTGCAAGGTGGAAATTCTCAGAAATAAGATATTTTATTTGAAAATGATTAATTACAAACGTTTTAACGGATTACTGATTAATATAACATACTAAAATTCTGCCTTTTTTAATTATAAAGAAGTTTGGAAAAATACTTGGAGGTGCACACGGATAATTATTACTTTTCGTTTTGAATGAATTCCGATTCTTTATCTGACTGTTTACTAAGAAAAATGTTGTACGGCAATAACATTTGTTACCTTCATTGAATTTTCAATTAAATGATTTTATTTCTTTTGTTAAGGATATCGTAAAAAAGGTAAGTGAACGAGCCAATAAAAAGTTCCTCTAATCGGATAATAAAAAAATATTAACTCATTTGTATGCTAAATGAAATTTAATCTTTTTTTATATAAATTATTGAAGATATGATAATAAAAAATGGTTAAAATAATTGTTTCAGTTTTTCATTTCTTTACTAATAAACTGCATATACGTATCAAGTTATGTCAGCTATCATCAACTCAGCTATCATTCACTTCAGCCACAATGCTTATCATTATTTAATAAATGTTTCTGAAACTGATTTCATTTTGTAAATGAATTTTTAATTATTGCAACAGACTAATGTATCAATAACAGTATATATAAAGCTCAAAGTGTTTGTGTGTATGTGTGTTGGCGCTCTACAGAAAAGCCCATTTGACCTACAGCTACCAAATTTGGTACAGGTATACCTTAAAGGTCGGGAATGTGCACCTAGGGTCCCTTTTTTTGAATTGTTAGTTATAATTTTAATTATTAATTAAAAACTAACTTTCCCGCCAAAAAATCTTTTCATTTTCCCCAACGCCAAATGAGTAAGGCTTCAGTTTTTTTCTCCAACAGTAATGAGGCTAGGGTTAACATTTTTCGGCCGATTATTTCAAACTATTCTGTTTATTTATTCTTTTTAATATTTTATGCATTTAAAATTAAACATTGTTAATTAATCGACCTTTCAGATTCATTCTGAAGTACTTTTGAATTAAAATAACACAGAATAAAGGAAATTAAAAATTCCTAATCTGCATAGCGTTACCCCAACTTGCGTAGAAAAATTCACGCATTTGCGTTACCGTAACTGGCGTTGAAAATTCATGCATGCGTATTGTGTTCTGATTGTTGACAATATTATCAACTCACGATTCCAGATTTAAATTATTTGTAGGTTAGTTGCGTGCTTTTGTAATTAAATTGAATTTATGTTAGTTATATATTTTTTGTATATGCTTATAGTTTTAAGTACATCGTTTTTTAAAACCTGTTTTCGACCGATTATTTTAAACGATTCATTTTATTTTCTTAGTGTTTGATGCATTTAAAATGAAACATTGTTCATTAATCGATCTGTTCATGATGAATCTGAGAAAATTTTGTTTACAAATTCTTGAGATATTACATAAATTAAAAAAGATATTCTTTAGTGCCCATAAAGTTTAAACACTCAGTGACTCTGTTATCAGTAATCATATTATAAAAAAATGCTTTGTTTCAGCAAAAAATATTATTATATTAATTGCAGATTAATTCTTTCCACTTTAATTTAAAGCATAAATTCTACGAGAGCTAACAGAAAATTAAAGATATACATATTACGTTATGACTGAAGGCCTTTATATTATTATGAGTGATGACTGAAGACCTTTATAATATTATGAGTGAATTATATGAATATCAAAATTTGAAGTTTTAAAATATTTTGATAAAGATTCTATTAAAGTAGGAATTGCGTAAAATATTTAATTATTAAAATTTAAACGAACATTAAGATTGGCGAATCGACTGGTCGCCAAAGGTGGCTAGTATATATATATATATCCTCATTTTTATCTTAATTTAGCCGATATTAACTTAATTTCAAAATGATCTCTTATTTCCTGTTCCAATTCCATCTTTTTTATTTAATGAATGCAACAGAAGCTCTATAATATTGCTGAAATCGACAAGCTCCCACACTCCAAGTGAAGAGATAAATGTTTGTCGATCTAAACAAATTCTTTCAAACGATTCCTATAATTCCCTTACCTAAATCGACACGTGTAAAGAAATCCCTGTCAGAATCTCACAGTATATAATCATGGGGATAAATATTACATTTGCTGTTTACTCTTTTCGCTCTTGCGTTGAGATACGGGCCGCGGTGACCTGGTGGTAAAGTCTCGGCTTGTGAGTTTCAGGTTCGAGACCCAATTCCACCGAAGAACCGTCGTGTAAGGGGGTCAGTTGCACGTTAAATCCGTACTCACCAAACGTCCTCCCACTGGTGTGGTGTGGAGAGGGGGTGCCAGCTCAGGTGTCGTCCTCGTTATCTGACAGCGGTTCAAAATGACGAGGTCCGTCCCAAAATAGCCCTAGTGTTGCTTCAAACGGGACGTTAATATAACTAAACCTTTATAACTAAACCTATAACTAATAATATAACTTTATAACTAATAATATAACTAAACCTATATAACTAAACCGATATAGATGTACCTTTTCTCTTCTTGCTTATATGAAGATTATGCCTCCTGGGATGGAATAAAAGCGAAGGTTAAAACTTCACACACGCGCACCCACACACACTTTGTAATGGGAATGGGCACCTCAAAACACTTTTTTTGATAATTTAATTAGCATTTTAATTAAAAACTATCCAGAGTTTGATGTTGCTTTGCTATAACTTCTGAAAATATTTCTGCACAAGAAAGATTTTTAGTCCGTTTTAAAGTCCAAAAAATATCTCTCCAAAGATGGCAATTTACTTGCTGTAAAATTCATTAGTCAATTTAATGAACTTTTAAACATATTTTAAACAAGATTTCACAACTATGTGTTCATTGTTGTAAATGAAAATGAAATCGTTTTCATCATTTCATCAGATATTTGATTCAATTCTTGGAAGCTAAAGGAGGATTTTGTTTAATATCTGTGTAGTTTACAGGAGGAATTATAATAGTCAAATTACAATATCACTAAATTCAGAAAATGGATAAGCCAGACATGATAGTGTTATGATGTTCATGGTACTGATATCGTTCAGAAAAGTTCATATATACAGTGAACAAAATATACTTAAGCCAATTAAAATAATACGGCTTTAGGATCTAAAAATTTGACAGAATCATGAAATTAAATATAGTTAATATTTTCAGCTACCTAACTGGTTGACAATGGGAACTAGTTAGATCGTCGAAAATCATATAAATAAAACCTGAAATATATTTATTGACAAGAAAATTTTATCTCACATCTAACTATATGTTGTTTATCGTAAAGTTGTGACATCACATTCTTTTATTTCATATAAAATGCACGACAGATTTTAAAAATCATTGCGATCGATATGCAAATGAGATGTAACAAATGAATATGGTCTAATTCTAAAGTATAAAGCGAGAAAAAAAATCGAAATGACTTTTTTGCATCTGATTAAATTAATAATTCTAACACCAATTTGCCTTTGAAAAATTATCGTCTGTTCTTTAAATGATTTATTTGTTTTTTATCGGCCATTAATTTTGTTTTTAATTTATTATTGTTTCGAAAATTGTTAAGTGAGTGTACGATGATAAGAACAGGGATAACGTTGCTTTATTCTACATGAATATAGGAAACATAATATCGAACTTCAGCCGTAGCGTTCACAATGACAATACTTGCAGGACACACACACACAAGTAGACAAACATCTTTAAATAAATAAAAACATATCAGAATAGAGCACAGTACAAAACAACTGGAGAGATCGCTCTGCGAATAACACTTCGAAGAGAGTATTCATCACTTACTTCAGATTCTCACTTTATATAGGTTTGTCTATAAGGCATCTATAGCGAGAATTCTTTCCAATCGCCAGAACTGTAATGTGTCGCAAAATAGGATAACCGAATTCTGCCTTTGGCGACTTGAAGAACATTGACTGTCAACCCTTCACAGTGGAAAACGAACTTTTCAAGATTTCTTCAGTCGGTGTGTGATTCCCTTGAATGTATGCGGTAACCCAATGTTTACTTTCTTGTTGTAATTGTTATATAGTATTGGTTAATTAAAATTTACTTTAAATATTACTTAACTAATTCCTATACATCGAAACATTTTGAGTTCTTACAGAGATATCGCATTAATTGTGCATTTTGTTGAATCTTTATTTTTATACTCAAAGTCACTGAATATCTTCAAGTTGGTTAATAAATAAGACCAAGGGTCATTGATATGACATTCATTCAAATATCTGTAAGAATCTCTTCCTTACAATGAGTCGAGTTAACAGGAAAACAATAGTAAAGATTCATAGCATTATTAGATGAAAAATGATAAAATCGTCTGCTAAATGAATGTTTAGAAGTACTTTACTCGGCCGAGAATAATAAGAATTAATTCATAACATTATTAGATGAAAAATGATAAAATCGTCTGCCGCATGAATGTTTAGAAGTACTTTACTCGGCTGAGAATAATAAGAATTAATTCATAACAGTATTAGATGAAAAATGATAAAATCGTCTGCTGCATGAATGTTTAGAAGTACTTTACTCGGCTGAGAATAATAAAAATTAATTCATAACATTATTAGATGAAAAAGGATAAAATCGTCTGCTGCATGAATGTTTAGAAGTACTTTACTCGGCTGAGAATAATAAGAATTAATTCATAACATTATTAGATGAAAAATGATAAAATCGTCTGCCGCATGAATGTTGAGAGTACTTTACTCGGCTGAGAATAATAAGAACTACAATTGGGATAATATATTAATGCGATATCAAATATAAAAACAATTCTTATTTTTATGAAAAATAGTCGTATTTCAAAATTAACATCAAAAAGTATAAAAGCGTTTAATGCGTTATGTATATATAATACAGCATTCTTTAAAATATCTGTAAGATTCTCTTTCTTACCTTGAGTCTAATTAACAAGAAAGAAATAATACATATTCCTAACATTATTAGATGAAAAAAAATGATAAAATCGTCTGCCCCATGAAAGTTTAGAAGTATTTTGCTCTTTCGAGAATAATAAGAATTACCATTGAGATAATATATTAATGTGATATTAATTACAAAAATGATTCTTATTTTTATGAAAAATAGTCGTATTCAAAAATTAATTTCAAAAAGCGTAAAAGCGACGGCTGCACGAAAGTTTAGAAATATTTTACTCGGCCAAGAATAATAATAAGAATTATTATTGAAATAATATACTATTTTGATATTAATTACAAAAATGATTTTTATTTTTATAAAAAATAATCGTATTCTATATTAATTTTCTACTTTTTGTTATTTTTGTTGATACGATTTTTTTTGTTTTTCAAATCTTCCATTTTCAATATATTAGTATGAAAACACCATTAAAAATAGGTAATTTAATGAGATTTCAGCTAACTCAAAACCAATTTTCTCGCAAGGAAAATATAAGTACCCCAGTAAGAGACAAAAAATATAAATAAACTTACTTTTTCTATATTTTTCACCTGTTTCTCTTTTCTAAATAATGATTCCTAGCTTAATAATAACCAACGTTCGCAATTTCATTTGTAAAAAGACGAAAAAGGATCGATCGAAAGACTGCGCTTTAGAAGTTAAAATTTTAAAAAAAATGAAGTTTTTAGTAAAGAAAAACACTGCAGTATGCATTAAAATGAGAGAATTTTTCTTGATATTTTAGGCTTTAAAAAAATATTTTTTTAGAATATTATATCCGAGATATGTTTCAAAGAACAATTTGCGATTTAAAATTATAAGGTATGATTTTAGCAATAATTGCTCCCCCCCCCCAAAAAAAAAATTGATTGCACCGAAAACTTGAAAATTTTTGTTGCAAGGTAATAATTTTTCCATCAATTCATGCACATTGTGGGCAGTAATCTCAACCAACTATGATATATAAAAGCAGCTGATACCATAAACTGTGACTTTTTGTTTAACTTTTTCATTTCTATGTGTTTCAACTCACAGTGACAAAGCGTTTATTGATTTTTTTTAGTTTTTCCATATTTTTACACTTGAATCCAACTAAAAAATTTTAATTTTGAATCAATTTTCTTCAAAACAACTTTCAAGTCACAGAAACCTTTTTTTTATTATTTTTTAATATTATTGCTCTAAATGAAATTTTATTGAAATAATTCTTTTTCTTTTTTTGGAGTTATTTTAACTTCGTTTTATTAAACAATTCTTTCTTCTTAAACAATTCTTTAATTAACAATTATTTCAGAATTAATTTATTTTATTAAATCCACATGTTCAGAGAATTCAATTCTACTCATTAAATTCTACTAACAAGAATTTTCCTTACAGCTTAAACTAAAATTAAGTTAAATTTTCCAATATATATATATATATGAATCATGTTAGATCAAATTTAATTAATGTCTTAAAATTAATTTTAGAATTCGGAGATTTTGGATTATAAAATCCATGCACACCATAAATTCCTCAACACTAGATAATTATTAATAAAATAGCTTTACTCAAGAATATGAGTAGCATTAGATATTGCTCTGGACTATCTATTGCATAAAACTCTTTTAAAGAATCTTACATTTTCCCTTTCCGAGCTTATTAGCATTATCCATGCATTCGCAATTTTGCAGTTTTTGTGGTCGGATTTGGCGGTTTCATGCTTCATTTGGCGATGAAAATCAAGGAACTATAATGTCACAGTAAATGTAATCGGCTACTGACATTGTGGGATTTTTTCCAATAACATTTCATACGCATAAATTGGCCCATTATGCATGAATTAATCAGCGATAAAAGAAGTTCAAAATACTTGGAATAATGGTTTATTCAAGGATTTTGTTAGGAAATTATGTAGCCGTTTTGTTAAATAATGTGTTTTATCTTATATCAGTATGAATGTTTATATTTTGTTCGCATAATGTAAATAGCTATGAGAACAAGGATGAATATTTCAAATACTTCAAAAGATTTCAAGATATAATGTAAAATTTTCACTAGACTTTTTCTTTAGCTTTCGATTATAACAAATAGGTTAGGAAATTAAAATGTTTTGACAAGAAATATAATAATTTAAATTAATAAAATAATCCTAATTTTAGACAAATTACATATCGAATTTTGTTTGTTCCAGAAAATTAAGCAAAAGTATTATTATTTAGTTTTTATTAAGATTAATATTAATTTTATCAAGTGAAAACTTCAGAAAAACATACTTGGGATATAATTTTCAACAAATTATATAAAAGTAGTTCTAATCTCCATGAGAGTTATTAAAAATTACCAGCAAGTAAATGTCAAAAGCAAATTCCAAACAGCTCAAAAATTACATAGAACATTACAAGATTTTTAACTTAGCTAATGCATCTAAACCAATTTGTGTTTAATACGCATTTTTAGTTATATTGAATTTAACATGAGAGCAAAAGAGTGATAAATATGGCTGTCAAAACAATATGATAGTGTGTAATACACAGCTGTCGCCAAGTGTTATTCACTCACAATAAGCCATCAATATGAACTTTGATATAAAAATCTGATTGCTTGTAGTCTACTTCAACTTGCAAACATCATCATTAAGCATTTTTTATTCTTATTTTTGTGATATATAGAAAGGAGTTTCAGATGGTAATATCTTAATAAAACATATTCTGTAATAAAAAAATCATATTTTTATTTTATTTTTCGGATACGAAATATACAAAAAGAAAATACTGTAATCAATAAATCCTTAAAATTATTGTACTTCGGTCTATATAATGTATACATACATTTTTGAGCAGTTTTGTGGCCGAAGAGAGATAATATACTTTAATTTTTTAAACTTCGCTTTATTCCATCCCGGGAGGTATAATTTATGTACAAGCAAGAAGCGACGAAGTGCGTCAATCTACAGCACGACACAAGACGAAAAGAGAAAAAGCGAACGGAATATTTATCCCCATGATTATATACTATGAGATTCTGATAGGGATTTTTTTTACACGTGTCAATTTAGGTAAGGGGGAAATAGGTATATTTTAAAAGAATTTATTTAAGTTGACAGATTTTTAACCTTTCACTCGGAGTATGGGAATTGCCGACTTCAGCAGTTTTACAGAGCTCGTGTTGAATTAATTATATAAAAAAGGTGGAATAGGATCAGGAAACAAGAGAACATTTTAGAATTAATACAGGATTAGTTAAGATAAAAATTAGGAAATTAATTAGGATATAATTTAGATTTAGAGATGCCATTACCTATATACATAAACACATTTACTTACTTTCATATTTCATGTTCTATCTTATATTAATAAAAAAAGATTTTCGATAAACTTGGTTGCATCATATAGGAATATTTTCACAGCAGGACGTAGTGGAAATTGTTTTTATTAAAGGCATTTTGGAAAGATTTTCAACCCACGACTCATAATGAGGTTATTGACTCTAAACAACAACTAAGAAAAATAATGTTTAACCATTTTTTTCTTTTCTGAAGATAACTGAAAAAATACTTATGGGAACATGAAATTTTCATGTAATATGCAAAAGCAATTCTATTCTACATTTTTAAAGCAGTTTGTAGCAAATAATAACAATTGAGAAATTACGCATTGTAATGTTTTCTATGAATATTTATTATGTTATTAAACAACCATCGCAGAAATTATTTTTAATATCGTGTTTTCTGAATGGAGCATTGTAAAAAACTCCTGCACTTCACGATGAAAAATATGTTATAAGTATTTTTAATAACCGTCTTTTATGCAATGTAATGTATGAGTGCAATATTTTGAAATAAAAATATAATTAAACATTGAGTAAATAGAATTTATATACAGTGCACTTTAATAATGGTAAAATAGCTAATTTATAAATTGTTAATGAGAGTCCAATATTTATAATTAGAAGAATATTTAAAATGAGGTAAAAATATTTTTGGAAGTTGTTCATAAATATAGGAGAAAAAAAAATTGCAAAATCTGGATTTTCATGCAGTTTTCTAGCCTTTTTAATCCTTTTTAGTAATTAGTAATTTTGATATTTTGCTTTTGTATTAAGTATTTCTGATATATATATAATCATTTTAAACAGAAATGTTTTTCTAAGACTAAAACTAACATTAAATTCTGTATTTATTTCAATCAATGAAAATGATCGAAAATATTTATATTTAAAACTCCATAACTCGGTAAATTTTAATTGAAAATGAGTGAATTTTTTAGAAATATTAGTATTTTAGAAATATTTTAGCAAATATTACAAACAAGATCATAATATTGTATGAATATTTAAATTTCATATTTTTCAGCAGTATATTTATTGCTCAATCTGATATATGATGCTTTGCTTTGTTTAAAGCATTTTTCCAAATGAAAGTATATATCTATTTCTAAGGATTTAGAAATTACTTATTGGTTCAGGATTGGAATGGATGCTGTTATAAATATGGTGAGGAATTTCATAAACACCATTTTTGACTGTTGACATTTTTTTTCTGCTAGCATTACCAATCTAATCACTTCATATTCAACAACAAATTGTTTACATGTTTTATTGAATTAGCATTTACAGAAGCACGCATTCTAAGATTAAATTCAATTTCGCGAATTTAAACTTTTTAACGTAAACCTATTAATTCGGGAAATCCAAACTTAGATTCTCCATTTATTTAGTAATTTCCTTCATTTTATTAAGCATTGCTGATTCTCACCACAAATAAGAGGCTTTTAGAAAACTAATTTCGATTTTCTATTACTGAATAAAGTCTTTCTTTTCAGCACACTCAAAATCCCGACTATTTGTTTTACAACTGTAAATGAGAAATCCCTTCGAAATAATTCGAACTAATTCGTGTCATATTTATTCAAAAGCCGATTCTAATCCGAAATTGGAATGCATCGCTGCAGTTGGATTCGGTTGGCGTTCTTCATTAAGCATGTAAATGCGTTTGTTAAACAATTCCAAATGGAAATTGTAAAATTTGAATAATTTGCTAGATTTGATATGTAACCGAGCAGAAAAAGTTTCATTAATCAATTTAGTTGTGATGAAATATTTTAAAAATATTGTATAGGTTTGAATGTTTTACTTATTTATTATTCAAGACATTTTTACGGCTGTTACGATTTCTTAAATTTATTTTTAATATAATAAGAATTTCTTTACAGAAAGGAAATAAAATTATTCTTTCTACAAATTGTTGCAAACGATTATTTACAAAAAATAAATAAAATTATTCTACAAATTACTGCAAACGATTTAATCGAAAAACAATTTCTTGTAATTTTAATTTTTTTTTTAGATTAAAAAAGACAACAAATTTTGTTTTGGGCTAAATTAACAATATTATTTTTACTGCTAATTTGTGGCAACAATAAGATATTATTCTGTTTAAAGGAAATTTAATGTTTAAATAATTATGTATTGTTTGATATGCTTACATGGGTCTTTATTTTTACATTTCTAAGGAAAGAAATATTCAGAACTCTTTGATCAGAATTTATATAATTTCTATAACCTTTCAGCGAAGCTGTATAAATTCTGGCACGAATAGTCGAGTATCATACTTTATATGACACTATAGTTTTTTTACCTATTGTATTGAAATTGCTCGATATTTCATAAAAAAATAATAAAAAATTTAAGGATACATATGTATTTATCAAGAGTGAATTTAAATTTGAACAATCGTGTCCTCAGAAATTATATGACTTAGATTTTGATTAGCATATTTCAAAATTTAATTAGTGATATTTAGAATTATTATCTTCCACAGTGATCCAATTTCATTTTCTATATTTTTTGAGTAAGTTTCGATTCCAGGAAGTCTTTTCAAAACATTGAACTTTTTGTGTTTGATTTTTTGGCATATTGTATTCTTCATCTTTTAACAGTTTTATCATTAGCAATATAAAATATTTTTTTTCCTTTTCCTTGGTTGGCAAATCTTCCTCATCAATTAATTGTTCTTGCACCGTATAGATATACGGTTTACTTAGATTCACTAACGATATTTTTTATATCAATATTTCCATCAATGAGAGCAATATCAGTTACAAAAAAACTCTTTACTTGCTTTTACTTTCTTCAGTTTATTCAATAAGAAAATAAAAGCAAAAAAATATCTGTATATTTAATATAATTGAGCAATAAAAAATGTCAACATTTTTTTATTATGTTATATAAAGCAACAATTCGCTCCAATGCACGTTAGATATATATTAATCAAAATAAAATGATAAAACGATATAAATATGTAAAACAAATATTTATATATATATACCACGTTTGTGAAACAGAGTACAAAGTAAAATAATTACTCCTAACCTCCTGAAATATGTAACTGATAATTTTAAAAATTCACAATCATAAATTTTCAGGACAACTTGAATGAGATTATAAATTTGCATGGGGCTAGTAAGTTTATATACAGTGTGTCTCAAAACCTTAACCGCGGCTTTTATTCCTTAAATATTGATCGTTGACATATACTGTAAATTACAAAGTTGCTTAAAAAAGGTGCAAAATGTTATGAAATCGTTTAAAATTTTCAGGGGATTAAACTTTAAAAAATACAAAATTTAAATTTTTATACGGACCCCGTACAAAAAATTCTCAGTGAGTAAATTGTGCCCCATCCTCTAATAAGATCATGCACAAAATTTCAGAATTTTATCATCAAAATTCTCAAAGATATGTTAAAACAAAGTTGGTGAAGGGTCAATCACAAATTAAAATGCAAATGTTTACAGCTTCAGTGCATATGACGCGCGACACAGGAATGCATCATAAGAAAATAAAATATGCTTTATATCTTTAGTTTTAAATACAAATTTTAAAATCTATGCTCCCTGAAAAATACTTTAAAATTTTATATCATGAATTACAGAATGTAACTTAGCACAGTCAGTGAACTTGTAAAAAATCTCATGTAATCTTTCATTAAAGTAATCTTTCCTTTAAGTTATTATTTCTACACATTTTTAATACTTTAGAACCAATAAAAATAAAAATTATTATTTATTTATTCAATCATTACTTTCTTTGTTAATTTGTGTATGACCCCTAAAACACGAACATCCGACATGATTTTTCCTCTTTGCGAATTCATATGCAGGCATCGAAAAGCGTTATTACGTGTTTATATATTTCGATTTTTCTAAATATCTGTACTCATCTATGTATAAACTAATTGGGCTATGCCCTTTAATTTAAAATAGAAATAATGAATTTGTCTTAGACTGATTAATTAGAGATTTAATGAAAGAGGAAATATTTCTAGTTTTTTTTTAATAAAATAAATTGAATGATCTGAAACGTAATCGTTAAAAATATTTTAATTTAATCGTTTGATTTCACAATCAACAGACGACTTCATTTTAAATTGCAACAGATCTTCCAAAATAACCTATTAAAGAACATAAATAATAAATGACTAAAAGGGAAAAAAAAGCACCATTCCATTAGTTTCAATCTGAAACACGTATTTGCAACATTCGTGACGTCATATTGCGTCAATTATCATTCGAATTTATTGGAGTGCGTAATTGATAGAGTTGCCCAGAACGATTGGAAAAATGAAGTTTCTGCATTTGTTAAATGAAGGTGAAAGTGTTTTGAAAACACGAAACTTATTCTTAAATGAGAACATTTTTAAAAAAGATTCTACTTCTTTTTTATTGAAAATATTTTTTCTAGAAAAAGATATCTGATCGTTATCTTTATCACTTTTTTGAATGGCATGAAACATAATCCATCGCATTAAATTATTTTTTCTTTTATTTCTTGATCTTAATAGCTTTTAAAAATTTTCTCTTCTATTCTGAGAGGTTTTGCAAAACATTTCTTTCATTTTTTTTTATAGAATTTGAAAATTATATTAGGAAAAAAGGTTTAGTTTCGATTTATTAAATATTAAATAATCAGAATATAAAAATAACTAGTATTATTTAAGATGAATGTTACAATAAATAGCAGGTAGTTTTTTTTTACATAATTGTTTGTTGTTTGTTTCTTATGGCACTTGCCACTGACAAGCCCGCTGTTACGAGGACAGCAATTTAAGCCTGAGGGTGACGTCTCTTATTTTTTATAGCAGCGCCAACTAGGGCCAAGAGTACGACTTTGCCACTCACGCATCACTCATTCGCTTGCACAACCCCTTTTTACAGGAGGGCACATTCACACATCTCACAGATAGAACAACAACCATGCCCAAACCGGGACTCGAACCCGGGACGCCCAGATCACGGGGAAGACGCGCTACCCCTATGACAGGACGCCGGCTTTTTACATAATAATAATAACAATAAAAGTATATAACAATATATACTTTTCAACTCCGGGTATAACAATAAAAGTAGAAAGTTTTGTTATAATATGTGAAATAGCAATGTATTTATTGGGTACAACAATACAATTGCTATTGCTTATAATTTAATTAATAATTACAATTAGTACTGGGTACATAAGTAGTATTTATTGTTGTACCCATGTATTTATTGGGTACAACAATAAATAACATGTTTTGTTACAATGTGTGAGGTTTTGGGTATAACACTAAAAAGTAGCAAGTTTTGTAACAATGTGTGGTTTTGTGACATTTATATCCAAAGCAATCTGTAAAGTCCTTTTAAGACTTTAAAATTCAAAATGGCGTGTTTTATAGCCAGAGAAGTAACACGTACTTATAATAAAGTGTCTATGCTGAATTTTTCGAGACCGGTTACAGCGACCCTATGGTGAAATAAAAAGTTACAAAATAAATAAAGAAAATAACACAGATCAGCCAAACAAGTCCAGTTAGAAAAATGTATGTTATATCATTATAAAAGCAAAGGTAAAATTTTCATGGAATTATCTGTAGAATTAGAGAGGATATTTTCTATTAGTACTGTGAATTTTCTGTAACATAAAAAAGATTTCTTCTAAACTTGAAAAGTGTAACCTCTTGTATTAACGTACAGATTTTCCGAGTTTGGCAACGACGAAGTGAAATTTAAACAATGAGGAAAGTAAGCATAAATGATAATAAAAACAATATGAAAAAAGCACTAAGAAGAACAACGGAGAATATTTTTTTTTTCAATTTTAGACGAACCCTTTTTCAAGTCATGGAAAATTTATAATTTTAATCTCAAATATCTCCGCCAATTTTACACGAAATATTTTCCATTTTCTTCATCGAAGTTTAAATCCTGCTTATAAAAGGCCAAGTATGTTACGCAGAAATCGCTCTTATTACTTACTATCAAATGGCAACAATTAAATGTAAACTAATATCCGACATTTTCAATGAATGGTTTTACAGCTGCACTTGCAAATTAATGAAAAGGCAGAATGTTATTAGAAATGCTCTGGAGAGGGTTCGACGTATCTCAAATAACTTCATTCAATCAGAGAAAAGAATGAATATTAGAAATCAAGAAGTAGATGTTAAGTAGAAAGATTAATCGAATGTGAAAATAGAAATAATCATAGCCAAATGGCCCTGAATTGCTTATGGAAATTGATGACCATATATTTTAATACTCTCATCTAATAAAAATGGTTGTTGCATTATTTTGAAACTCAAAAAGTTACCTTTTTAATGATATCCATTTCACTTCTATACAATTTTTTGCTTTATTTTAATTTTTAAAAATTTTTGATACTCACACTAATTTGTTAACATGAACTTGTAACAAAGTCTTTAATATTATGAAGAAATTCAAATATCCATCAAAATATTCAGTAGAGTGCTTTTGCCAACCTTAAAACTAAAATAAAACATTACCTTTATTTGCACATTAACTCCGAAGTAGAAGTTTCACTTTTTTCACCGTTTTTATATCACATCATATATGCTTTCCAGTTTGCATATGCAATAATTTGAGTTAACTGATAAAATGAAATCCTCATTCTTATCAAATAGCATAGTAAAATTATAAAAAAAATACATTCCGTATTAATAATTTAACTGTCTTAAACATCAATTATCTAGATGAACAAAATGGTCGTTAAAGGCTGCAAGTGTTTATAAAAAAACAGTAAAATGAATAAAAATAAAATAGATATTATTTATCATAACCAATTCGGTTTTGAAATAATTCTTTGGAATAAATAAATATCATAATAGCTAAAATTCAAGGGATACAATGCGTATTCATCATTACTAGTGTAATGTAATTGATGTTAAACTTTGAAAAAAGAAATGCTTATTTTAACAAGACAGCAATTTGAAAATATAGCTACATTATTCGAAGGACATATTTCCGGTATTCTATAAAAATACTTTGTTCAAAAACCATGTAAACGTTAAACATCTATTTTATTAACTGACCGGCAATCCGAAAGATCATTATAATTGAATTTCATTTACTATTTATATGTCTGGAATGTATATGTCAAAACTATTACAAAGACCCTTTAGCGATGACAATAAAAGAGAAAGCAATACATAGCCTTTTTTTTCCCAATTTCTTTTACAAGATCGAAGTATATAGTTCTATTTTTAACCCATTTAAGTTATAAAACGACTCTTTTACTTTCTCGTATACGTTGTATAGAGGAAGTATAGTAATTGTTAAAAAAATCCTAACTTGAAAAAAAATCGAGATTTTGATCAATCTCAATGTTTTATATCTTCCTGAGTTCTTAAAACACATTTTTGAAAAATGGCTGTCTGTTTGTGGCAAAGTTAATTAAAAAATACTTTGATCTAGACGGATACAATTTGAATTACACTAAATCTTTAGATTTGCATCAAATTTTGTGCAAACTCCGCCCAGAGAAAGTCTGTCTATGCAGTTGTTCGAATGTAGTTTAATACGATAATTACAAAACGAAAAGAGCTGGATAGATAGTTACACAGAATTAATCTCTATAGTCTAGACACCTTCCAAATTTTGATCGAAATCCAACAGATCTGTTGGTTTGTACTTTCAGAAACATCATGACACAAAGACACAATGATCTAAATATATCAAATTTGGTATGGGACGTTTTTGGATAACAACTGTATTTCTGCCGGCGTCCTGGCATAGGAGTAGGGCATCTTCCCTGTGATTTGGGCGTCCCGGGTTCGAATCCTGGTTCCGGTATGGTTGTTCTTCATCTATGTTCTATCTGTGAGGTGTGTGAATGTCCCCCCCTGTAAAAAGGGGTTGTGCAAGCGAATGTGTGAGTTTCCTCTTCATATGAGCTAGAAGTCAGACTTCTGCCCTCGGGTCTCAGGGGTCTTTACCCTCAGAAGCTACTGCACCCCCTTTCCGTGGTAACGCGGTCACGACATCATCAATTGTATTTCTAGGTCAAAATTTTATTTAAATCGGTTGGAAAAAACGCGCCTCTATTTACTGTATGCAAAGGATTAACCACCAAAAAAATTGCCAAGTATTACATGGTAGATTTAGTAAAAATGTTTCATACACGCCAAAGGGTTATATTTCGTAACTATTGTACGCCAATGGCCTGTAAGGCGTTCTGTGGGATAACAGCCTCATGATAGAGAACGCGAGAAAGTTTTGGGGCGATCAGTACCTCTGGTTTAAGGACGAAATGTCGAGGAAAGATCATTTTCCTATATCCATACATTCGTCTTCAGAAGCTATAGTTATTTTTATTTATCGAATATTACGAAAATTTGAATTTATTTGATATAACCGTAGAATAAACATTCGCACTTAATTTGAACGTTTATAATGGAATATTAATCAATTATTTCGTTTCATTCAAATATTATTTTTCAGAAAATGCTTTCTAAGATTTAAAAAAAGTTTTATTTATTTTAAAGTGACATCTATACTTATATATAAAGCTCAATGTGTGTGTGTTGGCCCTCTACAGAAAAGACCATTTGACCTACAGCTACCAAATTTGGTACATATATACCTTGGAGGTCGGAAATGTGCACCTGGGGTCCCTTTTTTTTGAAATTTTAATTAGAATTCTAATGATTAATTAAAAACTAACTTTCTTTCCAAAAAAATCCTTTCATTTTCCCCACCGACAAATGAGTAAGGGTTCAGTTTTTTCCCCAACAACAATGAGGCTAGGGCTAACATTTTTCGGCTGATTATTTCAAACGATTCTGTTTATTTTCTTAATGTTTTATGCATTTAAAATTAAACATTGTTAATGAATCGGTCTTTCAGATTCATTCTGAAGTACTTTTGAATTAAAATAAAACATTTTAAAGGAATTTAAAAATTTCTAATCTACATAGCGTTACCCCAACTGGCGTAGAAAAATTCACGCATTTGCGTTACCGTAACTGGAGTTGAAAATTCACGCATGCGCATTGTATTCTGATTGTTTACATTTCAACAGAAGCGGACTCGATTTAAATTATTTTTAGGTTAGTTGTATGCTTTTGTAATTAAATTGTATTTTTGTTAGTTTAAGTTCATCGTTTTTTAAGTAATTTTTTTTAACCTGTTTTCGGCCGATTATTTTAAACGATTCTGTTTATTTTCTTAGTGTTTGATGCATTTAAAATTAAACATTGTTAATTAATATACCTGCTCAAGATGAATCTGAAAAAATTTTGTTGACAAATTCTTGAGATATTACATAAATTAAGAAAGATATTCTTTAGTGCCCATAAAGTTTAAATGCTCAGTGACTCTGTTTTCAGTAATCATATTACAAAAAAAAAATGCTTTGTTTCAGTAAAAAATATTATTATATTAATTAAAGATTAATCATTTCCACTTTAATTTAAAGCATAAATTCTACGGGAGCCAACAGAAAATTGGAGAGATACAGATTACGTTATGACTGAAGGCCTTTATAATATTTCGAGTGAATTGAAATTTAAAGTTTTAAAATATTTTAATGAAGAAGCTATTAAAGTAGGAATTACATAAAATAGTTAATTTTTAAAATTTTAATGAGCATTAAGATTGGCGAACCGGCTGGTCGCCAAAGGCGGCTAGTTTATAAATAAAACAATGAATAAAAAGACTAGACTTACGTTTATTTACCGGAAAATTATTCCCTAACACGAGAACGTGTAAAAACCATGTAATTTATTTTAACTCAAAGGAGAATTTTATATAATAATCTGTTTTATATTATTTCATTCAAAAATGTGAGAACAGCCATGTCATGGCTCCTGGATCTTGTGACTTATTCTTTAATTGAATTTCCAGTAAATTACAAACATTAATGCATTTCCCCTTCTTTACAATCAAATATACTTATCAATCGTTAAATTTACTGATTTAATAATAAAAATAAATAATAATTTTATAATAAAAATAAAATTATTTTTTTCCACTTTATTGTTTAAATATTCCGCTATAAAACAGTACAAAGTATCCAAATAATCTCTGTATTGCCACCATCTTTGATCTTGTGGCTCCTCCTCTAGAGTATCTTTGAACCAGTTTCTCGAAGCTCGTAACACATACCGTCGTCTTGTGGGAATAGATAAGATTCTGGAGAATGTTGTAATATCTCCACAGAGGGTTGCCGCAAATGAGATTTATTAACATCCAAGTTCGTAACGGTCAACCACGTTCAATTTTAAAACTCAATTCAAACTCCGTCGAGGCTGATGTTAGGCTTCTGAAAAGCTTGTTGTGGTTCTTTGGAGATTTTAGAGTGGAATTTATTAAGATTTATGGCTTCTCTTTTAAGATTTCATTTTTTTTTTCGCTCGTTAAATTTTTTTTTTTTGCTCCTGGTGATCTACTGTTCTCTTCATTTTTTTCTCTTAGTTTTATTTCTTTTATAGCTCAATTCTTTTGTTATCGAAATAACTTCCCGAGATTATCATACTTTTTAAAAGTATCTTTTCTTTACTAGGTGGACAATACTTTTTCAAGTGTATTTGTTTCGATAACAAATCTGTTTCATTTTTACAAATTCACGTTATAATCTTTTTATTGATTAAATTTATTTAAAAAAAGTTAAATATCATTATAACTAATACATAAAATGGTGGTAGAAAGTACAGGATGATGCAAAATGTAACATATAATATATGGAAAGTAGGGAATATAAAAAAAGAACCTAATTGACACATGGAAAGGTTGCTTGAAATGCCAATTGAAAGAAACAGAGAGGGCCGTGAAAGAATTTCAACACTCAGTTTTTAAAAATTCCGATAGCCTACAGAAAATACAATACAATTTACGAATACTGAAATGGTAGACATTCAGACCTTATTTATAGTATTTCCACCAGAGCAGTAAATATCCGAGATATATATTTATTTCCGAAAAAGTTCGCCAATGCATGCGATATAACTGTGAAAGATTTTTGATTCATATGAAACTGGGCTGTTAACGTATTTATCAAGTACAAAGTATCGTCAAATGCAGAACTTTGTCTATTTATGCTTTGGAATTTTTGTATCTCTTGGTATCATCCAATTCAACTAGTACTCGTGTGTACTAGTTGAATTGTACTAGTTTTAGTTTTTGTACTTCTGTGTGCTTGCTGTTGATATATCTTCCTCTAATGATTTGTAAGCTGAATTTTAAAATTTAAATAAATAAGTTATTTTTTTTTATAAAGATGTAGGATATATTTTTCTTTTATTTGGTTATCTTGAGATAAAAACAAATATTTATTTCAGAATCGCTTTAATATGAAATTTTTTACACCTTATCCATATTTCTCCATATTATTTTCTCGAATCACTTTTATATAAAATATTTTTGCACACAATTGTTACTTTTTTTTACTAACTTATTCGTAGCATTTCTACCCCCTACCTCCCCCCCCCCAAAAAAACAACAACAGAAGTAATTGATATTTTTTTGTAAACACATAATGAAATATATTCAGGACATTCAGTTAATGAACTTGCAATAAAATATTCTTGCTACTTAATATATGATTTTGATCATTTCATTTTTGTTAATAACACCATCTAATAAATAATGTGTTATCATGACTTAGTTTTTATTTAATTTATTAATAATTACGATAATGAAGTATTGAAAATAAGACCCAAATGGGACATTCACTAGCAAGCTGTACTGTAAAGAGCTTTATATAATCAAGTAAGTTAGTATATGATTGGGGTCATTGCCCTCAGAAGCTACTGCCAGCCCCTTTCCATTGTAACGCGGACACGACATCATCAGTTATATGATTTATTTATTTTAATATTAACCCTTTGCATTCGGATGGAGGTTTTCACTTACCATTCAAGACGGTGCATTATTTTGACGTTTTATTTATTTAATTTTTATTGTGAAAAATACCAGCAAAATAGTAAAAAGATGCAAATTAATTAAACGGGATTCAACCTAAAACTATTATATTTATTTAGTTTTTGGAGAAGTAAACAAGTCTTTATATTATGTAAATAATTATGCATCGAATTATTTTTCCGAGCGCGAAGGGTTAAAGCCTTTCAATATCTGTAACAAATGTTTCGAGTGATTAAGAAGCGACATTAAAAATAAAGCCTCATAAACTTCTTAAAAATTATCATATTCAATAACATGCTGTTAAAAATATCTAAGAAAGAAATAACTAACATGAGCTCTTTTATACAGTATAAGCTTCAAATGAAGATCAGTTCATTTATATTTATATTTTGGTTTTGAAGTTAGAACAATGCTGTTTTGGAAATGTTTTTGTAAATATATATTGTGACCAGGTTACAAAGATAACACCTAAAGAAGCACCTCTATCCAAAAACTTTCACGCAATACCAATAATAAAACCTTTAACTCTCGAAAGACTTCAGCATATATCATGCCGGAATGCATGGCAGATCTTATGTGAAATGGAATCTCGAATCCCAAAATCCGTTAATCACACAACTGTCACGGGGATATCTCATCCACATCTTCATATAAAAAATGTAAAAGAAGATTGGAGTCTTTAGGTCGAGACACAGTAGCATCATCATGTTTTATGCTTGAATCGTCTGTCTTTATATAGTTACGAAAAAATTCGTCTGGTGGATGTACGGTAAATTCTAGAAGTTCAATGACAGATAACGATGCTTTATTCTAAAAGAAAATACAAATGCACAGTAGCTTACGCAGCCGAAGTATACCCAAGAATAGCATTAGCAATAAACATTAGCACACAAGCATCTAATTACTACTATTCAATCACAATAACATAAACTCTTAGAATGTACAGGACAGATTTTGCCCAGTTAAGGCATTCGACTGGTTTAAAACCGGCGTTTCCAATGAAATTGCCGAATTGTTTTACGATTTATATTTGTAGCCTGTTTTATCAGCTTTCTAAAATTATCTTACGTCTTACTCTATGTGAATTACAAATGAAATTACATATGTTTTATTACAGAATCGAAGCGTTTTGTGTTGTTTTTAAATTTTAAATGTGTTTCCTGATATTTTTGAAGAAAATGGTCTATTTTGATTTCTCAAAAACGTTATTCAAGTATTCATATGAAATCTTCTGAGATTGTTTTCTGAAGTTTGTTTAATGTTTTACATCTAATAACTAAGGTCAATATTGAATATTAGTAACATTTGTAATTGTTAAAGTATAACTAAAAATCATTTTTTAAATGAAAAATTACCAGTTTAGTAGCTTTGTTCAGTTATATATCAAAATTATTTCCAATTACAAGAACTGCTTTAGAGTATAACACAGAAAACTGTCTTAAAATTGCGTTTCTTTAAAGATTTATGTACATTTAGAATATAATCTAGTCTATAACTATTATCGTAAAGCTAAATTTTAGTTATTTTTCGCTAAATTTCTCAATAAAAAAAATAATATTTTGAAAACTTAATTTTACAATATTTTCATAGGTTTGAAACATATGCAATTAAAAAAAACATTAAAGGAAATACATAATTTATTTTTCAAAGAAAAAAAAAAAAAAGAAAAAGAAAGAAAGAAAAGAAAAAGAAAAAAAAATGTCTCCGGACACACTCGGATACCTTAAGTTCGACATATCTCCACTCCTGCATGTTTACAACTACTATTCCAGGCCATCGAATTTTTCTAGAAGGTTATTGTATCTCCGCTTCTCATCGATTTATTGCCAAAATTCCAGTAACTTTGATAACTTTCATTTTTGTTGCCAAAGCCACAAAAATTCTTTGTTAAGGCAAAGCGCAGTTAAACTCGCACCCATTTAGCAGTCGGCAGAGCTACATGTAAAACTCTCTTTTTTTTTACTGAACCTAACTGCGTATAAAAAAACATTACAAAATCTTAAAAGTAGAGGGTGGTTATAATTAAAGTGCAAGTGTTTGAAGGACTGTAAAAGAAAAACTACTTGGAGTATGTTGAAGACATTTGGTATATGTTATATTCACAACATGGGGAAATGAATTACACAATAAAAAATTTAGTTCATTTTTGCAATAGATGGCCCTGTATATTATTAAAACGTTGTTTTTGCTCTGTACTATGTCAAAATGAATACCACTTCAATTTTAAAATCATTATGATGATAAAAGTCATGTATCTTTAAGCTGTAGCCATGACTTTGTCAAAGTAATGTAAAAGTAATGTGATCCCTGTTTTGCAAGACAGAAACTGCCTGGATTCAACAATATTATTTCAAGATGGAGCAGCACCTTACATTGCTCATTGTGTCACACAACTGCTTCACCGAAGTTTTAGCGAGGATCGTATAGTTAGCAGATGTTTCCAAAATGTGTGGCCACCTCATTCACCTGATTTGAATCCTTGCGATTTCTGGCTGTGGGGATATTTAAAAGATCGCGTCTACAAGGACAAACATAACTCTTTTGTTGCTTTAAAAAGCAGCATTTTAGTATTGATAATGTATACACATTCAAAAAAATTATTTAATATCGTCACAACGCGTGAGTATAAACGAACTAACTAAACAATAAATAGTTTTGCTATAAAAATATTTTGAAAAGTTTAATAAAATTTCAAAAATAATTTTTCAAGAATGATACTATTGGAAAACTAGCTTTTTGAATTAGAAAATGACGAAGAAATGAGTTTGGAGTGATAATATACTCTTAGGTAAATTAAAAATACCTTAAAAATTCTGTTTAATAAAAAATTTAGAAACATTTCTTAGTGCTTTCCTTGTACTAAGAAATGTTTATAGAAGAAAAAAAGTATCTATCTGTGAAATTAGGTAGATTTTGATCCAGCATTAATTCTATGAAGCCTTTTGAACAATTTTTTCAAAATGTATGATGCAATGTGCAGATTTATATATGCCAATATATATAAAGGTATTAGTAATTAAGTACAGTATATAAAAAGTACTTCAGTAAAATAGATCGCTACACCGTTGACTATGATAGATTTTTATGACAATAAGGATATATAGATGCTCTTTCTTTTCTTTTGCTTTATAATTATTAATACTACAATTAATAAAAAATATAATTATTTAAAATCAAAATATAACTATAATTTAAAGAATTTTTAAGCCTTTTTAAATTTTTAGTTCGTTTGTTTATTGTTTAGTTATATTAACGTCCCCTTGTAAAGCAACACTAGGGCTATTTAGGAACGGACCTCGTCATTTTGAACCGCGGTCAGATGACGAGGACGACACCTGAGCTGACACCCCCTTCTCCACACCACACCAGCGGGAGGACGTTTGGTATGACGGATTTAGCCTGCAACAGACCCCCTTACACGACGGTTCTTCGGTGGAATCGGGTCTCGAACCTGAAACCTAACTGCTGACGAGCGAAGACCTTACCACCAGGCCACCGCGGCCCTTTTTAAATTTTTAGATTGTTTTTTCTATTTACTACAAATTGAGTTGGTATTTTTGAAGCATAGTTTAGTGGCAAAGTAAAATATTATAAATTATCTTAACTAATAAAACTATATAAATGTTAGCTAGATTATACTCCGAAATTTGTTATACTCTTTTCCAAAACCTGTCTTATCTTTCATTTGATACCAAGCCGTCTCCATTTTAAATGAGCTGCGATTCCAAGATAATACTATAAAATCTGGTTTCTCCTAAACAAAATCTTTTACGATGCTTTTATTGAGAAATGTTTTTTATAACCTATATTTTTTTAAAATCAAAATGGAATATCAAAATTTCTTTTTCTTAAATGCGAAAGAGTCATCAGTAGTTGAAAAAAAAAAGAACCTCTTTCTTCACAATTTTATTGCCTGCTTTCTCCTAAAGAGCGGGTTAGAGCTTAGAGCAACAAGAACTCTTTGTTTATCTAAGACTAGGAAGAAGTGACTTTAAAGGATACTCCATTAACTAAATTGGGCACATCATCTCGGAATTTTTTTTCCTTCATGAATCTTTCTCCCCAGCTTCGCCCTTCTGTAATTTGTCGTTTGAAGTTGCAGTTAACTTTGAAGGTACTGCTTTAAAGTTAATATTATCTTTAAAAGATTACAACCTTGTTTAGATGGGTACGCTTGGGTATGATTAAAGAGACGCCGCTCTCGGAAAAGGTGGCAGTGAGATATATTGGATCAACTTGCTAACATGATGATGTTTACAAACTTGCATAGTATCTATAAATAGCGTCATGCATTACGTAAAAATGGTCCAATGTTGGAAGCTAGAGTTACCAAAATTTAATTCATAGTTACTTACTGAGGAAGAATTGTGAGAAAATTTTAATAATTAAATAAACGAAGCTGCGTTTTAAATGAACTGATGCGAAGATATCCAGAATAACTTCAGAGCACATTATAGAACAAAAATCGTTTCTATATTAACTTAAAATTCAAAAAATTTGACAAAATTTCCTGTACGTGCAATTTTTTTCATTAATAAAGGGCGTCCTAAAATTAACGCAAGATTTGAATTGCCACCTTTCGTGCAGTAAAGTGATGGAAATCCTATTAAAAAAACCATTTGACAGCTAATAGTTTAGGGTTGGTAAAAACGGAGCGTTACAAGATGGAACGACGTGTTAAACCAAGACTCGAATTAAATTTTTAAAAAAGTTTTTTAAATTGTTATATTTTTATTGAATCGTAAAGTACACAGTATAAGGTTATGTATGGAATAATACATAGGGCAAATGGCCTCCACTGGGTTTTTGACACATAAGCAATTTTTTGTCGAAATTCTCCATGTGACTGAATTTCGTTGATGCAGCACTGAATTTCCCCCTTCAATGCACTTCTGCTTGTGTGCTTGTTGGCATAGACTTTTGACTGCAAATAACCCCAATTTAAATTTAATAATTCAATAACAAAAATTAACACCCCCTTCAATAAAAAAATGAAAATACCCCTCCTTAAAAAAATGAAATTCATTGGTATTAAATCCCACGATCTAGAGGGCCATTTCTAATTTATTCGAACTGTGGCCGCCAGACTTTCATTATTTTTGAAATATTGCAATCGTGCAACGCTCCATTTTTACTACCCTAAACTAATAGCTGCCAAATGGATTTACATCGGTGCACTGCACGAATGGTGGTGGCAAATTCCAGACTTGCGTTAATTTTGGGACACTTTTTATTAATACAATTACAATTTAAACACATTTGTAACAATGCTTTATATTGTTACAATGAAATTTAAGCAATAGTGATTTCATGAAATCTTTCAAACCCGTGTTTCTACCATCGTTAACGTTATCATAACAAATGCCGTTTTTTCGTAGTTACATTGAGGCATAGTTTTCGGTTTTACTTTTAGTAGCATGATACTATGTTTAGGCTGGGATTCTTTTTTTAATTACGGAATATAAAATTGTTACAAACAGAATGTAATAATTGATGCAATCAAGTCCAAAAATATTATCATGCAATTTTTCAGACCAAAGATCTGACAGTGTGGTTAGTCTGCTACATTCACTTATCTACTGTGTAAACTGCACAAATACTTAGTCAGACATTATCACAGAATATAAAGCAAGTGATCTTCATTATTTCTTTATACGTGTTCATCATATTGTTGCGAATTTTTAATGCTGCTTTCCAGCGTAGTTAGTTCAATCTTAAAAAGGACAGTTTTACTAACAACTCAGGCGGATGCTGAACGGATGAATAAATGATTTTTGGCCTTGGAAACAAATGGCGGCAAAATGGAAGATTCCAGAATCAACAAGAATTAGGGTATTAGGACCATCAGAAGGCGAATTGCGACGATCCGTCTAGAAATTTTTATGCCCTGATTCTAAAACTTTTCAAAGCCGACAGCCCAAACTGAAGTCAGTCAATTTTCTGTCAGTTGAGATGAGTTCAAGCAATTAGAAAGTTGAGGATTAGCCGTGGGGAATCTTGGAGTCAAGTTGTGCGGCTAATCGTGCTCTGAATAGCCAGTTGCATATTCGAGTCATTAGTGAGTCAGCAGTCAATTTTCAGCAGGTATCTAAGTCAAGTCACCTAAAGCATGTAGACAGTGGAGAATAGCAGACGTTTGAGGGCCGCAAATTGTTGTGTGGTTTCTTTACCAATTGAGTTCTTTCTGATCACTTTGTGCAGCTGCGGTTTCTTACTCCAAATTAGACACTTGTGTGCTGTTGTAATACTATAAGAGCTCTTTTCGCGTACACTCGGTTATATTTTGTTGTTATTGAACCTGTTGGGCAATACCTGCACTAATCCTAACCCGTTGATTGTCGTCGATTTTATGAATTTTGCAAAGAATTTTCCGTAACAATATGCTATCTTTTATGTATTTCTTTGTCACAAAATGTATGGGAATGTTGCATTTTTAAGCTCTTCTCTTTGATCGATCTTACTCGAAACATCATATAAATTTTGTGTCAAGACTACGTATCAATTTTCATTTATCTACTTAGTTATATTTTTGTACTATTCTACTCTAATATGTACACGGGTGGATAAACAGATTTCCCTTGGACGGATTTTGTTTACAATTTCACTGCTATAAGGTATGGAAAAAAAATCTAAGGAACACAACAATAATATTTGCATAATATTGGAGGAAAAACATTTTTTAAGACAAATCGTAGAAAAATAAAATTTTAATCTGTTGTATATTGCATAATGTTCTTCGTTTTTTTCTCCGAAATGCATTTCTCATATTAAATTTTTATATTAACCGGGATTCGAATATTAATAAAATTTGAAACTAGTAACAATTTTACTTTTAAAGCTCTTTGATTAAAATATTTATTTCTTATTCTTTCTAAATAAAAAATATTATGTTAAATCAGCTTCAAAATTAATTTGTGTGACGGTAATTTTAGTTTTTTTAACGAAAGCATATCATACGATAAAGCAGATGAAAAACAAACTCGAAAAGAAATGTACTATTTTCAAATAAAATATGTCAGAATTTTAATTTAGTATTTCATGTTTTTTGGATTATTATAGTTCGGAATTATGCTTAGAAGAGCCCGGAGAACTTCATCGCTTTTTGAAAAATATAAAAAAATGTCTATCATTCCTTAAAACAAATGTCTTCAGAAAACTAGTTTATTATGAAGAAATATTCGTAAAAGCTCCAGGCGAATATTTAATCAGAATTTTAAATTCTTTAAAATCATATTTCATATATTCATGAAAAACGAAGTGTAATAAACTTTTCAAGATATAAATTTCAAAAATAACTTTGTATTAAAAAAATCAATGATAAAAGGGACAAATATTTAATAAAACTTTTTGCTGTCGCTAATATTTCTTAATAGATTTATCAACTACAAAACTGATTCGTTAAAGAATATTTAATTGTAAGGTAAAGCCGATTATGTTAAAATTTTCACAAGTTTAAAAAATAATCTGAAAAACGAAACTAGAACTGGTTGTTTTTAACTATTTTGAGCAAGTTTTTGTGATGATCCAAATGGACCATCGCAAAATAGGGATGATGGACGTGCTGTGTATGAAATTATCTATGAAATTTTGGAATTTTTTCAACGATATTTGCATTATATAATTATAAATCCACTTCTAAAGAATTCAACATCAAATCCACAATTCATTACATTCTGCATAACATAACGAGCAATAATTACAGTTTCATTAAGATATCTTGATTATTTTTTGAGATATAAAGATACTCATGCTGAAGAATCATAAAAATAACTAGTTCTACAGAAAATGCATTAAATGCTTATAAATAAGTATCACTTACTAGTCAATAATTTGTTATAACTTGACTTCTAATTGATACAGAGATAAAAAATGCACTTTTTTTCAAAACTGCAATAAATAAATAAAATAAAATAAAAATGCGAATTTTTATTCAAATTCATGTTTTTGATGCAGTCTGATACATTTTTTTATCTCGCCAAATATATGCTTCATAATATTTTTAAAATATTAAATATTCATTTTATGTACTAGTATCTTTCTATCATCTGCATAGTTCGGTACTATGCCATTTCTTCCCATTTCTATGCCAATGGACCGTTGCGTGGCTAGAATGGAAACATTAATACAAGGGGCAAAATAGAGGTTTTTTTTTATTTGTATGCAAAAGATTCAAGATCATATATACTATAAAAAAAGTCCATTTTAACAGCTGACATAATGATTCATTAGCCTTCATTGCTTTCCTTTTTTTAAATACAATTGAATTTTTTTAAATACAATTTTTGAACACAATTCAGCGTTACCTCTCTTTTATGTGCATTTTCATTTGTGCATTGCATTTTTCAGAGAATTAAAATACTACAAGGAATTTAAATCATTTTCACTTTTCGAATGATAAAAAAAAATAAATTATTGTAATCGCTGAAAAAGTTTGACCAAACGATTTTATAGATGCTCATTTTGGAAATTATCATCTAAAGAAATCAATTTTTTACACGAAAAAGTTTGTTCCATTAGATTGTTTTGGCTGACAATTTGAATATCATTTTACTTAAAGAATTGTGAAATAATCGTCTGCGTCTATATTCTATAACATATTATTTCAGATTTAAAAATTATAAAATAAAGACTTTATTTTATATGTATTCATTATATTGGAAAAAATAATTAAAATGAATTTTAAAAATTAATTTATTGAGTTATTAAGTATAAAAATTCATTGAAATAAACCGCAGAACAATTAATTTTTATTATACAAAGCATTTTTGCATCACAAAATATCGAGAGATCCTAAGATGCAATTAAAATTATATCATAAGATTCCTGCAATATTTCTTAATTATATTTTTAAAAGATGACTGAAAGAGGCCAGTAAAACTCAATAACTCGAATTGTTAAAAAATACGACATGAGTTTTAATTACATAGTAATAAAAACTTAATTTTCGTTTGAGATTAGCCGTGTGTTTACCATATAAATTTTTTAAAGAGTCTAGATTAAAAAAAACTCATTTTTAAAAGTCTTTTCTAATTTTATCGAAATTAATGTAAGAAAAAACAACATATAAAATCTTTATATAGATAACATTTGTTATGCTTTGATCATAAAGATATTTTTTGTATAATTAATTTTTTAAACTTAGATATTCACTAATAATAACGAAAAAAATGAATTGTACGATTATAAACTTGTATATAATCTTGTTATTTCGCTTTTTCTACTTAGATTTTTACAAAAGATTTGGGAAAAAAACCCCATCGTTTTCCAATGAGTAAGAATGTAGTTTTTTTTCAAAGTAATTTTATGATTCAGTTATTTAATGAGATAAAAAGACGGTTCGGCTTGATTAAGAGAGAAATCAGTATTTAATATTTTGAAATGAGCCATAATTATTAACATTTCGAAAAAAAAAAAAAACGAAAAACTAAGACATATATAACAGATTACACAAGGAAAATTCTAACTCCTCTTGAAAAATATTTCCCGATTCTAAAAAAAATAAAGGAAAGTTCATCTTAAGCACGAAGAAAAATGATTATGAAAACAGTTCAAAAACATGCTTTCATTTGTACACTGATAGAAGATCCCCCACCCCTTGTTTTAATCAAAATATAAATCAGGGAGTAAAATAATAAAAGCTGATAGAAACGCTGCAAGTAAATTGTAATCCTTGACTTTTTCATTCGCATACGGAGAGAACTATAGTCAAAAACTTAACGAATCTATTGTTTCAGAGTATAATCCACTACAAGATTTGATGAATCTACATATTTCAGAAACTTTGATAATAAAAAAAATACATTTTGAAACTATGCTTGTCTATCTCTGAACAGGAAATCCAGAAACGCTTTGAGCTAAATGGATAAAATTTGGTTCGAAGTTTTTATCTATTTGTTGATTTCTATATGATATTTTGAACAAAAATCTATTCAAGGTAAATCTGTCTATTAGGTGGCCTGGGCACAATTGAACATTATAACTACACAACGTAAAGAGATGGATAAATGAAATTCGGCACACAAATTTAGCATCTAAATTGTAGATCCATATCAACTTTTGAACAAATCTTTCAATATCTTGGAAACTTGATATCTTGATACGTTTGAACATCAATATCTTGATACGCTTTTTCAAATGCACGTTCAAGAGATAATTCAAAATCGCAACGACTTACACCAAACAAATCTTGTTTTATTATCTAAAGTATAAACCGTTGGCAAATTTTGAGCAAAATCAGTATTTTTCCGTTAGCCGGGCGCAAATGTCGCCAAATGTGAACCAAACTCGTAATTGGCGTAAGAAATTTGACGGAATTTTACATTATTTGGCGATTTTTTGCTTGAGCCCGGCTAACGGAAAAGTATTGCAAAATCTGATGAAACGTTGATTCTCTGCCAGTTTATTATTTCGTATGAATTTGAAGACTCACAACCTATGTACTCAGAAACAAAACGATTTAAAAAATGTTATTAAAATTGTAGTAATTAGATATTTTGGTCTCAGTCAGACGAATAAAAGGAGACTAAAATGCATATTCGGTTTCTTTTATTATACTACGTCGCACAAGACTTATGTACAGGGCTCTGAACACTCGTGGCGTTTACGGCCTTTCCCAGTTACCCAATTTTATGTGGGAAAAAATACTTTGATTAGAAAGTTTCCGGGGGGGGCACCCCATATATTATGATATGGATAACTTTTAATTTTTAAATAAGATGCAAAAATTTTCTTTTTATGATAATCACTGTGATTTAAGTTCCTTATATAAGACGTACCTAGAAGAAAAAGAGATTTTTGCTATAGCGACATTCTGCCTAATCACCGTCACAGTCTCGGCATATTTATTTTTTGAAGAAAAAGGACCCCGCGATGAATAATTAAATACTGTTGAAATAATTAAAGGTTCTATGTACAGCAACATGCTATTTCACCAAAAATGACATTTAAAAAATTCTTTTATTGGATAAACCCATCTTTGAGCTATCCAAAACAGGTTTACTTTTATCTCTACCTTAATTAGAAGTCAAGATATTAATATTTTCGTAATGATCGGTAAATCGGATGTGGACATTTAAATAACCGGAAGTACCGATTTAAAGGGCCAAAAACATGTTAAAAATTTATATAAACACAAATTTAGTTTTAAATATGGAAATTCTTTTGCACTAAGATGACTTTGTTGAGCTCTGAACCCTCAAATTAAGGACATTTGTGTCTCTAATACATTTTAATGAAGGTTTTATAAGATTACTGAATATTGTTAAAGTTATTGGAGAGTATGCTAGTGCAAATGCAATAACAGCATTTTCTGAGCTCGACCAAGACAGAATAAATGAATCTAGGCGGCATTCACTGCCAAATGCAAAAATTGCCAGAAAAAAATTATTGAAAAAGTGAAATTATTAAAAGCTGAGGAGAAAGAAGGTATAACCTATAAATATGATATGAAGTTCAAGTATGTAAACACAAAATTTATTGTTCAAACATGTTACTGTATACTTTCAATGCATTTTTCTCAAAACTGATTTTTACTTATTTTTTGCTCACTTCAAATCAAATAACTCAAAATGTAATTATCATATTGCTATGAAATTTTGTTGAACTTTGTCTTTATACTATTTTCAAGGGAATGAACTAAAAGAATTTAGATTGAGTGAATATTTTTTTTTAATTTACATCCTATTGCTTGAATAATAACGTCATACATTTACTAAAATTGTCATGATAAATCTTCGAAAGGTTCTAAAATTTTTATTTATTATTATAACCATACGATAGGAGTTCGTTCCCTAGAAAAAACTATGTAGTTTATTTTGGTACAAGAGATTTGTGTTCGGATGAGAGTAATAGTTTTTGGTGGAGCCAATTTGAAGTATTTAAAGAATTTACTTACATTTATGCTATCAAATGCCAATTTTGAAAACTTTTTAATGTTTATTTCAAATATTGACATCCTATTAATAATTTTGAATAGTATTTTAAACCAAGAAATATGGTTAAAGTATGTCTGTACTATGTTTTTCTAAAAAGGTGCTCTGAATGTTTTTGGGTACCTTAAGGACAGAAGTGGTCCGAGCAAACAATGAAAATATCAGGCTAAAAATATTCAGGAAATGTAATTGGATAAAAATGAAACCAAAGTTTAAACAAGCAATACTCTAAACCTTGATATAATCTATGATTTTTCCGCAAATAAGATACAGTACGCTCCTGAATATCCGGCCTAATGTGGCGAAAGAGCAGATTGTATAACAAAAAACTCGAATTGGCTGGAGTTCTAGGAATTCATTTCTTTGTCCTCCAATACCAGAAGCCAAAGTTTTTATACCAAAATTCACTGTTATAATACATATTTTCTCACTTCTTATTGAATACTAAGCCCTCCATTTATCACAAGCCATGTAGAATGTGAACGCGGAATCATAGAAGCAGTTGCCAGTAACGTGTCGAACTAAAATAGAAGGCTCTGTACTGGTATTTTATGTTTATATATTGCACTGTACGTTTCAAATATTATTAGAGAAACAGTAATTTAAAAGATATACATAAACTCTTTACATTTAAACATAAATTATGTAATGCTTAACTTAAATGCAGGAAATATAAACAAAACATTTAAGTAAATCGTAAGTCTAATTCTAAAGAAAATTAACTCAGATTGATTTTATTTTACACTGATAAATGAAGAATGTTTATCTTTTAGTGTCACAACGTATTTTGCACACGACACGTACGAAGATCATAGAAGAAGCTTGCTTCTAATGTCTTCTAATGTCGCCATCCTCAATTAATTACGATAAAAATAACAAGGCCGGATAGTATGAAAGCCGGATAGTCGCGAACCGGATACTTGGGAGTGTACAGTATTTCAATGTCATTAAATTAATTTAATACTCATAAAATTATTAAATAAAATATTTTTAACGTTTTTCTTTGTAACACAACCTCAGACGATTTTATTTTAAGATTTACTGTACCGTTTAAAATAATTTATCAAACTCCATTAACAATACATGACGAGATAAAAAATTACAATCCATTAATTCCAATCCGAAACACGTTTTTTAATGTAACGTCCCGATATGTTAAACTATAACTACTTTTCCTGTTGAGAAACTGGACCATTTATCTCGCCAATTCATTGGAGCGCGTAATCGATTGACTTGTCAGGTACGAATGGAAAAAAATGAAGTTTCTAAATTTGATAAATAACGATGGCGACATTTTTCACACTGGAAATCACGAACATATTCAAAAGTGAATCGATTTTCTTTTTTTAAAAGAAATTATTCCTTCCTTTTTTGATGAAGACATTTCTTCTGGAAACGGCATCAGACTACTTTATTCTACAGTTGTCGTTTGGTAGCAAATACAATATATTTTTTCATTATTTAATTTAAGAGAATGCTTTAAACTTTTCTGATCAATTTTGGAAGCATCTGGAAATGTTATCTTTATTTTATTTTTTATCATAGATCAAGTTAGGAAATTATGCAGGGAAAAAGGAGTTTCATTTTTGGAATGCTAAGTACGAAATTTATGAAGATGGAGTAGTAAATTTAATTAAAAAGAATTTTTACATGGCAGAAATACAGTTTAATTATTTCCTGCGTTTTAATCTGGAGATTATTGTTTTTTTAATTCTAAACTTACTGGCAGGTAAACGACTTGAGTATATGAAATCAAAATTTGATTTCCTTAATAATTAGCTGATAATTAAGTTACATTTAATTATAAATAAGTTAGCAAGTATTTATAACAGAATTGATCTTTGCATAGATATTCATTCAATCGGAGATATTCATTTTGAATAAGTTTTGTAAATAAGTTATTATGCCTCAAATATACAGCAAAATATTTTTTCATACAATAATCAGTACTATGAAAAAACTGATTCAAACCAATATATTTGAAGTTTAGTTCTCTGTTAATTTTGTAGATAGAAGCATAAGACTATTTATAAATTATTGTACTGATAAGAATATAGAAGTGTGCGGGATTTCAAAAATCTAACACAGCAGCAAAAAAAAAAAAAAAAAAAAAAAAAAATTATAAAATTTATCTTTGCCACCATGAAACAGCAAGAATAATCCTTCCAAAACTTTTAAATATACTTCTGTAATAAAGATGTTATTTTCCCAGCATAAAAAATATGAACCTTGTGGACTCTTATGAACTTCATGAGTACTCAGATTTTTATTACCCGGGAAATCGGTAGCTGATGACGGAAGGCGATCTGGTAGGCGGAGAGATGACGAAACTAGCCTGATTCCTCTCCATCCTTTCAAAACTCTTAAAACTATAAATATATATGCAAAACATATTTCATTGTTGTGGCTGAATAGAAGAAATTTCTGAGAATTTAAAACTTTGATTTATTCCATCCCGGGAGGCATATTATGTACAAGGAAGAAGCGACGAGATACGTCATCTTACATCGTGATAGAAGAGTAGAAGAGCAAAAGAGACTGAAATTTTGTCTTTCGGCTGTTTTTACAGATTTCTTGGACACGTGTCGATTTAGGCAGGGGAATTTTAGACATCTATAAAAGAATGTCGTAAATAATAAAGACTTTTATCCCTTAGCTCAGATTATATAAAGTGTATGCTAAAAGTAATTAAATTATAGTGGAATTGGATCAGGAAGTAAAAGAGAATGAAGTTAATATGGGTAAAATTTAGATAAAAATTAGGAAATTAATTAATACTTAAATTATATATATATATATATATATATATATATATATATATATATATATATATATATATATTCAAAAATGGCAAAAATTCCAAGTAGTTACTCCCAAAAAATGGAACAAGAATTTATTCATAAAAATATTGCTAAAATATGCTAAAAATATATCTAAACATGTATTTACAATTGCAAATTCTCATTCTATGAAAATACTTTGAATCTCGTGGAAGTTATAAAAAAATGTTTAAAAATTAAATTTTCATTCGCTTTCCCCAGCATAGCGAAAACAGTAAATCAATAAAATACTTTTCTTATATTAATTTATAGACACAGAAGGTTGCACGCAAAATATACTTTTTCAGAATTTAGAAGAGACCATCGCAAATTTAAAGAGAAATATTTATTTTAGAAATGCAGATTTATTACATATAGAAAAACTATTTTATGTGAATATTTTTCTTATAATAAATACATCATTCCATCTGAATGATTTGAATACAATTTGCTTATAACACATACTGTTTTTCATTTTAATTGGCTGATAATTATAACTCCGACATAATAAATGCAGAGAAGAGAAACTTGAGGAATAGTAAATTTAAGGTATCTCAAAGAAGGAGATAGCATTCTTTGCTCGCAATAGTGTGTGTGATATTAATCCTTGCTAAAAAATGACATATGTCAGTGACGAGGAACGTTTTGATATGCTAATGATTTTTACTGCATGCAATCGTAATGCTAATGTATGAAAGTATTGGTTGTAGAATTGAACTTTGTATAGGAATCGAAGATATATTTATTTTGAACAAGTTTTGTAAACAAGTAATTATCCCTCAAATGTACAACGAAAGACTCGTTCAAACAATAATCAGAAATATGAAAAAGTGGTTCAAGTCAATATATTTTTTTTCACTTTAAATAAATGATGCAATAAAGCATCTTTTTATTAATAAAGAAAAATATCCTTTATTGGATTTTTATTATTATATACATGATACTATAAAAAGTAACAAAATTAAAAACAACATATTTCTCAATATTTTAATTACTCTTCTCTTTGCCAATGGATAATTGGAGTTATCAAGGCAAAGTAGAATTAATTTTTAATTTTTATTTCAGATGAAAACAAAGAAAAAAAAATGTTATTCCAATCTATGGGCCGCTGCGTAACAACTTTTTCAGATTTCTTTTGAGTGCTGCTTTTTGAAAATTGCAGACAATGACCAATGGATCAGAAATCTATGTGAAGAAAATTGCATAAAGAAAGGTGATAGTACTGCTAAATAAAGAAGATCCAAGAATTGAACTATCACGTGACTCTCTTTACTATAAAATAATTTTTTAAAACAACATCGTTTATCTTGGGAAATAAGTTGCCGAAATTTCCCTGAGACATTTGATGGGGTCCTCTATCGCTTATCAATGTTATTGTTCTTTCGCAACTATAGTACATTTTTTAAAAAAAATGTAAATGCAAAAACTAACTGAATGCAGAAAATAATTTAATGCTGAAACTTCTATCAACATATCCTAACATCTTAATACTGTTTCGTTTGTAAAGGACAAACGGTGCTAAAAATTGGATTAAGTTTTTAAAAAATTTTAATAATGTACTATTGAGATATATGCAAAGTTGAATTTTTAAAAGATAAATATATATTTAAAGTTTTCATTCCGTATTTAGTTAACCGGCTTCAAAAGAGTTTTTATACAACTGGTCCACAAAAAGATTGGGAAATACTACTTTATAATATTAATAATATGCACTTGTTAAATATTTAACATTTTCTCTTAGGTCATTTCTTTCTTTAAAGTAGTTCTTGCAACGTATACTGTGATGCAATTTATATCCTTATTCCTCTGGTTATTTTAAATTATAGAAATGATTTAAAATTTTAAATTTCATTAATTATTATTTTATTTGTATTATGAACATACTTTAGAAATTAAAAAAAGGAATATACATTATTTCAAGATTAATAATGCTTGAATTGCTTCACCTCTAAAGTGAATTATAAGTAATAAGATGTTTTTAAAGTACTGAATAATTCTGCTGGAAATTAAAATTATAATTCTTAAATATGTAACCCTAAATTTTTCTCAAGAGAAATTGAGATTATTAATATAAATTTTTTAAAAAAATTCAAAATTGAATGTTAGATACAAAATTTTAGTGTTTAGATACAAAATTTAAAAAGTAATCTGAAGTAATGTTTTATGATTTTGGAGCAATTTTTTTCAAATTAAGCTAATGCTAATGTAACAGGAACATTTTAAACTAAAACTTCCAAATCGCATACATAAATTTAGAATTTTGAAGAAAAACGATTAAAGTTACATTACTTACTTGTAAGGTCCATTTGAGAGATATTTTTTCACTTTTGATACCGGAATAAGGTATTGTTAGTAAAACTATACAAATGAGAATAAAAGTAGATGTTTGAAACTTCAAACTCTTTTCGCTAAAATATCCATTTTTTTGCTATTTCATGACAACAAAGATATGATTCTTCTAAAGAAAAATTGATAGTTAAATATTTTTTTTCTGGACATTATGCATAAGACTCATATGTCCAAAGAAAAAGGAAATTGAAAAACTGAAGCTCTTTTCCCTATTTTGTTACATTTGAAAAAAATATTTGCTATCCGAGATATAAGTATTTTAACTAATAGCTTAAACAAAAGCTGTTCACACATTTTTCAAATATTTAAACAAATTTAAACTATAATAAATACTAATTTAATATTTTTTTTCTTATTTAATCACAATTTTTTATTTATAAAGGAATGTTTAAGCAACTTTTTAGTCAAAAATAGTAGTTTTCTTAAATTTTAATTGTTTTATTTAATTTTTTTTGAAATTAAAAATTCCAATTTTAAATTAACAATCGTATCTGTTTTTTGAAGGAAATAATCAAATGCTATAGAAATTATGGAATCTAAACATTTAAGATAAGAATAAGTGAAATTCTTAGTAATAAACAACAACACAAAAAAAGCTCCCAGAATCTTGGAATCTGTTAAAAAAATCATAATTCGTATGAAAAAATAGCAAATTTCTGCGAATGTTTTAATTTTTAATTTTAAAGGAGGGTTCTTCACATTCAAATAAGTGATGTGGTAATTTTAATATTCAGCTTCAACGTGGTATTAATTGATAAATAGTATTTAGTTAAAATAATGTTCCTTTTTGAAACAAAATGAGGATTACCTTGAATCGGATCTAGTATATCCGAACAATGGTCTGAGGAATACCGCGGATTCTTACATAGTGCCCTCAATTCCAAACTTCCGGTCAATTCAGTAGGAGAATGCTTGACGATCAATGTCAGATTTAACATCTATCGGGTCACACACGATAGAACTTTGATGCAATAGAATTTCGAACTTGAAACACTTAGGTTTCGAAGCCGAATTGTAACTAGTAGAACACCGTGATTACCAACAGTAAATTGATATTTAATAGCTTACAATAATAACAATAATTTAATATTAGATGATACATGGATATTTATTAGCGGCTAAAATAAAAAAAGGATCTATTTATGGCCAGTGAAAAGAAGGAGAAGAGTTTTAAAACTTGTCACAAAGAATTAAAAAAAAATTTAGTGAACGATTTATTGTTGTTGCTAGTTTTATAAATAATCAAAAGTTTAAAAAAAACCTGGCAAAAGTATAATCACGAACTGGCTACTCCAACCCTCCGGAAGGTGCACGGAAAAATTTGAATGACCGGACGACCGCAACAGCAACACTAGTAGGAACTGTAGTTGAGTCCTAAGGGCCATCATCGGTCACGGTACAACACTTCTGTTGAGAAGAAACGTCCCGTCATCAATGGGTGGAGCCAGACCCCTACTTTTTCGTGTACCCACAGGGGTGGCAAGAACCAACTACCATACCGAGAACTCATTCTATATTATGAGGTGCCCCGTTTGGAACCTGGGAAAAATGTAAAAATAAACTTTTCGTATAAATCAAAATAATATTTTACTAGCAATAGTTATGGAAGAATGTTATCTTTTACCCTCACACGTGTCAAGTAATTGAACATCAAACACAGAAAACAACCAACTTTTTAAAATCCGAAACTGAATTCTCGAAACTGATATCTATCCAATGATATTTGGCTATACTCCTGCTAATTCAGTAGAAATCAATGTAATGTAGATTATGTACGAACCCTGAACTTTGTGGGTTCGGACTGTTAAGAATGTAGAACAGTTGTAGAATTAGCCTTATTTTAATCCTTTCATAATTCACTCGTCCCAAATCGGCCTTGCAAGCCCTATACTAATGAACCGTTTTGAAGCCGGAGTTATTTTCAAACGAGAAATTTAAGATATAAAGTGAGTATATCTTTAGTGGTTATTTGCTCTACACCCTGCAGCTCCTTTGAAACAGAATTCAACTCCAAAACGGCTCATTTGTATAGAACTTTGGATGGGGTTGTAGTGAAAAGGTTAATGGAAAGCTATGGAAGGGAAGTGATAAGAGCTTTCTAAGCTAATTCTATAAAAAAGCGATATTATTATGGAATTTAAGATAAGGAATGGTAATTAAAAGAAAAATAAATCAAATAGAATATTTAAAAGCATGATAATGTTATGCATCCTGATTAATAAGTATATTAAAAATAAAAGCTCCTAAAATCCTTTTTATTATGTGGTAAATTCTAGTCTTTAATATATTTCATAATTTTTAGCCTCTACCAATAAGAAAGACGAATGTAAGAGTGTGTGTTGGCACCTTACAGGCCAGATCGTTTGACTTACAGCTGTCACATTTGATGCATATATGTCTTGGAAAGTAGGAATGCGCATCTCGGTAGGTTTAAAAAAAATTTGAATAGGAGTTTAACTAAGGAAAAATTAATCTAAATTTTGGCAATTTTCAGCGATGTCTTCCGAAAATATTATATCACAAAAATAAATTTTTCGCCATCTCAAAATTTAAAAAAAATTCTTCTTTTAACGATATCAGTTTAATAATCGTTCAAATTCTTCCTGAATTTTAGTAATTTTTTACAAACACTTTTTGCCTACATTTCAACATAGAGAGCAACATAGCATTGCATAGTAGCTCTGAAGTTCACACCGTTTGCATTGTTTCATCAAATAGTTTGGAATGTTTTATTTAAAGGCGGGATTTTTTCTGTTGTTAAAAGCTAGCTATTGAAGGATTATTTTTTATATCTGTGGATGTTAAAGACAAATGAAACCAACGGGTGTGGTCTCCTTAAAAAATTTTCGCACACTATTTAATAACTTTTCATGCCAGAGAACGCCTTCCGTGGCATTGGCTTATAATAGTTATGAAATATTAACTTTTGAAGTGAATTTTTACTGAATCTATTGTATCATCCTTGGCGAGTTATTTGGCGATTAATCCGTGGCATGCGTTAATAGTATCCAAAAATTGAATCTGCTTTTTATACATGATTTCTCAACCGATTGAAACAAAAATTTGGCACTAAACTGCATTATAGTCACAAAATACCAAACCTAATTTGAGATATTTAAGTCATTGCGTTTACATGTTTCTGAAAGTACAGACCGACAGACAGTCAAGCCTTCATTGGATTTAGCTCAAATTATGACAGATATCTACACTATAGATATTAAATCTATGTTCCGAATATTATCTATCTAGACGTCTTCGTTTTGTAGTTATTGTGTTAACTTATATCCAAATAGCCGGACAGACGGAATTTCTCTATACAGATTTTACTAAAACTTTTATAAAAATCTGTATATTTGATGTAAAGATCGTGTACTGAATTTCAACTGTCTATCTCAAATTGTTTTTGAGTTATCTTTGTCTCAGATAGACAGAGATATCGGCATATTCCAGAGATGTTATTTTCGAATTCGGGGAACTCAGGGAATTCAACGTGGAGATTCGTCGAAATCTCGAGTTCAAATTTTTTGACGATTACAATACTTTCTCTATACTACGTATACCAGAAACAAAAAAATGAAGTCGCAAATCATGAAAGTTAGAAGTTATATAAATAACACTTGTTTAATAGTTCTTAAACTTAAACTTAATAATAGATGGAATCACGGATATAAAGTTATATTTAAATGTTTTAATACGAACATAACCAATTTTCCCATCATATCAACTGCTTGTTAAAGACGACTAGTTAAAAATATTATGAAATCTTATAATGAATGTTTTGGAAATTCACTACCAGCTCTTGCCCTTCATTTGGAATAAGAAGTAAGTAAAATTAATTACTGAAATCATAAGTTGCCAATATAGGAAGATACTGTGTTGCCTTCGGAACAATACAAATCTGAAAAATTTTACAACTATAATACGTAATAAGCGAATGAAGAATCGAATACAAAATCCAATCTTTTCAAGCATGAAACTGTCAAATTGAATAAAAGCGTATAGAAACAACTTAACTTTTATTGTTTTATCGCTTTCAATAGAACTGATTCATGTTTAGATTTCCAACAACTCCTGGTTTATCTGAAACTAGAAAGGAGAGCTTTCCATTAACTAAATTGGGCTGATGTTTCCGTTGTGTTTCCTTCTACTGTATCTTCCTTCACCTTTAGTATTTTGTCGTTTGAAGTTACAGTTAACTTTGAAAGTGAATACTTTTAAGTAAATATTCCCTGAAAAAGATTATCGCTTTTGAAGGCAGATATTTTCGAAACTTCATTAGAGAGACTTAGCACTTGGGTCGGTGGAATACTAAGGCCTAAGAGACTTAGATAAGAACTATAATTCCCAGTCAGATCACGTATTTTCTGTATAAGTTAGCCTTCATATGGTCTGTCTTAAAAAATCTTATAAGACAAGTTGCGTTACATGTATTAAATATTGGCATATTTATTTAAAAAAATAACACATTTTGTGACTTCAGCAGAAAATGAAAGAGAGCCTAAATTATTAGGGTACATGTTAGGAGTTTCCTATTAGTTTATCTTCCAACAAAATACTATTTTCTTAGTTTTAAGCGGCAAATTTCGTCGCAATTTCTAAATTTTAAAAATGTCAAGTAGATTCAAATCTCTAATCCGAAACATAGATGCATAATTTACTTTTTGTTTTCAATATATACTTTTAACTATATAGTGGTGTTATGTAAAAGTAAATAAATAAATAAAAAGGATAATTAATTAATAAATAAAATGCATTTAATATTTGATTTCGGATTTCTTTTCCTATCTGGTGTGAACATAGATCTAATATTTATACTAGAAATGATGGGAGAAAATAAAAAAAGAAACACCTAGAAAAATTCATTGCTGGGTACAAAAAAATTCATTTTTTTAAGATTGGAAAATTAAGATAGATATTGTTGCTTGTTCAGCAACGACATGCAATGCAAAAACATTCTTTAAATATTAAAATTTCTACCCTTTCGGCGTCCTCTCCTGTACGCGAAAAATTTTTTTCCCTCTATTTTTTGCCACATTCGAACAAACAAAAATAAAAACTGAAATAAGTAAACATTTGGAAAGCGTTTTAAACGTTTAAATGTTTTAAAATGTAGAAAGACGCTTGAAGCGCGTTAGGGCCGCCTTGAGAAGTTTCACTTGAACTTATTAGACACCGTTACGGACGACGAACAGGTTAATAAAACTGAATAAAAAAAATTCCCAAAAATGAAATGAAATAGTTTATAAAGGCAGATGTTTTTTTAAAGTCATTGAAAGGTAAGTCAAATTTTGTATCATATAATGTTTAAAGATTAGTTATTAAAAACAAATTTCAAATGTAATTTATATAGGGTGTTTTGTAATTATTATGTAAACTCGCGGTTCGATTCTTCATATCACTAGATGGAATATCGCATTTGTATGTCGCTAATTTTCGAAACAATCGCATTCGAGAAATGATGACGATTCATCAATTTATTATATTCATCCCCCTAAAGTTCTGTAGACTGTCTCATCATGGCGAAGGGTTTTCATTGGTGGAATGTTTGGAAGGGTGTCGGGAATTTAATTCCTGGTAGGGCTACCCTTGGCGTGAAGGCTATTACATTATGCCCTGCTAAAGTGTACAGCCATTGGAGTTAAGTCATCTATGAATAAATTCTTCAAGGTGCACAATTTCATAGACTTGATGTAGCTATACTGTTCTTGAGGATGTGCAACAGTACAACAAAATTATATTCATTGCAATATTACGTGTGAAGAATCACACACACACACACATCTTTATTATTAGTTGAGATAAGATCAATTTTTATTGAAGAGGGTGTTATCTTTTTAAAGTATGATTTTGTCGAAAATTAGAGAATGTAGAACTATTATTTTATCATATATGTGTAAAGAATCGCTGTATGATGGGATTATATGTTAAATGAGAAGCACACTGTAAATGGTAACCAATATATGTAGTTATTCGTAAATATAAAAAATTATTTATGAATGAATTATAAATAATCTCAGACAAAGTTTATTAATTTACACAAAGCAATGTAAAAAGCAATAAATATAGCAGAATTTTAGGAAACGCTGTGGTTTTATACCAAGATAAAAGTATTAATCTCTGCCTATCAATTTTCTAATTTTACAGATTTTAGTGTTAGTATTTTTTCTATAATTTAAACATTCTTAAAAACCCAATTATTGTACCAGAAAGAAGGAAAAAAAAGTCATATTTCCTGTCAATCTAATAATATTTTAGCAATAAGATTTTTATTATTAGTTCCAGATGTCTTGTAAAACAAAATATTAGACAAATGGTCCAACATACTCATTATATGAGCAACTATTTAATCGCTTTCTTTGATTTAATAATCAGGAATCTGAAAAGAAAATGAGAAAGTACAGAAACAGAAGAAAAAAAGCAGGAAAGTTATATGACAGATCACTTTATTTCCCAGGACGAAACCAATTTATCACTCTGCGTCATTGGATTTCATTCCAAAAAAGAGATTTCATTCAATAAAGAAAGAACCTTCTTAATAGGGCATTCTTTGTAAATGAGAAATAAAAATGGAGTTTTCTGAAATCGTACAGAATATATCAATCGATCCAGTAATTCAATTGTTAATGATCTTGAAATGAATAATATCGTCCAAATGTAATAATGAAATTCATATCATTCTGTTATTAATTTTCGGCACTAAGAGACTGAAGTGAAACAACTGAAAACATATTAAAACGGAAATTATATTTATATATATAAATGCAAACGATAAATATTGTTTCAAAAATTAAAAAAATAAATCTAATATATTTGGATAAATATTATATCCTTTAAATTCATTTATTGAATTTAAATGAATATATATAAAAGGTTTCAACCAGAAGTTTTTAATCTTTAAAGATTTCAAAATTCGGTGTCAGTACTTATCACAATTCTCGTCCAGCGAATTTGCACTGAATTTTCACTTCTTTTCTTAAAATTCATCCAATTGCTTTTTTTAGAAAAATAAAGGAATGTCTTTTTCTTGACAAATTTGCTCGGTTTTAAATAATTCGCATGGATGTTATGTTTAATTGTTACGTTTCATTTACTAATCTTTAAATGTTACATCATTACAATGAAGATGTTTATTTTTTAACATGTTAATACTCATAAGCCGAATACATCTATAAATGGCGTGATATATCCAACATGAAGCAAAAATCCTATAAAAGGCTCCAAAAAGAAGAAATTACCGAATCAAGAATTGCCGATTTTGGCTCATAGTTATTTCTTGGATAGTAGAAGAAAACACTGTCTAATTATAAAAAGATTACGTACAAAATTTAAATTCGAACGTTAATTTGAAATTAATGGAAATGTTAAAGTGTTTCTACAATAATTTCTGAACATATTATCAATTTTTTTTATTTACATTAAAATTTAAAAACATTTTGTGTTTTGATAACTTTTAGTGATTCGAATATTATTTTCTCATAGGTACTTTTTAAAAATGAAAACTTAAAAAAAAATATTTATGTAGTAAAATTTGAAATTATGTCTTTCCTGATCCTATTTATTATATAGGCATTCATGTTGTTGTTGTGATGATATTAAATATACTTTCTCTGTTTGGTTTATGGTAATTTAAAGTAAATTTTTAAAAACCTTAAAAAAAAAGATAAGAAAGTACAAAAACATTATCAAACGACAATGGTTTGGACTGCAAAGTAAAATTTTCTTGATTTTTTTTTTCATTTTTATTTTTATGCTTAGATTTTTTCTTTTACTTCATCGTACACATATACAAATATAAAATATTAAAATCATCCAAAAATTCGAACTTGAGTTTAGACATATAATCTTCATATTTCAGAAATTCCTGATACCCAAAAATAAATTTTCGGAATTATGTCTATCTGTCTGTGAACACGATAATTCAAAAACGTTTTAAACTTGATGGGTGGAACTTAGTATACAAGTTTAATACGGAATTTGTAAATTTCTATCAAAATCTGAATGAAATTCACTCTAAGAGAATCTGTCTTTCTTGATGTTTGATTACAGTTGAACTCATCTATCTTTTCATATGCACGTACACTGACAAACCCTGTCTGTCTTCCTGTCAGCCATCCACCTAAATGTAAAAGCATTTATTCCAAAACTGGCCACATATAATGCAGGAATGAAAGAAATCGTATTAAATCTAAAGAATTGAAAGCTACAAAGGAAATTTGTATACTGTTTTTTAAATTTTTTAATTTTTAATTAATTTTTTAATTTTTTAAAAATCAAATTTTGATTCCATTAAAAGTTCAGCTGTATTTTGCGCCATTTATTCTTATATATATAAACAACAGAGCTGAAAAACACAGTAAAATAAATGGGGCATTTCAGTATATGATCTTCGTACAAACATTGTAGATTTTTTTGTGTGTCTAATTTAGGACTAAATATGTCAAAAAGTAGGCTTTTTTTGTTTGTATACTATCCGTTTTAACATGAAGATAATAATTCAAAAATTGATTGTCAGATAAAAGAAATCTGATGCAAGGTATTGACACTAAAACTCTAAAACTACTGCATATTTGAGCCCAATTAATTGATTACTTTCTTTACAATAGGAAGCATAATGCAAAAATTACTACACTGTGTAAATAAATACAGGAGAAAACCTAGGATAAAATATTCCCTCTAGTTCTTCGTTTATATAAAATAGGCTTAAATTGTTTAATTCTTTTAACACTTATTGCTTCATTCTCAATTTAAATATTTCAGGTTGCCAAATTTCCAATTCGGGGAGGTACATATTTCCAATCTTTTTCTTCGGATATACGATTATTTTCACTGGCTTAACAACCAAAGAACCAGAATCCTGCTCTTTGCGACCACTTCTTCGCCAGATCTGTCATACCTCCAGATCGGAAGTAGCCAATAGCTTCCGAAACTGATGGCGGCTGTCATTTCTCGTTCCAATTTTTCCGGTGCTGCAGGAAATGGTCGATTTCTTCTTCTGCTCTTATTTTTGCGGGTTTCAGTGGTCTCGGCTTGCATGATGGAGCTGTCAATCACAGAAGAAAGACTCCCAGGGTCATAAAGCAACACGATGCTTTTCAAAAGGTTCTTTTTTTTTTTCTTCTTTTTTTCAGTCTTGGACTGAGTGAATAGCATTTGTGTAAAGAAATGGATCGGGGTCATGGAACTAACGGAAATTCTAGGTAAAGAAAAGTTTCCTCCTTTCAGATTTTTGAATTCTGCGTTTTCATCCATCAAGTTTTGACATGGATATGGATGGAAAACTTTTTGTGTTGAATCAATAACTAAATTAGGATAACTGAAAAAGAACCGATAGAAATATTCTATGGTATTTGTGTAAAATTTGATTTAGATTTTCCTGTAAGTTTGTTTTACAGCAGCAGCCATCTTTCTTGATAACTTACGACTAAACGACTAAATTTATATAATTGTATGACTTTTGATTTGAATACTTTGGAAATCTAAATTATTCTCTAATTCCTTGAATTTAATATTAATCGAATAATAAAATATCGTCTTTTATTTAAAGTTAGAATTAAAAAAAATAATTACTAAAATATAATTATAAAATATTCGAAAAAAATATAATAATATTATTTAAAAGAAGTTCATAAAAAATCCATATTTTCTCATCAGATATTTTGAATAATAATGTGTTTGCTAAGTCACTTTCACACAGAAGACTTAGAGTTTTCATCTTTAATTCGCTTCGGTTATTCAAATTTTTCTTTGATTTCTTGAATATTCTATAAAAAATAACATTAAAATATCGTCCATAATTCGAATAATTCAGTTTTAATTTCAATGGAAACTAAATATTACTACTATTTCTGAATTTTTTTTCAGAAGTTAAAGAAATACTAATCTTGTGTTTTCTGAAATTTTAAATAAATAAATTTCTGATTTCCTATATCTACTTAATTAACAAAACATTTTTATTTTTTTAAAAACAAAAGAACTTTGATATGTGAGTTATATATTTATTAGTGATATTTAATTGACTTTGTTTATTAAAATTATTAATTGTTTTATTTAAATTATAATTTTTTAATTATAATTAATTAATATAATAAGAGAATATAATATAATAATTAAATAATTAATTGTATATAATAAAGTTTAAATTGTTACGACTTTTCGTTTATTTAAAATATATAATTTGAAACTATTGAGATATATTATTAAAAATATTATTTAAAATAAACTATCAAAATATATTATTAAAAAATAACATTTAAAGTAAATTATTAAAATATATTATTTAAAATATATTACTTAAAACTATTGAATGTTATAAGTGAAATTATAATGTATTTTAAAATTTTGCTAACTAAATAAGAAAATAAAAATAAACAACTGAAACATTTAAATTTCTTCAGCGTTTCAAAAATATTTAATCTCAAATGAAATATAAGCTTTTAGCCACTAAACTCAAATTTTACGTTCCTTTCCATTTCAAGCATCACATATTACTCACATTTTAGATTTTCCATTAAAGGCTGTTGAACCATCGCATTTCTATACGCAATGATCTATGCTATACAAACATAACTGCAACGATGCGTTTCATTTTCGGATTAGATGGGTCCATGAACAAATAATTCTTCTGATTACGAATCGAATCAGTTTGAATGATTTCGAAAGCATCTCTCATTTACAAACTAAAGGCAAATAATCATCAGAGCATAAATAAATGCCTGCTGAAAAGAAAAGAAAAAAAATATTTTTGGATAAATAGTTTATGAAGAACATAAATGGATATGCTTAATTTAATGGAAATAATTAATATTTAAATGAAGTATCTACGCATGTTCATTTTTTCAAATGATTTATTCTCAGAAGTTTCAAAGAGCAAATTTTGAATATGGAATATAAGAAGTTAAAGTGGTTTATCATATTTTAGTGAATTTTTTTTTTATCTAGGCACATCTCCACTTTGCAGTTATCGAATTAATTTATATTCGAACAGTGGACTAAACATATTACTTCTGAATGGAATTTTCTCAACATTTGATAGAGATATACAAATTTGGCGTAAGGATTATTAACATATAGTGGCACTGTAGTGAAAGTATTACTGCCTTCTTTGCGAGTGGGTCATGTGCCCACTCCTGATACGAAGGTACCACCTGTCATCAGAGTGAGGGTAGCTCCCCTCATCATTATTAAACTCACCAGAAAAGAATTAGTATCACCCACCATCGGAAGTGGCTTCTCCTTATGTTCGAGAAACCACTGATAGACACTTTGTTAATATATTAGTAAAAAAGAAAAGATGATTCTCCGGATAAATTTAGTCAACAGTTTTACAACAAATATATTTAATGAAATAAAAATTCACAATATTAACCCTTTAAAGGGCCATTTTTTTCTAGTCATATTATGTTAAAATATTTTTACACTTGAAATTAGAATAAGAAAAGGGATTCATTTAGCTTATTAGATAAATTTAATTTGATTAATTCATTAATTTGGTTAATTAATAATTAAGTAACAAATCAAGACACATCATTTTGTCTGAGATAAAGAACTGAAGCATCTATGTTTCTGACTTACTAAAAAAATTTGTCAGAACTGATGCCAACCTACATAATTTCATACAAAGATTGATAAATTTGGTAGGAAGCATACTTCCCACGGCCCTAGAAAGGGTTAAAACAACAAATGTGCATGTACAACCACAAACTATACATGTATGCCTTTGAACAGCATGAGCACTTAATTTGAAGATTTCAAAAGTTCATTGTTCCTACTGTGATTTACTTCCTATTGTATTTGTTTCACTTCTTTCGAGTTTTGCACTACCGTTCAAGTAACAATACCGCCGTGCGATTGTGAATTTGTATCCCATTACATCTCATCTTGTGCTCTTTATCTGGAACATCCCTTTCTTTTGTTTAATTTACTGATAAAGTGTCTTTAAATAGCGGTAACCTTTTGCATTTAAGGCATATATTTAATTATAAATTACTTATTTTTTCATAGCTAAATTTTTCTTAAAATTTGAAAAAAATATTTTTCGGGCATATTAAGCGTTGATATATGTAGTATTAAATAAACAAAATAAATAAATTTCTTACTATTTTGTGTCTTTTGAATACGGTCAAGTCATGAAATAACAATGTTGCAGCGTCAATTTGAAAAATAAAATAAAATAAATAAATAAAAACCGCTTTTATTAACAGAAAAAAAAGAAATTTTTGCCATCACCTTCTTATTATTATTACTATTATTATTATTAATAATAAAAGAAGACGTATGGTCAAATAATAAATATAAACTTTGATGCTTCATACATGCTTTTATAATAAACTAATTGGCAATCGTTTGCCATGGAATTTTGTCATTTAAAAAGATCTAGTACAATTTTAATTTCTAAAAATATTATCATTTAATCTTTATTTGGAAAATTTATTACTTCAACCGTAGTAAAACAAAGTAATGAAGCAAAAATGTCGTTTGTAAGCTATTTGTCCCTTGACAATTTCATCTTTTCTAGAGAAAAGAAATTCTTACATGAAATGTTGAACAATTTGATTGTCTTGAAGAGATAAAGTAATTTTTGGTTAAAAGTTATAAGTACTGAGGTTTCGTTTTAAAAAGATATACCAAAGCAATTTTTGCACAAATGTTTAATAAGGTAATAAATATTCATGAAAAATAACTACCGAAGGCTACGAAGGGATAAGATCGCTCATATTATTAGCGGTTTGCGCAGATAGATGTACGTGATTTTATTACTTAAACAATGAGCTCTTAAAAATGCCATGAAAAATTGCATTTTTTTTCCTATCATCCTCTAGGGTTAAAAATCGCATAAACATTTCTTCAGTTGAATGCTCTATCAAAAACGCCGCAACTCAGTTTCCAATTTGAATTTATTAATCTAGCAGAGAGAGGTATATACAAATAGAAAGAAAAAATATATGACTCTAAGATGTTTAAATTGATTTTACTTCTTTTCTTCTATTTTAAAAAGATACATTTTATCAAAATTGATCGACATAATGTTGATAACATTGCAGTAATCACGGAAGGTAACCAGTATAATAAGATTAAATTAGTCATGCCAATAAAATTTATCAACTACTTCTTATATAAAATATATCATATTGTTTTTATCATATTAAATTATATCTGAGGGATAATGATAGAGCATTTTGAGTAGTTAGCTATTCTTCTAAATGGCGAAATGAATTAACGAAGAAAAATGTTGATGCTCCTGTAGTTCGGAAACTTTGCCAAGCACACAAAAACGCTTTACACCTCTAAATCATCCCATCTTTACATGAATGGTTCCACAACATTTTCATTTAACCTGACTTTTCGTTTTCGATTTCGATTTATAATTTGAATTGCTCGACTTAAATTCATTTTTTCGCATTATGCGATTCCAAAATCCGCGATTTTTTTCCCGTCAAAATAAGCATGTAAACAATGTGTAAACTGTTGCCAAAGGACAATTAACAAATTCAGCCTGATTAATTTAAGGGTTTTATATAAATGGATTTAAAAATATTAGTTCCACTTTTTAAAAATAAGCCACCTTTTTTGCAGTATTCAAAATAGTGTTTTTAATGATATCAATTATTATACAACTTTTTCTTGAATATTATTAATTTCTTAAACGTATATATATATATATATATATGCTAGTAATAACATACATTAGTAATATAATATCTTAATAAAAAAATTTAAACTATAGATTTCATCTTTGAAATGAAATTCAAACATTAAATATTTAATTACGTGATTTTCTTCTATTGTTAATGGCTAAAAATAATCCTGCTTATTATTAATGCAATATGTTTGAAGAATAAGAACTTAAATCAAAATTTTATTAATGGCAACATGCAATTTGAAGATCGATTCTTGTTTGCGTATGTTACGAAGTTTCATATGTACAGTAATCAGAACAGGCATAAGGCTGTTAAAATTAGTTTCGCAACAGTTTCTCACATACTTTCTAATAAATGAGTTATTACCCTTACATTCACCTAAAACTGTGGGACTGTGAGTGAATGACTTGCATAGCATTGGCGAATAATGGACATGCCGACTTTTGGCATGAATATAACAATTTTATTACACCTATCACGCAATCTTCGACGATTTATCCCTGGCATGGAGTAAATATATAAAAATCCGAAAATCTTATATGCATTTTGAATGCCCAACGAGTTAAACAAAAATTTAATATAGAACTGCAATTTTATTAACAAGATACATTACTGAGTTATCCTATTTACATATGTGAAAGCACAGACCGACAGACAATCAAGACATCAGCAGATTTGGTACAAAATTTGACAAATATGTGGAATTTAGATTTGAAATCTTTGTACCAAATTTTATCCATCTATCTTTCTATGTTTTGCAGTTATTGAATTCACTTATAATAAAATAACCAGACACGTTTCCTCTGGATTTCTTTCAAAATTTAAAAAAGAAAAAAAAAAAAATCGAAAATTTAAATTAAAAAAAATATATGCATATCATATAAATAGATGGCGACTTTTTTGGCGATTAATCACTGGAAAACAGTTAATAAACAAGAACATCGAAAGTGTATATTGGATGCCTTTCTTTTTCCAGTCAACTGACAACAGCGAATCCAGTCAAGCCAGTAGAAATGATCGTTTTTATCAATTATTCATGTCTTCCCATTAATTTTTTCATATCATTTGAATGTACAAGTTTTTAATATTTCTTACTGTCACTAAATTTTCTTAGTTATGTTTTCTCTTTAAAATGTCACACTGAACTTGATTTATTTTAAATTTATATAGAGGACAAAATATAAACGATTTTTAATTCGCTTTCAGATGTGCTGGAGGAACATTTGGTTGGTTTGGTTGGCATGTGGTGTTTTATGGAGCAAAAGCCAAATCTGGCCATACTGCGCCAAGCAAAAGGCCAAGTTAGAAAACACAGTTAAAGTAAGAAAACAAGAAAATCGAGATAATTATATAAAACATAATGAAGCAATAATGAAAGCATATGTAAAACTTGAGCAGATAGTAAAATATGTAGAGTAGGGGGTAAAAGTTTAAAAAGGAATAAATATATATAAAAACGCATAAAACATGTAAATGCAAGTTAAATGATAAGCTAAGTGTTGAAAACAAAGGCAAAATGTGCTAAATCCGATTAAAAATCAAATAGATCTTAAAAAGTTAAAAATGTCCGGGTGGTGTTTTTCTCCTACTAAGTCATGTAGAGTCAATGATGTTGAATCAAAAAAGCGAATACGATTGGAGTTAAAATTTGGACACATTTGAAAGAACATTTGGTACACTTGTATATTATTGATGACAATACATTATTTAAATATTTTCAAAATTTATTTTTTTGGTTTTTTTTTACAAATTTATTTAAACTTTGATTCATTTTGTGGGCGACACTTCTTTTTAGATTTTTGAGAAATTGTAATATTGATAATTAGTAGTTTTTGATAACCAACCGATTGGTCAGGGATGTAGTTTAAATGAAATTTCCATTAAATCGCTTTATCTATAACTTCATGCCCATGATTCCATCAGATTGTTAGACATTAAAGTTAATTATCTGCTAAAGGCTGTATTAATAATTTACCTTCGTTAAGTTCGTTAATTTTTATAATTTGTATTAGTCTATGATATTAAACTATTATTAAAAACGTAAATGTACGGTTCATCTTCTATATTTACCCATCTTGTAATTTCGAGGGTTTTTTTTTTTTTTTGCCTTTTTAGTAAATAACACGGCAATTTCAACATTGGAATCAAGCAATTAAATAATATATAATGAAACAACGAAAAAAAATGTGAATTTCAAGAACTGATTTACTTAGATATTTCTGGAAATAAGAAAAAAAATTTATTTTTTATATTGTCAAAATTAAAGAAAATGCAATAATATTAAATTAGAATGGTTGATAAAACAATTTTTGAATTTTAAAATGATGTAAATACCATTCACTTGCTGCAATATGTTTGAAGTTGTAGAAAAATATGAAATTTCCGTGTGATTTTAATTAATTAAAGTTTTAATGAAAATTAAAAAAAAATATTGCTCTGAGGTATATATTTCTACCTTCCAAAATATATTTATATATTCCAAGTTAAGCATCTCTATGATAAGTGATCTAGTTTTTAGAACGCCAACATAAAGCAGGCAGAAAAACACATTTATTTGTTGCATAGATAGTGAATTATAAACGAAAAACTAAAAGCAACAAAATAATTAAATTAAAAAAAGAAAAGCAAGCTTTTATGAGCTTTTAAAAGCTAAAAATTGCTTGTTTTAAAACTTATTGTTCTAAAGTTTGCAATATATAAAAGTCCTGTGAGGTCCCGAAATACAAAATTTTCTTTATTCAATAGAAATTTGGCTTTTATTTTCATCATATAACTATATATCAAGATAAATTAGAACTGTTCTTGCAAAGCAATGATTTTTGTTAATATTTATTTCTTGGATTATAATTAATAAGTGAATACAATTTTATTTACATCAGACCGTCCTTTTTCTCGATAAAAAATAACACAGGAAATTAATTTGAATTAAAAAAATGCACGGCAAATGTATGTGTCTTCTTAATGTAATAGTAGCTTTTAATTCTTTTTTAGCATATTCGAAAAAAATCGTTTGGTTAAAAAATTCGCATAGCTTTTTCTTCTGTTTTGATAAATGTATAATTATTCATATAAATATAATTATGATCAGCAACATTTCATTGAGAAAAATAAATAGTAATGGTATATATTAGGGTTTATACAAAAACCGACTTTTTGAAAAACCGGTTTTCAAATTCGATATTTCCAAAAAACCGGTTTTAGCCGGTTTTCGAATTTTTGTAAAAAAAAAAAATAGAATAGGGGAAAATATTTTACTTAATTTATATAAAATAACAAAAAACGAAATCAATATGAAAGTCAAAATATAAAAAAACAAAATTAAAGATTACATATATACAGTGGCTCAATAAATTGAGAGTACACCTTACGTTTACTTGATAAATGCGACTTTCAATATAAATAATACATTACCGGGAAATGCAAACTTGTTTTTATTGTTACACATAACAAATGGTTTAATTTAGAGTAAAAATAAAGAAAAATCAACGAAAAATTTCTAAATTGAAAATTTTCAGAAGCATTTTAAATAAACATACGCAGAATTTTGCCTCAAAAAATTGAGAATACACCAACGAAATTTTTGCAATATCACGCATAGAAACAAAGTGTCACTATTAAATTGCATATCTTTTGGCTCTTATAATGGTCTCTAAACGTCATGATACCGATTCGCCCCATTTTTGGTGGTATCTGAAGATATTTTACCCCATTCTTCTTGCACCACTTGTTTTAAATGGGTTTTGTTCCTAATTTTGTATTTTTGAACCACTTTTTCGAGTATGGACCACGAATATTCAATGGCATTGATATTAGGGTACTGTGGTGGTGTGTGTAACTGTTGTTTTCAATGAAAAATACATCATAATTGACGTTACGTGCATTCTTTTTGGGGTCGTTGTCCTGCTGGAAAATGGAATTTCCATCTAAACCCAAATGTTTAACACTTTCCTTTAGATTGCTGCTACCATATGGTTCATCCAACTTGTTGCAGAAACTTTTCAAGTCGTAGGCAGAAGTGTAAGGGCTGAAACTGTGCCAAATGCCATTAGACAAGCTGGGTATAAAAGTAGCATTGTTAGAGAGAAATCGTTCATCAGCTTGCAAATTCAGAAAAAACATTCGAAGTTTGTAAAAACTCATTAATTGAAGACCAATAACCTTTTGAAGAAATCTATATATAGTAATGAAAGAAACGTCAACATTTTTGGCAATGACAACCATCTTACTGTATGGAGAAAGCCTAATATTGCTTTGTATCCAAAAAATTTACGTCCTACAGTTAAACATGATGGTGACTCCGTGATGATTTGAGGTTACACGGCTTCATCCGGGGTAGGAAATTTCATTTTTATAGATGGCATTATAAATGATATGGTTTACTTGGATATACTTCGCAGCAATCTAAAGTAAAGTGCTAAAAATTTGGGTTTAGATGGAAATTTCATTTTCTAGTAAGACAACGACCCCAAACAGAATACACGTAACTACAAAATGTGGTGTCTTCTTCATTGTAAACAGCAGTTACACACACCATCACAGTACCCCGACATCAATGCCATTGAATATTCATGGGCTATACCCGAAAAAGTAGTTCAAAAACACAAAATTAGAAACAAAACCCATTTAAAACAAGTGGTGCAAGAAGAATGGGTTAAAATATCTTCAAATACCACCAAAAATGGGTCAAATCGTTGTCATGATGTTTAGAGGCCATTATAGGAGCCAAAAGACATGCAATTTAATAGTGACACTTTATTTCTATGCGTGATATTGCAAAAATTTCATTGGTGTATTCTCAATTTTTTGAGGCAAAATTCTGCGTATGTATAATTAAAATGCTTCTGAAAATTTCCAATTTAGAAATTTTTCGTTGATTTTTCTTTATTTTTACTCTAAATTAAACCAGTTGTTATGTGTATAAATAAAAGCATGTTTGCACTTCCCAGTAATGTGTTATTTATATTGAAAGTCGTATTTATGAAGTAAAAGTAAGGTGTACTCTTAATTTTGTGAGCCACTGTATATATATTACTTACATAAAATTACGAAAACTCAAACAAAAATTTCAAATAATATTTATATTATTTTCACTAATTTTCATTTCTCCTAAGAAAATAGGATTTTAAAAAACATAAAATATCCACTGAGCGGTGGCTAAGTCTCGTTCTTATTTTGGACACAATATTGCCTGAAATTGAAAATACTCGTTCACTAGCTACTGAGCTTGGTTTTATAGTTTTCATGGCATCAAATAACAAATCTAAGTTTTTTGTTCTTTTATTCGTTGCTTCAAATAATGAAAATTCAGCTTTCAGTGTCTTTGGATTTGTAAGTTTTTCTTCAGGGTCTTCAAGAAACTTATGAATTGATTTTTCCATTGCTTCTTTTAAAACAGCATTATTCTGATGAGTAGTTTCTTCGATTTGCTCTTCATCAGATTCGGTTTCCACATAAGAATTTGGAAATATTCTAGACAATATCTTTCGAGATAATTTAATAATTTCGATTTTTGAAGCTAAAGAAAGTGCACTAGATTTCTTCGATGAACTAGAAACGTTTTGTGGATTTTGCAAATACAGCAAAAGAATTGCTAATTCTACTTGTCTTCTTTCTTGAATTCGTTCTTCTAAAGCATATAATAATTTGAAACTTATTTCAGTGTTTAAATTTTTTAGTTCATTTAACAGAAATTCAAATATACCTTCACTTGTTAATAAATTGGCATCTCGTCGCCCTAAGCCTTCGGCTGCTAGACGAATCGGTCCCAAGATTTTATGAAGTTCTAAAAGTTTAGGATATTCAGCTTCATTCCACATATAAGAAGAACCAATATCATTCAATGCTAAAACAACACATTGTTTTACTGACAGAAATCTTCCAATCATGTCCGCCATACTATTCCACCTTGTTTTGCAGTCAAGAATTAAATTTAATTCTTTTCCTTTTTCTTTTTTGATATAATTTTGAAGAATGGTATTTCTTACTGGAGATTTTCTAAAGAACTTACAAATTTTTCTAATTTGTGAAACTGATTGTTTGTAATTGTCAGACAAAATGGGAATATAATGTTCTTGGTTACAAGCATAATAAAGAAAACCTTCAAAATCGTTATATTCGTATTCGTCTTCAGCTTCCGATTCCTCACTTGAAGTATTTATTCCAGCCATTTCTCTATGTTTATATAACACATCAGTAACTGCCAAATGAATGGCGCGTGAATAACATAGTTGATTAATTATAGGTGATATTTTGCTAAATTTTTTCATAACAGCGGCACCATCATTTGTTGCTGCAACTATGTCAGTTTCTAGATTCAAGTTGAAATTTTGTAGCTTTTCAGATACCAGTTCTAATGTTCTCTGAGCATCACAGGATCCAACTATTGGCACTAATCCCAAATTGAAATCTTCTGCCAAATAGTGTACATTAATGTTTAAATATCTATGATTTCTTTTGCTAGTCCACTCGTCTAAAGTTATAGAGAATTTTTTCCCATTCTTTTTTATTGAATCTAATTCAATAATAGTTTCAAGTTTAGCATTGTCGTAAAACGCATGAATGAGATACCATTACTCTAGAGTTGTTTCTTGGTAATGAATATCCTTGTTATTGAAGAGACTCTCGTATGAATGAGCTATTTGTAATGCTATTAATAGAAAATCCATCCATTGCTGCAAGTTTTGATATGATTTCTTCTAAACTACTCCTTTTCACTTTCATAAAATTCAAAATATTTGTTTGTTTGTTTGAAGAAGAGGAATATCCAGGTATTTTTTCTTCGCCGATAGTTTCTGATTTCTTTCCGATAATTATTTTATGAACTGCTTTCAAATGATTATGTAGATTGCTCGTAGATGATCCTTTGCAGCTCAACATTTTATTGCAATGATTGCAGATTGCCTTGTCTATACCGAACTTTTTGAAATTATCCCAAACTTCCGACTTACTCATTTTTATCTAAAAATGAAATTAAAGTTATTGAATAAATATTTTTGAAGTTTATTTGACAATTTTATTATTTTAACTATTAATATTAATGTAAATTTAAAATAATCTAATCTACACATTTTCTAGGAATTTTGAGGGGAAAAAAAACCTTTTTTATCTAATTCCGAAGCTTGCTAAAGACATAATTTATGTTAAAAATCTTTGCGAAAGAAAGTATGGAATATTTTAACACCCTGGGTTTGATTAAAATTCCATTAAACAGAAGCCAGAACTTCTTATTTTAAGCTAATTTTTGATAAAAGAAATTTATATAATAAAATTTAAATTTTAAAATGTAAAATAGGGAATACAAAGATAAAAATTAAACATATTTAATACTTACGTTATTTTTACCAAATATAACAACTTTATAGTTTTGTTTCCAGTTTTCACCTTCACAATATTCAGCAAACCTGTCGTCACTCGAAACGGATCGGATTCTGAGACCACATTTCGAAATTCCATTTCATTAAGGGTTGTGACGCGGAACGATGAACACATTTGAGCTTTGATTTATCTCATTAGATACTTTTTTATTTCTATTTTTTTCACGTGTATGTGAGTGTTATGTCATTTCTGACAGCATTTTATTTTAACTGAATATTTCGTATTGATATGTCTAGTTTAAGTGGTGTAAAAAAGCTTTCAGGAGTGGCACGAAGAAAATTTTATATGATATCATTAAATACTGTGACCATGAAGCAGAAAATTGCTGACGTTTCTATTAGCACAGACTTCATACCGATAGACAAAACATCCGACGAGAAGCAAGAGATGAACTTTATCAAACTTTAACTTTTTTTTCACCTAGAAAAAGAAGTTAAAAGGGATGTTCATGAAAAACAAACTGACGAATTCGAGGCGCAACTGTGCAATGCACAAGCACTGGTCAACGCAACTTGCAACGTTGAAAAAATATGTTTGCTGGCCGTTGCATAGAATGAATAAATAGCAAATCAAATAAGTTGAAAATTAATTTTTACATAATAATATGAATTTTTAAAACCGGTTTTCTTAATTTAGAAACCGGTTTTCGAATGTGACAAATTTACGTTAAAAAACCGGTTTTGAAAACCGTCAAACCCTAGTATATATTATAATAATTCAATCTTTTTCAAGTAGATCATCAAAAATATCTATCGTCCTTCTTTTTCTTCCTATAATTAAATATCGGTAAAATAGCAAAATAGAAAATTAAGGAAATAGGAAAAATGTTTTTAATTATATTCACATTTTTACTGCAAATGCATGCAGTGAAAGTTTATATTTAAACAAATTCCATTAAATTTATATCGTATTATAATTAAAATCTATCATTTTTAAGATATTTTTTCCTATTAGGATTACAGAACTTTTAAGATCATTTCTATTTTAATTTGTAGAAAAATATAGCAAAAAAAAGTTATTTTTTATATAATATTTATTTTTTTAGTACATTGCATAGTTGTTGTAACTGTACAAATTGCATGCATTATCTAAGATTAGCAACAAAGAGTTTTAAAAATTTATTCATAATTTAATGAAAAGTAGTTATTTTTTTAAAGTTCATTTACTCATGACTCATCTGGTGATAGGAATTTCTGTTCGAGAATTAAAATTTTTTAAATTAAAAAAAATGAAACATTTTAAAATAATAATGTTCTTTCTTAAGAAAATGCTTCAAATATAATGAGATAACACAGTTAAAAAGTTAAATAAATAATTACTTTTAATAATAAGGTAAAACATTAATAACAATTAATTTAAAACTGATATTGATTTTAAAACTGATGACTCAAGCAGAAAATAATTAAAAAATATTATTTGGAAATAAGTAAAAATAATAAATTTAATAATAAGTTTTTAAAAATGCATTTTTATTAATGAGCTAAAAAGTAGAATTTTTCTTTTTAATTATTTTCAACCTTTATTTTAAAATTTATTACAATGAATATTATATCATTTTGAAATTAATTTTTTCTTAAATTCACAACCAGTGGAGACAATGATGCAAAATAAAAACTTTATTAAATTAATTGATTAATTTATATATTAGTGCCACTTAAAACAAACAACTGCACAAAATTTCAAAACACTGTCATTTGGGAAATTGTATGATAACTAAATAATAAAATTTTATTTTTAGAAATATGGAATAATTCGATTTAAATAAAATATGCAATAATACACTTATCATTTGTTTTCAGGACTTTAAATAGTTTAGTTAGATTAAAGTAATATTTTGAGGTAACTTGATTCCTGAGAAGATAACTAAGACACCACCTGAGATTTCTGTCCCATCTTGGGATTTCCACACCAAACAAAATAATCTTAAAAATATATAATTTTTTTTCTTATAGTATATTGGAATAAAGGAATGCAGATAAATTATCAAAATTGTTTTCGATATCTATACTTTTATGAATATGTCTTGAAAACTCTTCTAGTCACATTTTTTTAATTATTGTATTCGAATACATATGGAAAAGGAGATAGACATACAATGTAACTTTTTCGATATTTATTGAATTTTTATCAACAGTTCCAAACAGATCTACTGTTGTTAAAATATCAAATTTTTTCCCACTTAACTAATTTCATGTTTTGAGCTACATATGATATAATTCAGACGGATTATGTGATTTAATTCCTGAAATATTCTTACTTCTGATATTTGAAGACTAATAAGGTAGAGGATAATTAAAATTTTAAACAAATTTATGTTTTTCAATGAAAATTATATTTTTACACTCTGAATGGGGGTTTTTATTCAAGAAATTAAAAAGGAAATACAAAATTAAATTGTGGATTAGGAAATATTTTCTGTCTTTTATGCATTCATGATAAATGATGATAAAAATAATTTTAAAAATTATTCTAGGGGCGATTTGGAACTTTGATTTTAATCAAGAACTATATTGAAAATAGTATATAGATAAACATTAAGCAGAACTTCAAAGTTAATTTGTACATTATAAAAAAAGCGATTCATAAAAGGTAATAAATGTAAACGTTTTGTAAAATTAAAAAAAAGAATAAAGTATCATGGTTTGCATGTAGATAGCTTGAATAGCTAAACAAATATATTTTAACATAATTTTATGAATTGATGTGGGAGCAAGTTGAGCCATTGTTTTCAATCATTTATAGGAACTGTAATGAAAATGATGTTGGATAGACAAACATTAACCAGCAGAATAAAGTTAATTTGTACATTATACAAAAGCGATTCATAAAAGGAAATAAATGCGTATACCACGTAAGAAAAAAATGAATAAATATCATGGTTTCCGCATAGGTGGCTTGGATACTTAAAAAATTAACCTATATATTAAATAAAGATAAAACTGAGATAAAATGTTCAAAAAAAGTATCCTTATTAAGCATTTCAGAATAGAAGAGCACATGCGAGTTTATGTTCACCAATTTACGCCCAAATACATACACATATACACATAAAAATTTTTTAAAAAATGGATGAAAATGCCCATTTTTTACAAAGTAAAATGAAAAATTCCACGAGTTTTGTTTCTAACTTTAGAAAAGTCTCTGAAGCCATTTCTTAATAAAACTAATTAAACAGTGTTTCAAACTAAATGTTAGAATTTAATTCAGTTCACTGTTTATTCACTACGAGATTGCACAGTAAATCACTTTTTTAGGAGATATATTATCCTTTTATCATCGTTTTTTTTATTTTGAAATTATGGTAGGACCATGACCTCCATTAATTTATATGCTAGTTAATGGATAAGTTAAATGTCTGCCAAGTTAGTTAATGGATGACCTAGAGATAAATGGAATTCGAATCTACGAAGATATTTAAGCCAATGAGAAAGCCCAAATTACTTCTAAGGGAGAAAATGGGCTTATAGGGAAATATTTCCTTTTACACAATGGGAAAAACAATTACAAAAACTTTTATACAATAACTAATAAAATATGTCTAAAACTTTTATACATTTTTTTTACAAAAAAAATATTTTTGTTTTGTAGAAAATAGAACAAGTGTGTGTAAATTTTATTATTTTCCACTATTATCGTGATAAAGTTTTCATAAATATGCTGATAAACTGCTGATAAATACCGAAGAAAAAAAATGATATTTCAAGGATGATGATCTTTTAAAATATAGGTCAAGTGGTTTCAATACATTTAATACTCAAATTCAATAACTTAAATAACGTATTGAAATAAAAAAAAAACCAGGATAATATCAAATTATTTTCATTTCGTAGCATTGCATTTACGAGCTTATGTAGTGAAAAATGGAAAATGGTTATTCGAAAACAAATCAGAGCTTGGAAAAAACAATGTTCTTTTTTTATGTTAAAGAATGGAAAAGAAAGGATTTAAAAGCAAGTGGGATTTCATTTTAATCGGCATATTTTTTACTTGATACTACGAAATTATAGTTTCCGAAAGTGGGTTTTATCATTTGCGTAGCAACGGCAGAAATCGTCAACATTATTTGTGATGATTAAATCTGAACAACGCAGTTAATATACGCTAATATTCCTTGGTCATTTATGTAAAAGTGTAAAATTATGTAGCAAATGATGCATAAAATTTCATTTTGACATTTTTACTTCATATAAAAGGGTAAAATTATGTAACAAGTTATATATATATCAGATTTCATTTTGACATTTTTGTACCATATAAATGTGCATAATTTAGTGAAAGAAACTGTGAAATTGGTATTCATAATCCTTTGTTATTCTGTGGTTGTAAATATCAGTAAATCGACCCTGTCTTTAAAATATCATCATTATTATACTAAATGCCTTATGTCATATTTGCCAAAACATTTTATCAATGCAAAATAATCATTTTAGTTAGCTGTATTTCTTCTCAAATTGTTGTATGTGATATGCGCATGAATTATTATATGCCGCTAATGGTTTCAGCTGTAATAGGTATTATTTTGTTAGGAGGATAGGATGATATACAATATTTTGATATAAAAACATTTCATATCATATAGTAAAAGTAATACTGTAGATTACCGGATAAAAAGTTTTAAACTCTCAAAAAAATTAAAATCCATTAAAAATATTATTCATGCTTACGTGATACACATCTAATTCAATTTTTGGATACATTGTACATTTTGTAGCAGAGAAAACGACAACGGCATTGCTTCAAAGTGCAATGCAATACAGCTAGCATTTTGATATTTGATGATACATATAGTTATGCATTTATACTATGCGATGCTAGCGATGATACTATTACGATTGTGACACTGGTAATCTTGATTTCATAAATATATTCAGAGCATTCTTAATTTGTTTTAACACCTACTAAAACAAAATAAAAAAATTCTAAAATTGTAATATAATTCTGTGTATCAATAGATATATTGTTTACAAAAGTGGTCTAGTTAAAATATAATTATATCTGATCAAATAATTTCCTTGATAAATTTTTCATACTAATAAATTGCTTATTAATAAAAGATAGAACAATCCTGTCTTCGTCAGGAAATCTTTTTTCAACTTTAAACGAAAATTCTGGAGGACCACGATGTAGGTAATGTTACAGTATGATGTGATCAATTTAGTTAATGTTGAATCTAATTAAATGCCGTGTTTTAATTGAATGTTTTAATTGAATGCCATCTAATTTCCTAACTTTAATGTACAAGTAACTTTTGTAGCACTAAGCCTTATATTACTCTTTGGGAGAAAAGACAATAAGGTTGAGTAGTTTATTTTTGTTGATGATGACACCTATGCGTATCCCAAATTTCTTCTATCTGAAGGGGAGGAGGAGGAGGGGATTAAACTAATTATGATAATCTTCGAGTATTATAGATATTATAGATCGTTGAAAAATTGGCTCTGTGCGAACTAAATTATACCATTATCTTGACCTTTCGCTCACTTAAAAGGAAGATACATCATTGTATTTAGAAAAAAATATATGAAAAGTTTTATAATGTAAATAGGATTTTCATGTCTTACAAGTCTTATTCTATAAAATAAGATAAGTATCAAAAATGTTTATTTGCTATTATTAATGTTTTAGGAAAAATATATGAAAAGTTTTATAATGTAAATAGGATTTTCATGGAAAATCTTACAAATCTTATCTATAAAATAAGATAAATAGCAAAAATGTTTATTTGCTGACATTTTTACTGGTATATATAAGAACTGAATTTGCTGAAGTAGAAATCTTTATAGAAAATACGATATAATTTGTAATTAATACAGAAACATCAGGATTTATTGACGTTTATAGTGACAATAAAAAGAAACATCATGATATTTCGTTTAATAACAAGTGTACAAAGAATGGTGAGTTATCTTGGAAGACGGTATCTTATAGTTCTCTACATCTCGTGAACTATGATGTCGAGAGTAAGTGAAGAAAATGGTGCATATTTATTTGTGGATCTGCTGTTGACAAATAAACGAAAAATTCCTGATTTGTGATATATGACAGTCTGCTGAGCGATTTCACTTCTACCAGTCTACTTTGAATACGTTCAGCTCTCTATTGTAAACACAGGAGATAAATACTCTTCAGAGACATGAATTCAGGAATAACCGGCCTTCAATTGCAATTAGAGGTCATAGAGAATGATAGCTTGATTGCTTTTAAAGACAGAAAAAGAAAGAACGTTCCATGCAAGTTAGAAAAATAGTTTCATATGGATATTAAAGTATAAAAACTGTAATAATTTATGAATTAGATTTTGTCAATCTTCAGCCATCCACATAGCACGTATTGATCAAGAATGGCTCTTGCCCCAGTAAAACCCAAAAACCAACCAATAAGCCATCCACAATGGATGTGTGGTCACTTCGAGGGAATGGGCCCAGGACTAACTGAAATTTTGATCCCAATAGAGAGTCATAGATGCCTATAGATAGACCAACTCTCAAGGCAGAGACTGGCAGAGAAAGAACGATCCACGGAGCTCAGAGAACTTGCATATTCTCGATGATAAGAAATAATGACTCTGGTCTCTATCAAATTGAAGAGGTATGACAAGTCTTGACAAATTTGAACAAGTTGTTCGCAGTGCAGTGGGAGAAAGCCGAGATAAGGACCACAGGAAGAAATATATGACGCTTGAAGTGTACTTTGTATTTAGAATTGCAGAAAAAATATCTTGTATTACATTATGTGGCACTAGAAAATCTTTCCTCAGGATAGGATACTATAAGAAAAGCCCTGTTGGAAACATTTTAATAAAGTTAAAACAACAAGATTACAAGGAGATTTTTATATCAATAATATTTACATTAGTCATGACATTCTTGGAAAACGTCAGGAACGACTTTTCAAGAAATCCGCAATATGTATCTTCGGAAGCGTAGGAAAAAAAACAAAAACATGATGAACATATTCTTTTAGAATGTCCCATATAGTAAGATAAGAGAACCTTGATGGAACTCTGGGGAAAATTAGGCACCGAAAATTTTATGCTCATTCCGCTCTTTCGTAAACATATTAAAGAAAATGCTTACCTAGCCGTGGCAACTAAGCTCAACCAAATAAATCCATCTCACTAACTTCTTCTCTGTCTTTGTATTTCAACTCATTTATAGCAGTATTATAATTCTTCTTCAGATGCTGCAGATCATTTTGGACAAGAATTTATCTTGTTTTTATTCTTTTATTCTTGTTTTTTTACTCTGTTTTCTCTTCTATTATTTACCAGTTTTTTTATTCATTTTTAAATTTTTTACTTCAACTTATTTGATTATTTAATTTAAAAATATTTCTTATTATTAGATTTATTATTTTCTTGAATTATTCATTTTCAGCATATGAATTTCTATCTTTTTACTTTGCTTATATATTTACTGTATTTATTTATTTTTCCTTTTTACTTTCTTTTTTGTTATTTATATCTTATTTTGTTTATATTTTTGCATGTTATTTTTTATTTTGCTTATGCCCATTGTAAGGCATTTTATGTACATTTAGTATCTTTATGCTGAGAAATGTATACATTGCATTTAAGCTGCTTTTATGTCTTTTAGTATTTCGTGCTCAGATAGCCAATCGTTTCTTCTCCGAAAAGCACAAACCAGATAGGGTAACCTTATCCGACTACTCTGACCTGCCACTAAGGCACACGGATTAATCTGAATGACAGGACATCCGAGACAGCCAACACTGGTGGGGACTAAATCCTAATTGCAACCACCGGCCAGATTTCATATTTTCCTGTGGAAAGCATGTCCCATCGTTGGTAGAAGATAGCAGCCAACCCTCATAATTTCTGTACTCATTCGGGTAGCGAGAACCAACCACCATACCGGAGACTTCTCATTTTCATTTCTGAGGTGACCCCCTCCGGTGGAAGTGCTCAAGCCAGGTAGGGTTTATTGACTAAATATCCTCACGATTGCACTAGCTAAGAAATTTTAAAAAAATGTGTTGCTTTCTTCTGTATTTTTTCAGTGCAAAGGAAATACTAATTAAAATGAAATTGGAAATAATTTTACGCATTGTAAAGATAAATAAGAAAAAACTGTTCAAGTGAAAATCTGTTTACTTACTGGAAGATTACATCGAGCAATCACTTATATAAGAATTTGAAAATGATCCCTGTTTTAATGCTGAATAAAATAATCCTCTCAAAAATGAAACAAAAAATTTTAAATTTTAAAAAGTAAACAAAAGAACCTCAGGGTTATAAGGTATCAAATTTGCATGATGGAAGACAAGAAACAAATTTTACATCGAATACTAAAGTTAAAAGAAAAAAAAAATTCAACAAAACATCAAATTTGAAAGAAAACAAAATTTTCAGGTCTACAAAGAGTAATAAAAATCCATGAATGTTGTTTTCGTATATCTGGAAAACCAGTACAGCTTTTCTAAAATATGTGCAAAGCCTAATGCCTTCCTCAAAGTTTTGAAAATTCAACGCGATTGACCATTTACACACTCGGAATTGAATAAATCGCTTTTCCAACAAATACTCTGAGGGGACATTACTACATTCTCCGATATGTTATCTATTCCCAGATGACGATGGTCTCCGCAACAATCTTGAAAGAACTCGGTGTTGCGTAATGGCTGCTCTGGAAACCGCACTTCATTCATGAAAAAGCGAAGGAAAATACGACAACAAAAGAAAAAAAGGGGAAAAACAGAATGATGGAGCATTGGACAGAATTTGAATCTCTGAAGAAGTAACTGATAAAGAATATTTATTGGGAAAATAGATATAAGCGCACTAGAAATTTATATTTTTTTGGTAAAATGCTACCTAAATTGGAAAGAAGAATGGAAAAAAAAAATGTTTATGAATATTATTAGGGTCGTTTCAATTTAATACTATTTTCACAACTTCAATTTTGTAATATTATGTATAGAACTTGGGAGATACCAAAATAGGGAAAGTAATTATAAATCACCAGTGTATTTAAATCTATATTGATATTTGATTTATTTACTTCACAATAAATTAATTATCAATTCAATTAGGTTGTTATTAGATTCCAATGTATATACTTAAACTATTCATTCAAATTGTACATTGTTATAGAAAAGAATACTTAACTACAATTTTACTCATTTAAGTTAATGAGCTCACTATTTAAAACAAGCCATAATATGATCCAGAATATTACATGTTAAGATTTGAGAGAGTATGAAATATTTAAAGAAAAAGTATTGTAATTGTCAAAACAATTGACCTCAAAATTTCGATGAATCTCTATGTTTTCTACATTCTTCAGACTGAGAAATACACTTTTTATACTTTATCTTCTTGTCTGTAAACACAATACTCTGAAACACCTGCATTTAGACATAAGAAAATTTGTATACCGTCTTTACATTGAAATTTTAAATAGGGCAGCAACATTTCTACTGAATACTTTAAATCTTCAAAGAAAATAAAAGGATAAAATGTTAATTGCCATCTAAATAACTTTGCGTGAGATATATTTAACAGTTTAAAAAAAGGAAAAATAATTAATTTAATATTGGATAAAATATAGATATCCACAAAGAATTGAAATAAGAAAAGGGTCATTTATTACCATAAAAAAGGAAGAAGAAAATTTTAAATTCATTTATAAAATATATCAGATCATAAATGATACCATTTCCTTCGTTCATGCGATTTTATTATGATGCTTCTATTTTTGATAAAACGTCATTAAATACATTAATGAAATTGCAACTTCAAAATCTTTTTAATTTTCATTATGTACGATATTTTAGTACTTAATACATAATACAGGGTATCCCACAAGGTATGCAGCGTCTAATACTTAAGATTCGGATAGAACACGTCAACACGAGGTATTTTGACGCATTGTTGCCTACGCATTTTGAGGCTTCAAAAACCTGAAACCAAAACAACATCATGTTCTCACATGATAAAAATTTATAACTCTAACATATTAATAAATGATTGAAGGGTCAAATGTAGAATCCAATCTCTGCAAACATGAAACATGTCATGTTGAATAAAAGCATGTAGGAACCACTTGATTTTTATCGTTTTATCTTTGTCAAAAAATCTGGAAAAGATTTAGATCTCTAACAACTCTCGGTTTATTTCAAACTAAGGAGAGGGGTCTTCAAGTGAACTCCATTTACTGATTGAAGAGCAGCTGCTTTTTCCCCTTTGTTCTTTCAGTAATTTGTCTTTTGAAGTTACAGTTAACTTTGAAAGTGAATACTTTTAAGCAAATATTATCTGGAAAAAGATTATCACTTTGGAAGACAAATATTGTCGGCTCTTTATTAGAGAGACTTTGAAACTTTCGTTGGTGGAATGTAATGGTTTCTTAAAAGTAGATTATATATTTTTAATTTCTCATATACCTAATACCGCATATATTCTCATATACCGCATATATTGTGCATTCGACATTCCATTTTGATAAAATAATACATTTCGATATTTTTGCAGATGATAAAGGAGAACCTACTACTTCAGAGAAGAAATTAGAAGCTTTTTATCAAGCAATCTTCCCTATGGAATTTTATTTGTTTAGTTTTAAGGCAGAAATTGTTTTTACAATTTCACATTAAAAATTAAAAAGTGATTCGAAATTCAATCCTGAAACACTGTAGCAAAGAAATGCTCTAAACTTTATTCATCTAACCACGCTTTAATTTTAAAATTTACTCTTTATTATACAGTAGAGATAATGTGAACTCAAAAAAATGCATATAATATTTGAAATCTGATGTCCTTTCCCATCTGGTTTGAACATACGGTCTTATTTATAATTTTCACTCTAAAAGCGATAAGTAAAATTAGAAATGTTTGAAATTTTTTGTATAAAATTCAAATTGCTCTTTATTATGAAAATATGATAGTGAATTCTTAATTAACAATATATAATGTGAATTCCTCTTTTACATATTTTAACTTTAATAAAATACAGTAAAAAAAGCGAAAATCCTGAAATCTCGAAAGTTTTTAGCAATGTATCTAAAAGCAAATAGTTTTTAAATTAATTGATGAATAAATTGAATTATATACTTCCTATATTTAAAGATAATTTTTCAAAAATTAATTTTAAATACATTTTTCTTAGGGTATTAATCTAATGTTAGATGGGGCTGATATTCAAACAAAATCAAACTTGGAACTTGCTCGTGCGATCTGAGTGGCTAGACGCTGCGAATCATAAAATAGTAACAATAGTCAGCTACGAAGTAAACATCACAGGCCCATACACAAACTACTACACGTTGTCATCGAAGTGTGGTTGCTCCTACATCTACTTGTAAGGAAAAGAACATTTACTCGGCAATTTTGCATCTCAATATTTGAGAATTCCAAAGAAGATTCATATAACAGTTTCATTCAAAATTTATTATTAATGAATATATTTTCAAAATTAAATTAATTATTTTGTAATTATATGAATAATTAAATTTTAATTACTTTAATTAATAATGAATAATAATTAAAATGTATTATTAATTATTCATTTTCAAATTTTTGTCTTAAATTTGTTCATGTTAACTTCATTCTAAAATAGTCTCTTTTTACCTGATCTAATTCCACATTTTTATTTAACTAATTCGACACACGCTCTATAAAACTGCTGACTTCAGTATTTTCTCACATTTCGAATGAAGCGATAAATTCCCTAATGCTTACAACATTCTTTAAAGAAACCTAAGATACCCTTTCCTAAGTCGATACGTGCAAAAGAAATCCTTATCAAAATTTCATAGTAAAATAATTGAAAAGAAAAATTTCCGTCTCTTTTGCTTTGTGTCGTAATGTAGACCGATGCATCTTTTATCATCGCCTATTTCTTGTGCAATTTATGTCTCCGGATTGAAAAAAATCGAAGTTAAAATTTCAGTTTCCGAGTTTTATGTGTTTCGACGTTTTTAGTGTTAAAATTATGTTATATATATAAAACTAGGTAAAACAATAGAAGTTTAGGGATTATACTATTTTTATTCCAAAGTCACATTTTTAATCACTGATTATTAATTTACGAGTTTCACAAGTTTCAAAATTAATACTTTTGTTCCAATTTAAAGATTCATAAAAAATTAATTCTTATATCAGAGAGGAGAAGAAAAATCAGCGACCCAATCAACCTATTGATATCTTAATGAGAACTGTATTATTAATTTTAGATGCGTCATGAAACAAAATGTTAGACAAATGGTTCAACATGATCGTTATATGGACAATTATTCAATTTTTCTTTTTGCTTTAGTGTTCAGAAATAATCGCAAATGAAAAAAAAAGTACAGAAACAAAAGAAAAAATAAAATTATATGACAAATCACTTTATATCCCAGCGCCAATATATCATCGCGCGTCATTGGGTTTTACTTGGGAAAAAGAAATTTCATTTAGCGAAAAATCACTTTCTTAATACGGATTCTTTGTAATTGAGAAATAAAAAATTGTCATTTTTAGAAACCACATAGATTTATTAATCGTTTCGATAAGGTACATATTTTTGATAATTTTGAATTAAATATTTTGCCATCAATTTTATTGAACATACATTTTTTTTTATTAAAATTGGATAATTAGAAATTAGGAAAGATTTACGTAAATATTAGATACACATAAAGGCGAAAAAAAGTTAAATATTGCTTTAGAGAGATTTTTGAAATAAATCTACTTTATTCTGATCAACTATAAATTCAATTATTTTATTTAAAAGAATGTAAAGGAAATAAACAAGCGACTCTTGTATATGTTGTACAAGAATTGTACTTTTGTACTTTTTATTCTTGTACTTGTTGTACATAATAATTAGAAGTATTCAAAGTTATTGTAATCGCAAAACATTCGAATTCTAGATATATAAATCTATATATCTCCATCTTACTATATTGAATATATATCTGTTTGAATTACAGAGATTTCTAGAGATCTATAAATCCCAAGTCTCCTGTAATATTTGGAATTGCTGCTTCTGTTTGTCTGTGTTCTTCGAACACAATGATTCAGAAACACTCTAAGTTAGACAGATGAAATTTTGTGTATGCACTTTACTCCAAGTTTATAGATTTTTTATTACAATATGAAACGATATTCTTTCATAGAAAGTGTAGTTGTCTGGATATAAGCTAACGCATCAACTACAGAATAAAGAAAGCCAGATGTATACAATTTGGTACACTGATTTAATATTAAAGTGTAAATATGTATCAAATAAAAAAAAGAAACAAATCAATCAAGAGGGATGACTGTCTGTCTATTAAAACTATCAAAAGCATGTTGAATGACTTAATATATGAAATTTGGTATGAAATTTTGAAATTACAATTGGAGTTCAGTGCTGTCATTTCAATCGGTCGGAAAACGCCATCTAAAAGGCACATTCGTTTTTCTGGTACTTGTATTTTAATCGGAGATTCATCGCCCTCCAAAATCGCCAAAGAACTACTAGACTTTTTAATAACTATTGTTAACCTGGCATACGGTTAAATGCTCAATAATATCCAATTACATACGGACACTTATAATTTTGAAAACACCTCACATCGAAACTCATCTTTACATACTCACGAATGCACGCAAGAACACATGCACAGACACGAAATTTAGCTGTGTGTGCGTGTGTGTATAACTATTAAGGAGAAATTACAGTACAAATATGGAATCCTGCATTATAACCAACTTTATAATGAAGTAGAAAACAATTTTTCAAAAATTTGAATTGCTGTCATATTTTGGAACAAATTTTCCACGAATTTCACTTCTTCCTTTCAATTTTTCTATAAAAAACACAACAAACGAGAAACAATAATCTTACATTATTTTGTATATCATGCCCACACAGTATTAGAGATCTATATCTAATTTTAGAATAAACTAATGAGTAAGCTACTTGTTTTTCTTCCCACTTTAACACGAACAAAATAAATTTAGGATAAAATATAATATATAAAGAGGATTTGATATAAGGACCTGATATAAAAATTGTAGATCTAGAAGAAAATTGAACCCAATCAATTTATTATCTTCACTACATTACGAAATTAAGCGCAGTAATACATTTTATTGTATGAGCAGAAATATTATAAAATTAAAAAGAGAACATTCCACATGGTTCCTTGTTTACATGAATTAGATTTAAAATGATTCGATTTACAGATAAATTATTGCCTTATTAATTTGAATATTTCAGTCTAGCAAATATTTAAATCGGACAACTATATATTTCGGGACAATTATATATTTCGAGACAACTATATATTTCGAGAAATGCGATTATTTTAACTGATCTGACCACCAAAAAACCACAGTTCTTTGCTACCACTTCTTCTCCAGATCTGTCATACCTCCAGATCGGAAGTAGCCAATAGCTTCCGAAACTGATGGCGGCTGTCATTTCTCGTCCCAATTTTTCCGGTGCTGCAGGAAATGGCCGATTTCTATTTCTGCTCTTATTTTTACGGGTTTCAGTGGTCTTGGATTGCATGATGGAGCTGTCAATCACAGAAGAAAGACTCTCGGAGTCATAAAGCAACACGATGCTTTTCAAAAGTTTCTTTTTTTTCATCTTTTTTCTGAGTCTTGGACTGAGTTAATAGCATTTGTGTAAAGCTTGAAAGAAATGGATCGGGGTCACGGAACTAACGGAAATTCTAGGTAAAGAAAAGTTTCTTTCTTTCAGATTTTTGAATTCCGCGTTTTCATCTATCAAGTTATGACTTGAATGTGGATAAAGTTAAATAAATATACCTAAATTGAGATGATTCAAGTGAAAGTATAAGAAATAATGGAGATATTTTATGAAGTGTGATATGAAATAAATGTCAGAGTTTCTCTAAATATTATGTTCAAACAATGGTATGTTTCGAAGCGGCTTTTACACTGATATTTGGCTGAATCGATGATTTTTAATCCCTTGTTAATACGAATTTTTCTTTGATCTCTTGAATTCCTGCCGGCGTAATGTTAAAAAATTATAATCGTAATTCATTAAAAGAACAATACATCTGTATTTATTGATTAAATCATTGCATTTAACTGAACGTCTGCGAAACAAAGGCGACATCTACATCAAATTATTTCGTGTTTTAATTCTTTGATGATTGGAATTTTTCTGATATCTTGGATTTTTACATTAATATAATGTTGAAACATTATTATTTACTAATCAAATTTAGTAACAGAATAATAAATCAGAATTTATTAAATTGGGGAACAATTGATACGTTTAATGGAAAGCTAGACGAAACAATACCAAATTTTTGCGAAAGATTATTTTCAAATAATGACTGAATTGTTTACATAGAACAAACGAGGCTCAACCGAGCATTTTTTTTTTTATTTTTCTATTGAAATTCGAATGTCTTCTTTAAGGTATCTTTGCCTAAATTCCCTATTCCCATTTCATTAAAACATAATCTGTAATTTCAAGGGTTATACTTCATTTAAATCAAAACTAAAGAAATATTTTAATTTTTGAATTACTTTCGTAAAGTGCATGAATCTGTAACTTGCATTTGCATCTAACTGAAATGAATAATATTCGTATCTTGAGTTCCCGAATTTGTGGATTTTACTGATTTACAATGCATTGAATCAATAAAAAAGCAAATTTTCTTTCAAAAAATTGTAATTCGATCTGAATTTTACCTTTTATATTTGAGACTTATTTTATATTGCTGTCTAAGGGTTTTGTTCATTGAAATGATTAATTTTTAATTTTAAAATGATGAAAATAATTTGATTATAAATATGACAATTTTAACTATATTAACCCTTTCTTATTTATAAATTATGTTTTAAATTTAATTTTAAAAACGTGTATTAAAACGTTTTCATTTTGTAAAATTGTAAAATGTTAAATGCAAACTATATCTAAGACATCATATGTGGGCTAAGAAAAATATATATGCAGACATTTAAAACAACCAGATAAAATGTTAAAACCGTAAGTAAACAAGTAAACAGTAAGTAAACAAAAATAAGTAAACAAGGTAGAGTAAAGAAACATGAAATTATTTTTTTTGTGGCCAAAAGCCAATAGAAAAATAAGGGTAAGAAGAAAAAGATAACGCACGAAAGAAAAAAAATGCAAAAATGTTACATGTTTTTATATATTTGGTTGGTATAATATATATATACTTTTTTCTTTTTTAGGATTGGTAAAGAGTAGAAGACTAAGAACTTGTGGTGGGTCTGCCATGTCGTCAGATATATTGTATTCTAATATGTCCCTTCTGATGCAGTAGAAGAATTCATTTCGGCATCGACATTAGTTTCTCGAGATTGTTTTACTTTTTTTCCCAATGAAAGAATAACAGATATCTATTAGGATACAGTATCAGTAGAAAGAAGTAATTTTGTTTTTATTGGTTTAGTATTTGATGCTAGTTTTTTCAGTTGGGGCAATATTTTGCAATGCAACTGTAATGAGAATTTGAAAAGCTGAGGTAATATAAAATTTCGAAATTTTTCAGCATTGATGATGGTCTTTATTTTAACAGGATAGACCTTTCTCAACTTTTTCGGGTGCGTAACAAGTTGAAAACAGTTAAATCAATGTGAGTAAGAGTTACGGGAGTATCTTCACAGACTATAGTCTGTGTATTTTCTGTAGGAGGTTCAAGGTCACATTTTCTACCTCGTTATTGGTTGTCTGGTACCAGTAGAAAATGTGACTTTGAACCGCCTACAGAAAATACAAAGATTATAATAGGGGCAATAGAGAGCGACGAAGGATTTGGCAGATTAGCTGCACGAGTTGCTATTGGAGTAGCATCAGATGGTTTCATACTTATATTAGAAGTTAGATCGGTTAAATCCCATTGAGTGGATATGGGTGTAGATAATTTTTTGACATGCAGATGTTGTTTACAGTTATTGCTGCTGTACATTTTAGGAGCTTCCGTGCTTCTTGATAAGACATCTGGTTTTTGATTTTTGCTGAAATTATTTCTTTTTTCTGATTACAGGCGAAACAGTTTCGAGTAAAGAGCTTTTCAAAGTGTGCTCACCTTTGCATCTGATACTCTGCTCTTTAGCAGTGCAGTCAGTACTCTCATGGTCAACCTCTGCGCAGCAATCGCGTCAGAATCTCGAGCACGAAGTTTTATAATGCCCGAAACGTTGGAATTTGAAACATCGTAATGGATTGGGAATATAAGCTCTAACAACAAGGCGCATATAAACCAGTTTATATGTCTTCAGTTAGTTTAGAGGAACCGAATATGGAATTAGGTGCTTCATATTCAAAAGCTCGCCATCCTTTAGAATAAAAATATGCCGTACATAGTTCACTCCCTGTCTTTACAATTTCATAGTGCTTCTTTAATCGGGATATGGAGTAACTCTTCATAGGAGATGTCCCCTTTGAACGAATTCAGAGGTGGGTACGGAGAAATGATTGGAATATTTATAAGCGTTTTTAATTTAACAATTTGTTGAATTTAGCAATTGTTTTTGAGATATTACCTTGGAAAATAAGAAGTCATTGGATCAGAGCTTTACAGTGTTTTTAACTTCGCCGATAAAATTGGTAATGGCTTTTTCAACCAAAAATGTAGAAACAGTATGAAATGTTTCACTAATATCAGATATAGAGTTATGAAAAAAATTGGAAAATGTTTTAATGTTGAAGTAATAGATGCAATTTTTGGCTCACCGAAGCGAGCAAGTTTGGTTTTGCACATTCGACTTTAATAGTAATTCTGACTCGACGGTACTGTTTACGCCAGAATCCAACAAAGGAATATAGCCGCAGGCTCTGTATATCCTGAGCTTCGACGCCTACCTTAGTTCTAGGCGAGACCTACAGGCTCGCAATCATTTTCGAGGACAGTGAGTGAAGCTCGGCAAGTTCGAGAAATGATCCCTTCGTCTCATCCCTAGCAGACTAACCACTCAGGTGGCTAGCTACTGGCCAGAGACATAGTACATACACCACCCGTCTAATAGATTCTTACTCATGGTCAACACGTGGGGTTTCTAGCTGTTCATGAGAAGCAAGAAGCGAACAGAGTGGTACCAGCTTGTCAATAACAACTTTCTTCATTGACGTCGAGGGTAGGAAAAAAAGAGCAGAAAGCAGCAGATTAAGTGGAGGGAAGTCTAGAAGGCAGAACAGATCATTAGTGTACCTCGAGGTTGTGAAGCTCGTTACATTGAAGAAGATGTACTCCTAAAGGGTACTCGGTTGAGACTTTCCCCTTCCCTATACGATATTCCTCGCCTGTCGTAATTCAGTATTTTCAAATGTTCAGAATATATAAAAAATTCATGTGCAGAAATATTGTGATAATCATGTTCGCCAGAGAGGGATAGTTTTGAGCTTTAGAGACATATTGGGAAAAAATGATCCATATAAATTTTCCTGAAGATATTCCATGAGAATCACTAAATAAGGCAGCAATAGATAATTTCTACAAATTTTCTATCCAATCAAGTTTCGAAACTTCGCTAAGTAATAAAAAAATTTCTACTAACAAATTAATTTTACAACATTTATCTTATGAGGTACTAATTTCTATACTATGGACAGTATTTATTTTTTCATAAACGTTTTTTTTCCATTGAAATTTCTACAAACTCATTGTATGAACATTTTTTTTTAATTTTCAGACATATCTTGTAGAATTAAAATGAAACTTAGGGAATTTAACTAATATTATCAGGTAAGAAATTTGAAAGTTCCTTGGTTAATGGCTTCCTTGGTTTCTTGGCTTTTAGATACCATTGTAGAATTTAAGATAAATGTAATAAAGCACTGCCGCCCGCCTCCCCTTTCCTTCTCAAATACTTCGCTGAAATTTCTTTATTTAATGATAAGTAAATTTGTATTTCTATACAATAAAAATAAAGGATATGTAAATCATACGCTATGAATCTGTAAAAATTTCTTTCAAAAAATATTATTGTTCATTAAAAGTTTAATTAAGTGTATAATCTGCTACATTACTCACAGTTTCCTTTGAAAACGTATCAATTAAGCAAAAATTAAAGATATCCGGGATTTGAATAATTTGAAAAATTAAACTGAGATGGAAAATCCGAAGATCTGGGATTAGGGGTGAGTGGTTTGTTTTGCTCATCATTCACTGCGAAGTCAAATACCGAAATAAAATTCGTCCATGGGGATTATTTTTGGAAGGGATGTTCACGAAATACAGGAATAATTAAAAATTCTAAGTATTGGAGGCTGATAGTATTGAATTTTAAAAATGTCTTATTTCTATGGGGATTCATTTTGGAAAGATTGATATTTAAAACGAAAAGTAATTCAAAATCCTTTGCTGAAATATAACGTTAGAAAAGAATCTGCTATCAATGGGGATTAACTCTGAATAGATTGATTTTTGAAGCAATAAAATAAACAAAACTTCTCATCTTTGGAGATATTTTCCCCGTATTCTTTTATTTATTCATAATTTAAATTCAGATTTTTTTTTTAGAAAATAGAAACATCTGAAAGTAAATGTGAGGTATTTCGAACCTATTAAGAAAATGAATTTATTAATTTTACAAATTACAACACAGCTTTGAAATGGTAAAAGATAAATTATTTATAATGCATTTGGAATAAAAAAAAATCTCCATTAAGTGCAAGCTTATTTGTGTTCACCTTTCAAATGCTTATCATAAAATTAATAATTTTTTTTTTTACTATGAAAAATATTTTTCTTTTGATGCATAAACTTTGTCCAAAAATAAATATTGCGGACCTCTGTGGAATAAAATTTATTTATACTTGGGCAATTAATGGGAGATTGAATAGCAAAATTCATTAAACATCAGAAAATCAAACCTCGTTGATACGATTTGTTAAGAGAAGGAAGGAAATAAAAAAAAGTAGTCGAGGTATTGAGAAAAAGCAGAGATCTGTGAAAGATGCCATTTTCTTTCTTTTTTTTACTTTAGAAATCCCTCACTTTAAATGTTTAGATCAAATTGTCATCTGGGACAATCTTAAATATGTATCGCATTTTAATCGTCATAAATATGCATAAGGATTGTTTCAGTTACTAGGTTAGTGAGAAAGTTTGTACTGGGTACGTAGGTTTTAGAACGGCCCTATCCATACATTTTTGGAACATTTATCAATATTCATTTTTTTCATGTTTGGAAACGCATTTCGTTGAGATTTGGCTTTTTTAATGACTATGCATTTAGGTTAAAAAGAGATCATTTTATGACGATTAATACACTTTATTCAATTGTTCGTATTAGGAACTTTCTACACGTTCATTTTCCAAAATTTCTTATTTCATATCTCCTAAATTTGATTCTCTTAATCAATCCTTTACTTGGCACGGTTTCTTTGAAGAAAAAAAAATATTTATTTTCATTGGCTTTTATGGGAAATAAGAGCCAATGAATTATCTCTTCAATTCCAAATGCTTTGTTTGGACATTGTAAGCATATTTCCGTATACAAAGTTTTGACAATAATTAAAATAAATTAATATAAAATAAATTTATAAGAATTGATTGAATCAAAATTAATTAATTAAAATGACATATAAAGATTTATTAAATTATAATGAATTAATTAAAATGAACATATAAGGATTAATTAAATTAAAATTAAATAATTAAAATGAATATACGAGGTTTAATTAAATAAAAGTTAATTAATTAAAATAAATTTACAAGAACACTTAAATATATTGCAATACTCCTTAATATTTGTATCCTATATAATTTTTACTATAACTTTTCTCCATTAAAGGATAAAGGATAATTAAAGGATTAATATTGTTAAGATTAATGTTGTAACTAATACACATTTTTACACTAAGTTTTTACTTTTACTATCATTCTAATTTGAAATGTTTTACTACTTCCGTCTTCCTTACGTTTTGAATATATATGACCGAGATTTTCTTTCTTCATTAACATGTATTGTGGCTGTGATTAAAGTGTTATATATAGAGGAATGCAATTTGCTTAAGGTGTATGTACACACTTGAAACTTCAAAAATCGTTCAAAATATCGAATATTTTTTTATTGCTTAATAATGTTCTCTGACCATTTAGCTTTCAAACGATACCAAGATGTTGTCAATATTCGAAATATTTCTAAAGTTATAATTATTTTTCTTGAGGTGCTTTCATTAAAAACTCTAGTTACGGTATTTTAAAACTCATTTTATGAAGAATGATATTTTCCCACTGTGTTGCTTCATTCCAACAATCATAACTCAACAAGAAATGAACCAAATACAATTATTTATATATCAAAATAATCTGTATGAAATAGCGGATGTTTTGTGCCTCAATCAAAGTAATATTTATAGAAATAAATTTTTAATAGCTATTTAAAAGTTAAAATGACAGAAAAAATCTCGCTTTTTCTATTCATTGTTGATGAAAAAATTGTTAAAAAAAACTATGTATTTTTATAACTTGATTGAGGTAGACAACATGAAGACTAATATGAGGCATCATTTCCAACTAGAATTGTGTGTCTGTAAAAATTAGAATTTAAGATATCATGTTTCAAAAAATAGGCTAATTAACTCATTAAATATTATTTAATTAATTAATAATTAGTGTAATATGGGTTTTTCTCACTGAAATGAGTTTAAGCATATATTAATGACCTACTGTAAAAAAACTGGATTTTTAAAGTTAAAATTTAAAAAAAAATTTCTAGTGTGTACATACACCTTAAATTAGTAATTTGTAATTCCTTCTTTTTCCTCTGTTCTGAAATATACCACGTGAAATCCGTTCGGGTCAAACGTCCTCCTATTGGTGGTTGCGGAATTTTGAGGGGGATGGTCTACAAGGTCAGGACGCGTCCTCATCATCTGACAACATTTCAAACTTACGAGGTCCGTCCCAAAGTAGCCCTAGTGTTGCTTTAAAAATGGGGCATTAATATAACTGAACTGAAATATACATTGCTTGGATTAGCTTTTATTATTACACTGGCCTTTTCCCTTTGAATTACAAGGTGTAGGGGTTCTTGAATTCTTATCACCTAAAATATTAGATTGCAATTTTTGAAGCAGTTGCAGAAAAATAAATTCTAAAGTTTCATTTATTCTGTCATTCAATTGCTCTTTCTTCATTTATAATTTGATTTATATTTTTCATTCCAAATGTTGATAACGCAAAAAGATTTGCTATATATTTGTTTAATTTTTTAAACTACTTGATCATTTAGATTATGATATTCAATATCCAGATTTTGACTTACTTCATAAGTGAAACTTTTAAATTTATTCAATGTTTTGGAAATATTTCTATTCATCTTCAAATCAATAAAACCAAATTTTGCAATCAATTACATTACAATGGTCACAAATTATACACATTTTAATTTCCAGTCGAAATTGTTTAACTATGGTATTTCCATACTTAATTAACTGTGAAATCCTAACCGTGCTTCAACGATGCGTCGCATTTTCGGATTAGATGAGTTCTTGAATAAATAATCTTCCTTATTATGAGCTGAATGAGTTTGAATTATTCCGAAAGTAACTCTCATTTACGAATTGAAAGCAAATGATTAACAGAGCGCGAATTAAAATGTTCTGAAAAGAATCTTTTCGAACAACAGAAAATAAAAGTTGGTGTTTGAATAAATAATTACTGATAGTATAAATCCAGAACGCCATTTGGGTTAAATCATGAATGAAATTTGCCTTCATCAATCCCAATACATTTGCGTTTGATGTCAATGCAAAAATCTAGATTGCGTTCTGTATTTTAATGATGTTTTAACGCTTGAATTCTTTCTGTAAATCGAGTAGTGCGAAAATTGTTACATATAGTGTGGGGGAGCCTAAGCCGGATAACTGGATTTTTAGCTCCAAATTTGACCCAAACATTGATTGGAAAGAGGAAATGCTAGAAACTGTTTTATAAATGCTCTTAAGTAATGCAAATAAGTGTTGTTAATTTCTCATAATTAAGTAACAATTAAACGAGGATTTTCTTAATTTTCCTTTATAACATTTGAAAATATCAAGAAAAATAGTTTTTTGAATTGTTTTAATATTCAGAAATTAGATTTTCGTCAACACCAATTTTGTTTCCTTGCAGTTTTTTCTCTAGTATTAACTGAATTATCAAAAATTATTCTCAAACCCAAGTTTCAGAATTGTTTTTTTTTGTTAAAATGAAATTCAAACTAATTTTATTATTTTACCAATATTTTCATCTAATATATCAAAATGAATTTTTGTTTGTTCGTATTTTATATGCTCTGCCATACCGTTCGTCTTACTGCTATAAAACTTTGTCAATTTATTTCTTGCACTTGCTTGAGGGTTAAGACATAATACAATTATTGACTATTATTTTGAACAAAATAAAATGTACAAAAAATCGTTTCATACGTTTCTACGTTTCTTTCATTCAACATTATTTTAAAATGGCCAAAGAACAAACAGTAAACGGTCAACGGCAAGTGCCATTCTGAGTTAATCTCACATATATGAGCCAAAATAAAATTATCATCATCTACGCAAATGAATGTAAGGAAAATGAAATCGAAAATATTTAGTACAAGCAATACATTTTTTACTTTAATGAATAGTCATCTATACAATATACTGCCATTCAGCGTGATCAATATTTTGATTGCGGGTAACCCCATATATTATTTAGAGTTTATCTCACACACACAAAATAGAATTATTATTATCGATGCCAATCAAGGTAAGTTATATATAATGGAAAGTTTCCAGTGCAAGCAGTCATTTTTCTATTTATTCATTGAACCGACAAACGATATTTCAGTTATACAAGTGTATATCATATTGATTGCTTCGACAAAAAAAATAATAATAAAAAAAATTGCTTCCCAAACGTTCGCTACTTAGTAGATCTACCAGCGCAGCATCTAGAAATAAGTAAATTTGAACTCCTGAAACAAACGAGTAACAACAAGCAAGCAATGAAGCAGATTATTTACGAATTGCAAATTCATGTGCTTCAGAATCTCTATATGCGGTAAGGATCGAAAGACAGTTTTTATGTGCTATCTGTGTATATCTTTTATGTGCTATCTATATAAGTAAATTCGAGCTTATGTGCTATCAGAATCAGTAGACCAACATGCGTTAGAATCGAGAGAATCATTCTTAACGGAAAGTCGAATGGAGAAGATGTGTTCATTCCACGCATTCCCATTATTCCTACCGATATGTCTTTTGATTTCAAATGATTTCAGTTCCCCACTCGACTTGCATTCTCGATGACCGTCAACAAGGCTCTTCAAATGTGCAGATTGAACCTACAAAATTCATGTTTTTTCTCTTGATCAGTTGGATGTTCAAGAGTCGAATAGCGAAGAAATTTATTTGTTTTTAGCTTAAGATGGAAAACATATTGTCACCCTAAAGTATACTTAAATAATAAAGTCAAAAAATTAGAATAAATGTTGTTTATACTTCTCCTTTTTATATCATTAAATTTCAATGAGTGTGTTCATTGTCGATAAGAAAATAAATATCATTCTTTCTATCATTCGCAATTAAACGAGATAGCTATTTTAAATTTCAAGCAATATTCCCAAAATTATTTCTTCTGTGACAGCAATATGTTTTTCTTATTATTGTATTAACGAACTAAAGCTTTTTTCAAACTAAAATTGCCAAATATTTTTTTTTATAGATTATCCAATTTTAAAGACAGCTTCCCTTTTCTTGCCGTATAATTGAACAAATTCATTGATTTACTTTAATTGTATGAAACAAAAGTGAAAAACACGAATTCTAGGATAAATACAATCAAGTTAGATGACGATACGATAAAAGAAATAAATCTGAATTTTTCACTCTACAACGTTTGGGATTAAGAATTCAATTTTTTCTTGACGTATTCTTAATAAATCAATTTTTTTTAAATCTTTGCCCGAAGAAAATTTACCGAAATAATCACGGCACACTATGTTCCTAAAAGAGACAATCTTAGTGGGGAAATTTGAAATAATTTTTTTATAAAGAAGGGAAAAGGTACTTCTAAGTAAGTTGGTTTCAAGTACTGAAAATGAAAATGAAAAAAAATATAAATATAATAAGTATATTTCTATTGATAAAACTGTTTCATAAATCAAATTAGCGAGAGTTATTTCTCCAAAATTTTCTCCCATATTTTCTAATAAACTTATCATGCTAGAGAACTCTTTGCATGGCCCTGTCCTGCAATAGATATAAAATATTAACCTTTCGCGTGAATTCAGCATTTTCACTATATTTATAATGTCATTATTAGAGAGCGTTTTGGCGATTAACCCCTGACATATGGTAATAGTATTGAAAATCAAATTCGAGTTTTAGACACATTTTCACCAACCGACTGAAACCACAATTTTACACAGAATTACAGTCACAGAATTAGAAATCAAATTTCATATATATACGTCATTGCGTTTTTGAATGATCGCCTTTACATGTTTCTAAAAGTACAGACGGACAGACAATCAACCCGGTTTTGGATTTGGCTCAAAATTTGACAGGGGTCTACAGTATAGATGTTAAATCTGTATACCGAATCTTATCTATTTGCTTCTTTTCTTTTTGTAGTAACTCATATTCGAACGACCGGATGGGCGAACTTCTTCCCAACAGATTTTACTCACAATTTAATAAAAATCTGCACATTTCGTGCAAAATCTGAATATCAATTTTCAACCAACTAGCTCGAAGCGTTTTTTGAGTTATCTTTATCACTGATAGACTGAGGGAACATTTTTCAAAAATGCGTTTTTTCGAATTCAGTGAGATCTAAAACGTGGCGATTTGTCAAAATCTCGAGAAAGTAACAGGCAGCACTTTAAAGCATTTTATTGAAAGAACGAGAGGGACTATTATCATTTAATCTTTATTCGTAAAATCAATCACCTCAAGTGGAGCAAATTTAAGCTGTGAAGCAAGACTGTCATTCGTTATCTAATTGTCCCCTGGCAATTTTATCTGAAGTCGTTTCAGGAAACAGAGATTTTTACCGGAAATATCAAACTATTTGATTCTTTTTTGAAGAAAAGAGAATTTTCGGTTAATACATAAAAATACTCTCTTGGATCTAAGTAGATGATATTAAAATAATTTTTTCAACGGTAGTTAAATAAGGTAATAAATATTCATGAAAAAGAACTATACAGGGCTGTAAAACGATACTGTCTTCAAATTAATATTGCGTGAAATCCTTGCTGAGTAATTTATTAGTAATTTATGTAGACGAATATTTGTTATTTTATATTTTTTGACAATTATTTCTTAAATAAGTCGTAAGGAACTGCGCTTTTTAAATAGCTAGCCAGGGTCAATAATCTCTGAATTTCATCTTGGGTTGAATGTACGACAAAACGGCCATTAACAAAAAGGAATTTTTCTTCACATGTTTTGTTGTTGTTGTTGGAAGGGCAGATTATTGTAGTTTAGACACTTTTATATATTTATATGCAATTTTTCTGAAATGCTTTGTGTTTGATGTTCAGAATTAAAGTATAAGTATAAAAAAATGATTAAAGAATGGGTATATTTTACTTTAAGTATCATAGCGCAAAAAAAGGAAGTTTTGTTTGCATGTTGTATCGCTTCTCCTGATTAAATGGGTTCAAAAACATCTATGTACACCCCTGAAATCATTTTCGTATCTTTAAGGGTACGTTTATTACAAGTTGAAAAAATTAGTTATATGCTAAGAAATGTGCACAAAACAATATTTTTTCATTTAAAAAAAGGACTTCTTAAAACTCCTTTTATTATTATTATTATTATTTTGCATTTGGAACGTATAAAATGTAGAAAACGGATAAAAATGCATTACGGTTTTATTTCTTTTTAAAATTTTGATTTTATTTCCTCGTATCAGCAATTATATTTCAAGAGAAATGATAATGCTTTTTTTAAAAAATTATTCATATCATTTAGATTTATTTGCTAGTTTTGACAAATGAAGACAGATATTGAAGTTTTAATTATATCAGACCATCTGTTTTCCAACTAAAAATAATCCATGAAATTAGTTTGGGAAAAAAATTGGATCGCAAAAATATGTGCTTGCGTAGTGTAATTGTAGTTTTAATTTTATAAAGTTAACCAAATTCACAAGGTTTTTCTTCTGCTGTTATAAAAGAATAATTATTTTTATAAACATAATTACAAAGAAAACATTTCCCAGAGAAAAAGTAATTAACAATATTACATTATAAAGATCCGAATCCTTCTGAATAAATTATTAAAAAAAATGTCATTTTTCTTCGAAATATCAGAAAACAACAAAATGCCTAAAAATAATTAAGAAAATATTTTCTTTTTTTAAGGTAAAAATGTGTTCAAAAATTATATATAAAAACCAAATAAATTTGTATTGCATTATAATTAAAATTAGCCATAATTAAGATCATTCTTATAAGGGTAACTGACCCTTTTCCATTTCTAATTTTGAACGGAATAAAATAAAGAAGTATTTGGTATTTTTATAAGATATATTATTATGCGATGGCTATATTTGTACTTTGCATAACTATTGTGATGGCAAGAAAAAAAAATCTAAGATCAGCAAATTAAGAGCTTTTTTTTTATTTCCTAATCTTCACAATCCATTAGAAATCTTTTTTTTAATTTATACGATGACAACACGTAGTTAGTTGTTTGATGTCGGCAATATGATGCCAATTTTTTAAAATGGCATCATATTGCCATTTATTCTTTTTTCATTTATTTATTGAATTGTTGTGTAGATCTTTTAAGTTTTAGTTAAAATTATTTAAAATATTAAGTTTTTTGTTTTTTATTTGGATTTAAGTACCACTCATTTAAATACAGTATCGACTTTAAGTACAGAATTTAAACTGTTAAAATGAAAATAGATAATGTTTGAATAATAAGATTTTTTCTTAAAGAAAGTTTGAAATAGAATATAATGATTTAACTTGAAAAAAAATAATAATAAATATTGCTTTATTAATTATTTACTGTTTTTAATGACAAATAATTAATAAAATAATTTAAACTAATATTTGTTTGTAGAAAAAGGATTCATTCAGAAAATACTTTGAAAAACAATAATATTGTTACCGATTTCCCCACCGGGGATCTTTTGCGATTTGTTGGTTAATGAAATAAACACAGTTCTTTAGTGACAGACGACGACAAATATACAGCCGAGACGAACACAGGAAATACACAGCAACACACTACAACAAACAGTAGTCCACAAGTAGTAATCGGTAGTAAAAACAACCACAGCACACAAAGCGGCTAGACAGAATTTAGCAGAAAGAGGGAATCTGCGTAGCTTTACTCTACGATCTCTCCAAATGTCTGCAATTCTCCAAGGTCTTCTCGCTTTAGCTGTATCGAACCACCTACTCACTACAACACGACTCGATGCTGTTTCCACAACAAACCAAGACTCAGCACACAGCTCAATTCAGCAATCGCTTGAGCTCTTCGCTAGACTGATCCAACTATTCGCCGTAGAATATTTACATGATTGATTTCAGCTTGAGACTGCCGGTCTTTTATAGTTCTCAGAGACGGGCAGAGAAAGTTCTGAACCAATCAGACTTATCTCGATTCCTATTGGCCGAATTACCAAAATTCTGGAAGATTCCAGTATTATCTATTTTGTCGCCAAAGTCACCAAATTCGTCGCCAAATGTTTGCCAAGCCCTAAGATCACTGATTCGGCATCCGATCAGCATCACGACCCCCGTTAGAGAAGGCCGGAAAACCTACGTCACAGAAAGTAATGACGTAGCTCCGAGAGGTTACACGAGTGGGTGCGAATTGGGGGACCGAGGGAGGAATTTCACCCTCTTCAAGTTTACTGATAAGAAACGAACTCTTTTCCACCCACGACATGTTTTAGCCAGTGGCCCTCCTGTGTTTGAGTAGACAGGAAGCGCCATTTCTTACTTGCAAAAAAAATCATTTGGATTACTAAAAATAAGGAATAGAAATGCCTTTGATCTGTTGTGTTCCAAACTGTAATGGGAATTACAGGAATGGCCCAAGAGTAAGTGTTTTTGCCTTTCCTAAAAATGAAGAGCTTAAAAAGAAGTGGTTAAGTGCCATACATCGTGAAGGATTTTATCCGACGCAGCATAGTAGGGTAAGCTTATTTAATTATTTTAAACTAATGCTTAACGTTTCTAAATGAAAAATCATTTATTCTCACATTAGAAATTTAACAGTAATACAGCTCAGTAATATCTATTATTCGTGCTTTTAATCAAGTGCATTATGAAAAGAATTATTTTATAAAATGCTGTAATACAGGTAATAATGTCTGTAATTATTGTCAATAATAATTATAATATTTGCCGTAATTATGTTTACACGTTTTATTTACTATTATATCTATAATTACGTTTATATAGTTAAATTTTATTATATAACATAACGATAAAAGCATGAGAGTAAACAATAATAATTATATATTGTTTTATGTTGTATATTTCTTACTGTATTTAAATTAAACATTAAAGGAAGTCAATAGTTACGAATAATTTCCTTTACTGTAGGTCTGTGAATTACATTTAAAAAAAAATGATATTGAAAGAGAAACGAGTCTATTTGATTCGAAGTCAGGAAAATTATTAAGTGCCCCTCTTAAATATCCGAGACTAGTGATTGGAGCAATTCCATCTCAGATGCCAAATTGTGCCGCTTGCATGTCATCTTCAACATTTCATAGGGAAAATTATATTTACATTCTTTGTTTACTATTATATCTATAATTACGTTTATATAGTTAAATTTTATTATATAACATAACGATAAAAGCATGAGAGTAAACAATAATAATTATATATTGTTTTATATTGTATATTTCTTACTGTATTTAAATTAAACATTAAAGGAAGTCAATATTTACGAATAATTTCCTTTACTGTAGGTCTGTGAATTACATTTTAAAAAAAATGATATTGAAAGAGAAACGAGTCTATTCGATTCGAAGTCAGGAAAATTATTAAGTGCCCCTCTTAAATATCCGAGACTAGTGATTGGAGCAATTCCATCTCAGATGCCAAATTGTGCCGCTTACATGTCATCTTCAACATTTCATAGGGAAAATCCAGAAATAAAAAAGATGAAATTGGAACAACAATATGTAGAGAAAGCTCTCCAGGAAAGCATAATAGAAAAAAAGAAATACGATGAGACAAGAGAATTTAAAAATTTGGAAGAACTAAAACAGCGCATTTCTTTAGTAAATTTGAAAAATTTCTGGAATGTCATTCATAAAGAAAACAAAATTTTATTCGTGAATATTGAAGTAAGTTCTGGTCCTGAAATTGCCTTGTCTGTTGTAATAAATGATGTATTAGAGGTGTCAGCTTTTGTTGGAAAAACAAGCTTGTCAAATATTCCAAACATTTGTTCTTTACCTATAAAAATCAATAATATCAACACTTTAAATGAAATATTAGAGCATCTGCCAGAAATGAAGAGAAATAAATCATTGCTGAATTCTGATATTGTTTCCCAGATTCATAGTTTCATGGATAATTTAAATATAACCCAAGAAAATTTAACCAATGTTGTAGCATTTATTAAAGAGCAATCTGCCTTGATTATTCAAAATGAGCACAGTAAAATTTACTCCACTGAAATGATGATATTCTGCTCATTATTTTATTCAATGGCTCCGCATGCATATAAATTTGTCAGAAAGTCTGGCTATATTTTGTTACCTCATCCTGTAACTTTGAGAAATATATGCATACCTATCAACACTTGCCCTCAGTCAGAGCAGACCGAATTGCATTTCTTAAGGTACATTAAGCAGAAATTACAATTCATAGTATCTGCAGATAAAAATGTGATTCTTCAAATAGATGAGATGCACGTCAAACCCTACTTTGATTACAAAGGGGGAAATATATCAGGTTTCAGTTACAATTCAGAAAATGCCGCCACAAGTGTTGTGACTTTCATGATAAATAGTATTTCATCGTCATATAAAGATGTTGTTCACATTCTTCCTGTAAATAAAATAGCAGCAGACGTTTTACATGCATTCATTAAAAAAATTATTATTGGGTTAGAAAACATTGGTTTTAAAGTGATATGTGTAGTAACAGACAACAATTCAGTCAATCAAAAAGCAATGTCTCAGTTCGCTTCTCCTTCACAGTCATATTCAATTCTTTATCCTCATCCGGTAAATAAAGAACGACCTCTTTTTTTCATGATCGATACTGTCCATTTATTGAAGAATATTCGCAATAACTGGATCAATCAAAAGAATGTTGATAAATGTATGTTTTACCCTAATTTTAAAGAAACAACCTCAGAAAAAAATTCACAACAAGATTGTATTAAAAATTCTCTGGAAACTAATGATAATGTTATTCACTCTAATGGTGAAATAATTCAGAGATCTAGTAGTAAATCTGACAATAAAGTAGATTTTAATACAGCATCCTTCAAAACATTAAAATTATTGTATGAAACTGAAAAGAATAACATCGTAAAATATGCATACAATTTATCTTTAAAAGCATTGGAACCCAATAATTTAGAAAAACAAAATGTCAAATTAGTACTCAAAATTTTCAATAAATTTATACCTGAAAGTCTCATGAATTTGGGAGAGAAATATGAGTTTCCACACTACAAAGAAACAGCAGAATATATAAGAATAATAAATAGGTGGTGGGATATTGTTAATGTAAAAACTCCATTCACAGGAATCCGTGAAAATAATGTATATAAAAAACCACTGACATCATCTGAAACCGACAAAAGATACAAGTTTTTAGATGTATTTTTGAACTGGTTGGAAGACTGGAAAAATATGAAATGTGATACCGGCATGCTAACAAAAGAAACTTATTCTGCTCTTTTCATGACTACATATGCTTTAAAAGAAATAACTAAATATTGTCAGGAAGAATTCGAAATGAAGTACATTCTCCCAGGAAAATTTCAGACCGACAATTTAGAGGCACGCTTTGGTTTATATAGACAAATGGCAGGAGCACAATATCATGTTTCACTCAGACAGGTATTTGAAAGTGAAAACAAACTAAGAATGCATAGTATTTTAAAAATTTGTTTAAAATCAAACAAACATGGAAATCTCGAACTTTTTCAGGAAGCAGTTGGCGAAAATTGGGAAGAATTTGAAAAATCTATTTCTGAAAAATTACCTGTATTTAACATTTTGCTTACAGAAGAAGATTTTAAAAAATCAGAAGATGTTTTACCAGTGTTAGTTTATTTAGGAGGTTACTGTGTCCACACAGTCCTTAAAAAGTTGAAATGCAGCATTTGCAAAAAGTTTTTAACAAATGAAAAAGAACTGGACTGCTCAACTTCTTTAATTCAGAATTTAAGTCGAGGAAAACTTTTATACCCCAAAAAATGCATTGTAAATGTAATATTATATTCTTACATTATAATTCAGAAATTATGTACCATACATGAAGAGGAATTTTTGAAATTTTCCAATCAAAAGTATTTAGCAGCAGAGATAATTTTCAATAGTTTAGTGAATGAGGAACAAATACATGATTATGGTGAATGCATTTCAGGACATAAACCAGAAAATGTCTATAGAATGATAATTTGGTCTGCAGTCAATTCATTACTGAATAATTATTGTAAAAAATTAAATGATAGTTTGAGAAGCTCTTCTAAAACTGGAAAGAAAAGAAAACTAGATAAATTTAGTAAAGTTGTTTCTAAAAAAAAAATATAGCAGAAAAGGTAAAAGTATAAAAGCTAAATTTCAACTAGACATGTTTTCTTGTCTATGAGATAATTATGGTAATGATATTGTTTCGACTTCAGAAGTTATAATTACAGTTCCAACAGGAGAAGGAAGCTTCACAAAAATTGCATAATCTTGAAATGAAAACGTAGAAACCGAAATTTATTGAAAAACTGTATATTTTTATAAATATGATTGAATCAGAAAATAACAACGATAATGACAATAGCAAATATGATCAAATAAATATAAGTTATCCAGGTTTATGAACAAATATTATAACTGATAAGTTTAGAATATGTTAAAAACGGACTTGTACAATAGAAAGAAGTTTTTGTGAAGAGTGCTGAAGGTAGATCATTTTCCACCACACACTACTAAAAAATATGCCAAATAGTGAAAATTGGTTAATTTATTTGAAAACGCAAGACTCGACATTTTTTTTGTATACTATTTTCAAAATAAATAAATAAATAAATAAATAAAAAGGAAATGAACAATCTACACTATTTATAGGTAGCTGTAATAGCTGGAGAAAGCTGAAATTGTAATTCAAATTCATGAATGTTTTATTTGTCACTTTAATTCCTTTATTGGTTGGAAAGAATTACTGATTAGACTAAAATTATGTTTTACTGTGGATGAACACAAAACAAGCAAATAAAAAAAAAGGGAACGACTTGAATTACTGTTTTAAAGAATTGTTTTTATGATTCTATATTTATCATGTAATAACCTTTCATTTCGTGGAAACCATGAAAATAATAGAAACTCCTAATAATGGAAATTTTTGTATGTTTAAACGAATAATTCAGTAAATACAAATTGTGCTAATAAATCATATAAACAGAATTAAAAATTCGAAAATTAGAATTGGCCATCATTTAGCACTGCGATCAAATGAACAAAATATTCCTGCATTATGAAATGAAATCCTTAGCAAAATTAAAGTCTATTCAAAATCATCCAAGTACAGCAGTAACCAAATGGAATATAATCTTGATTTTCCCCATTAAGAACAAACGCACTTCAGTCATTATTAGGTATGAAAATATTGCAGAGAAAAGATTAAATATAAATGCGTCGTTTATAGGGTTTATTAAAGTAATCATTGTGACTGGAGAAGGACTAGCAATTAACACTACTAATGAAGTATTTCAACTAAAAACAGTTGTTTTTTATTCGGCTTTTAAATTGATCAGTAAAATTAAAACTGAAGTTCAAAATTTAAGTACAAAATTCAACACATTTTTAGACGAATCCAAAGTGACAGAATGCAATTTGATGAATTCTGAAAATTTTCTTAAAACACGAATTTGAAAAAGAAAAAGATGATATTCCGAAATAAAAGAAGATGAAGTTAAAGAATTTGGGTATTAAAAATATCACAGCAATTGATACTGTCATTGTACAGAGAGAAGGTAGATTTAAAAATGTGTCAATTTAATCACTAATATAAAAAATTTCAAATTAAATTCAGCAAATTAAAAGTAAGGAAGAAGTGTAGTTGGTCAAGGCGTGAAGAAGCTTACAAGCATTTCCTATACAAATCATCGAAAAAAAATGGTGATTTTTCTAAAGTAATTAAAAGCAAAATCAAATTCATTTAACAAATATACACGCAATAGCATTATATATAATGTTTGTAATTTTTTTTTTTACTTTAAAAAAAAATTGCGGCTCCAAATGGTATCTTGCACAAAATCTCCTTTATATTTAAGGCTGGCTCTGATTATAATTCAGAACTCCTGTACCTTATGTGAATAAGAAATTTTGAAATTTCCTAATCAAAAATATTTTGCAACAGATATAATTTTGAATGATGTAGTGAATGAAGAAGAAGTACATGATTATGGCAAAGGCATTTCAGGGCATAAACCGGAAAATGTTTATAGATTGGCAATCTGGTCTGCAGTCAATGCATTAGTGAATAATTACATGATAGTTTGAAAAGCTCTTCTAAAACAGGAAAGGAAAGAAAATTTGATAAATTTAGTAAAGATATTTCTAACAAAGTAATGATAAAATATATAGTTAAATAAGAAAGCTCTTCTAATGTTTCAAAGATTTATTGGATATTTTTTCGAATAGAATACTGTTTCGTGAAATATTGTTTTTATTGCTTTCTTGGAGTTGACGCGACGGCAAATATTCATAAAACCCTTATTGTATGGAATTGTTTTGAAATTAATCAACAAGAGCATTGCAAATGTATTTTTTATATTATAATTTAAAAATTTATGAACCATATATGAAGAAGAAATTTTGAAATTTCCTAATCAAAAATATTTTGCAACAGATATAATTTTGAATGATGTAGTGAATGAAGAAGAAGTACATGATTATGGCAAAGGCATTTCAGGGCATAAACCGGAAAATGTTTATAGATTGGCAATCTGGTCTGCAGTCAATGCATTAGTGAATAATTACATGATAGTTTGAAAAGCTCTTCTAAAACAGGAAAGGAAAGAAAATTTGATAAATTTAGTAAAGATATTTCTAACAAAGTAATGATAAAATATATAGTTAAATAAGAAAGCTCTTCTAATGTTTCAAAGATTTATTGGATATTTTTTCGAATAGAATACTGTTTCGTGAAATATTGTTTTTATTGCTTTCTTGGAGTTGACGCGACGGCAAATATTCATAAAACCCTTATTGTATGGAATTGTTTTGAAATTAATCAACAAGAGCATTGCAAATGTATTTTTTATATTATAATTTAAAAATTTATGAACCATATATGAAGAAGAAATTTTGAAATTTCCTAATCAAAAATATTTTGCAACAGATATAATTTTGAATGATGTAGTGAATGAAGATAATAGTTTTAAATCTAGGGGAGATACACCTACTGGGAAACCTGCCCTGCACTTAATGCAAAAAAGGTAATGCATACCAAGCACCGTACCTCCAGGGTGATGTGGAAAGCGGCTGCATTTTAATTATTAATGACTTCTACAATATATGTGTGTTGAATTGCATGATATGGAAGTATATGAAATGATATTAACAAGTGAAAAGTAATTTCTTTTCACTCTCTAGCGCGCAGAGACTTTAGGGAATGGAGTGGAGTGTACCGTCTCGTTGTGACGTCACGGAAAGCCGCAGAGGCCTTGTCTATCGGGGGTTGTGTCAGCATCCAACAAAGCTGATCGTGAAACTGTCTTTCCAGTGATTAAACCTATCATGTGGGAAGCAGCATCACATATTTGTAATAATAGAGTATTCTCAAAGAAAAAATAATAAATTTAATAAAAAATTGCAAAAACGCATTTTTATTAATTTTCTGAAAAGCGAAATTTTTCTTTTAAATTGTTTTTCATATCTCAACATTTAATTTAAAATTTATTATTGTAAATATTATGTATTTTTGAAATCAATTCACAAACAGGAAAAAATAAGGATGAAATAAAAAAATTAAATTATTCGATTAAATTATATTTAAGCTCCTAAAATATTAAATTATTATTTTGTCATCTAGAGATCACAACTGCACAAAATCTTAATATACAAGTACTTCAGATTTTGAATGAAAAATCATTTACGTATTTCATCCTTATAAATATTTGCAGCAAAATTGAAATAAACGTGTATAACTAAATGTACAATCTATTTTACAGGTTTAATATTGTTTAGTTAAGTATCCAATATGTTTTGAAAGAACGTGAGAGATTTCATTCTTTGCTCTTGTCAGGATGACAAAGACTGACACCTGAACCACCCCTTATGAATAAATATTTTGAAATGTAACAAATATTTAAAAAATAATTGCTAAAAATATTGAATAAATCGTGTATTTTCATACTGTTGTGGAAAAGAGTTCAGAGAAAGTGTGTCTTCATATTCATAGATTTTATTCAACATATGACAGATATCTATATTTTCGTAAATATCATTATCTTACGAATCTATAATGTTGCTTCTCAGCACGGTTAATTCATTCACTGGAAAGACCGTTTTACGATCAACTTTATTCGATGCTGATAGAATGCCGGATCAGTGACAAGCGGGTTTAGAGACAAACTTGGCGACCATTTGACGACGAATTTGGCGACAAAATAATTTTAATTATATTCCTATAATTATATTCCTCGGTTCCTGTTCGCTCAATTTTAGTGATTGAGCCAATCGGAACCGAGATATGGCTTATTGTTCCAGAACCTTCTCTGCCCGTCTCCGGGAACTATAAAAGGGCGGCAGTCTCAAGCCAGAGTTATTCGTGAAATCAGTTATAAGCGTGGAAAGAGTCAACGGGTAATAGTTGGATCAGTCCAGCGAAAAGAAAGCTTTGTGAGGAGCTCAAGCAATTACTAAATTGAGCTGTGGGCCGAGTCCTGTGGTTTATTGCAGAAGTAGCATCAAGTCGTCTTTGGAGTAGCCAGTCATGTGGTAGTGAATAGGCAGTTGGATTCAGCTAAAGCGAGGAGACAGAAGAGAATTGCAGCCATTTGGAGAGATCGTAGAGTGTGGCTACGAAGATTCCCTTCTCTTGCTGAATTTTGTCTGGCCGCTTTGTGTGCTGTGGTTGTTATTACTACCGATTACTACTTGTGGGCTACTGTTTGCTGCTGTGCATTGCATTTGTTCTTCTCGGCTGTGCATTTGTCATCTTTGTATTTTTCTCTTCGTGTTTAATAAAAGTTGGTGTTCGTCATTAAAAGATTGTTTATTTCATCGACCAACAAATCGGGAAAGAAGTCCAGAAGTTCCCTAACAATATGGAAAAATTCCATTGGTTAAACCTGTTGTAGTTTTGTTTATCGTATTCGGATAATGAAACATATAGTGCCAGCTAACAGATTTGTTCCAAAATTCTTAAATATCTACAATTTTATATAGAATTACAGTTAATAACTTAAGATTTTCTTCTGTTTAATTAGTTTCGTTTCTTAGGCTACTTTGCTGATATACAGGGTGTTTATAAAGTCCCGGACCCATTTTGATGTTTAATAACTCGTAAAATAATAAAGATATAAACAAACTTATGGCATTTATTGATGGAATAACTCATATATTTTCCTTTTCAGGTTTGAATATTTTTACTTTTGTAAATATCGTCTGCACGTGTGGTTAATTTCAGATAATTTCATTTTCCAGTCTAAATATCTGTACTTTTCTAAATATTGTCTGATTATTAATTGCATTTTTCTCTCTTTTGTTTTTGGCAACTATTGCAATGTTATGTTTACTTTTGATGTGTTTGTTCTATGTAGTACTTTTGTATGTGATGTTTTATTCTAGCAGATATTAAAGAGAATGCATACACCACAAGAGAAAGCACAGATTTTATGGTGGTTCATAGAAATGAAATCGATAGTGCAAGCACAGAGAAATTTCAGAAGAATTTACCAAAAAGATCCTCCATCCAAAAACAGCATCTTGCGGTGGAAAAAGAATTTTCTAGAAGTTGGAAGTATCGAAGATAAGAAACGTTCCAGACGTCCTTGCACAAGTGATTTTGATGTTGAGCATGTCAGAGAGACATTTTTACACAATCCTAGAATATCTGTGAGATCAGCGGCAACAGAATTGGATATCCCACTTTCGACGGTGTACAAGATTATTAAGAAAAAATTAAGACTGCGTGCATGCAAAGTTCAAATTGTTCAAGTTTTGGAACCGAACGATAGGCCTAGGAGGATGGCCTTTGCAACAGATATGCTAAGGAGGATAGAAGATGCTACCTGGCGTGAAATTGACTATCGACTTGATATTCTCCGTGCGACGAAGGGGGCACACGTGGAAGTTCATTGACAAGGGTCATGAAACTTTTTGAGTTTATTTAACCATTTATGTTATTAATTTAAATCTATCTTTATTATTTTATGAGTTATTAAACATCAAAATCTGTCCGGGACTTTATAAACACCCTGTATATTCATAAAGACATATTGACCTAATTTCTGAAATGCCTGCTTTTCTGATGTAGTCATAAAAGTTAAAAACAAAAAACCATTACAATCTTGAAGTTTGAAAAAAAAACTTCTAAAAAATACAATACATTCGCTTTCCAGAAATATAATGATTTCTGTACAAAAAATAGAAATTAAAAGTATGCGCAAAATGAAAAAAAAATGGAATAGGGGAGATTTTAATTCTTTCATTCTTTCAAAAGAAAACCAATGCCATTAGTAATAAATTGAGAAATTTTTTTGAGGTCTAAGCTCTTTATTTTAAATTGATTTTTGAAAATCATATTAGATGAATCGATTTTAACATCATTAGTAAGTTATGTATAATATGAAGGCGACTAAAATTAACAAATGAATTCAGCGCTTAAAATATTAAAAAAAATGTTTTGTTCCTTTAATGTTGATATCTTAGATAATTATGTAAATAAATAATCTTTAGTTTAAGTAGAGATAAATTTAGAGGAAAATATTAAGAATGTATTATTGGATATTCAGAGGGTAAAAATTTCAAATTCGAAAAAATACCCATTTTTTACAAAGTGACATTAATAAGTAACCAAACGCTTTATTTTTAACTAAAACAAAATCACTGAAGTCGCCACTACTTGATGAAAATCTAAACTACAACATAAATTTCATAATTTGACGAATTTCACTGTTTACATACAAAATTCCGTACATAGTTTTGGCAACGACTCTTCTAGGTGATATATTATCATTTTGCGCGACATGTTATTTGTTTGCAGATGATAATGGGGTTTACTAGGATTTTCATTACATTCTGCATTAGTTAATGGCAGAAGTCCCATTTACAGAAGAAACATGAAAAGAATGATGGAGAGACGGATGGAATTCGAATTTCTGGTGGAATTTCAGATAAAAAGGAAAAGCTTAAGTACCTCTAAGGGTGTAAATGGGCTTATGGGAAAAATATTTTTTCTCTTACGTGATGGGTTTTTAAAAAAAAATGTTAATGTTTCCAAAATAAAGTAAAAAAGTCAAGCAAAATTCTTGTTTTGTAAAATGTAGAACAAATATCTACGGGCTACAGAGTTTTTATCATTATCGTGATAAAGGGTTTATAAATTTCTATTTATATTGCTAAAGAAATACCTAAGAAGGGAATGCAATCCAAGGATGGTGGTCTTTTGAGATATAGGTCAAACGATATTGCTGCATCTAACGAAGTAGTTCAAATTCAATGTTTGTAATAAAATAGGAATATTATTAAGTTATTACCCTTTTGTAACACTTTTATATGCTTAAGTCAAAATTGTTAAAGATGTTATATTTTTTTATATCTCATATAAGGGATACTGGGAACAAGTTCTGTACTTCAAAAAAGTATACTCTTTTTATTAGTAAAGAAAGAAATAAAAATTACTCATAGTCAAATGCATGCACATTTCAATCAGAACTATTTTCAGATTACATTAAAAATTCATTTCCTAAAAATGGACTGCAACATCTGAGAAGAAGCGAAAAGGAATTGTCATTTATAGACCTTGCTACATTTTCATGTTTGTATAATTATTTGATAAAAAAATAATGAAATTTTTTAGTGTATAGTGCAGTGTTTTAGTTTTCCTGTGTGTTTTACGGCAATAAAGTTCTGCATAAATTACCAATATGCAGTGGGTGGCGCTATTTTTGAATTAATTGATGTCAGCATCCGGATGGGTTTATGATTACCAATATGCAGTGAATTGGGGCTGTTTTTGAATTAATTGATGTCAGCATCCGGATGGGTTTATGATTACCAATATGCAGTGGGTTGGCGCTGTTTTTGAATTCATTGATGTCAGCATCCGGAGAGGTTTATGGTTACCAATATGCAGTGGGTTGGCGCTGTTTTTGAATTCATTGATGTCAGCATCCGGAGAGGTTTATGGTTACCAATATGCAGTGGGTTGGCGCTGTTTTTGAATTCATTGATGTCAGCATCCGGAGAGGTTTATGGTTACCAATATGCTGTGGGTTGGTGCTGTTTTTGAGTTCATTGATGTCAGTATCCGGAAAGGTTTATGGTTGAATAAAGCGTTGCTTAACAAATATTGTACAATATAATTTACATTACTAATTAATCTCAACAGTCTATATAAATTCAGCTTAAACAGATTGATGATATATTGTGAAAAAATTGTACATATGTTTATAAAATTTCATTGTAATTGTAAGATCTAAATGCAAATGATTCATTAATTCACATTTCAAATTGGTTGGCCATTCATGTAATTGCATAAAATTATACGATAAATGTACTATTAATTTCACATTGGTATTTTAAAATCACTTAAATGAACATAGTTTAATGAAAGGAAATATACAAAACATACATTTCTAAAATTATTTCTTATTATGCGATTGCACATGTCAGTCAGGAATGGGAATATATATTTAAAATATCGTCATTGTTATATCAAAACCTCTTATATTAAAATTATTATATGCAATATAGTTAATGGAAGAAAAACACAAATATTGGTTAACTATATTTCCTTTCAAATTATTGTATGTGATATGCATCTTATCGGAAAACATCTTATGCCTTTAGTGATTCCAGCTATCACATCAGCATGGAATATGCTCTGGTAACTGCGGTGATAGAACTATCATAAATTATCTGGTAAGAAGTGTTGAACACAGAATGGATGAATTAATAAAATTCAGACGAATATTATTCTACAGATTCAATTTATGATCACATGACACACGTCATATTTCAACAGAAAAGCCTCGTAATGGCAAGGTACAAGGCAAAACAGCGAGCATTCAAATGCATTTGATATGCTCAATTACACTGGATCTATGACTGATCCATTGCTTATAATGACTTCATAGATTCTAAAACAATTTTTGTAAATCTAACCGTTTTTAATATCTGCTATAGAAGAAACAAATAAATAAATAAAAATTAAGTAATGATCCATTATAATTCTAACATGCCAACATGTTTCAAAGACAGGACAAATTAAAATAGTCACTCATATCAAAATGCCAAAGTGTTTGTAACGGCAAACATGGTATGCCCATACTTTTCATCTGAAAAAAATCTTTCTTTCAACTTCAAATGATAAATAACTGAAGACAGCGATTTACGAAAAATTCCGAAGTGATAGGCTCAATTAAGTAAATGGAATCTATTTAAAGGCCACCCTTTCCAACATTCAGACGAACAAAGAACTGTTGTTTTGTAAACTTTAATCCACTTCTTTAAGGGAAAAGGCTATAAAGTTGGGATCTTTTTTGCTGATGAGGTGTTTGCATTTAAGAAAGAAAACGTAGAAATTTCTTTCTATTTTTAAGAAAAAAAGAATTCAAACTAAATAAATGTGGAGATTTTCTTGGTTACATAAATTGAAGAAGATTTCGCTTTGCAGAAACTGGATTGTGAAACTGACTTGAGATTTTACCTTACATAAAATGAGCAGATAGTCGTATAGATGAAAAGATAGGAAGAATTTTATTAAAGAAACTTTAAAATACAGTAAGAAATTCCTTGGAAATTCCAGCAAATATTATTCTGATCTGATAATTATATTTTTTTAAATTCTTCACAAATTTATTGTTACACACACAAATTAAATATCTAATATCTATCCTAATAGAAACTACCAAATGGAATAAGGTTAATAATAATAAGGTTAATAATAAGTTAAATCAGAAAAAGTGGTCTCCCTAAATCTTCCTCGCATATTCTATAATAAAGGTGTTATCCCTGAGAATGACTTGCATGAAATTGGCATATAATAGTTGCGAAATATTATCCTTTGGTGTGAATATAGCATTTTTACTGAATTTGATATGCAATCCTTGGCGAGTAATTTGGCGATTAATCCCTAGCATGCGGTTAATAGTATTCGAAAATTGAATTTTTGTTTTAGATGCGTTTTCGACAATCGATGGAACAAAAATTTGACACAAAATTTGACACTTGTAATCACAAAATCACATATCAAATTTAATATACTTAAGTCATTGTGATTTGAGTTATCGCGTTTACATGTTTCTGAAAGGACAGACGGTAAATGCCTTGTCGGATTTGGTTCGAAATTTTTTAACAGGCATCTACACTATATATGTTAAATATGTGTACCAAATTTATATATCTAGCTCTCTTCGTATTGTAATTTTCGTGTAAATTTATAATCGAAAAGACGGGCACACAGACTTCCTCTTAACAGATTTGACTCAAAATTTGATAGATATCTGCAAATTTGGTATAAAGACCGTATACCAACTTTCACATGTCTAGCTCAAAGTGTTTCTGAGTTATCTTTGCCATAGACAGATAGAGGATGGACATTTTCCAAAAATGTGTTTTCAAAACTCAAGGAGGCATAAAATTTGGAAATTCGTAAATATCTCGAGTCTCTAATTTTTTGACGATTGCTATACTTTCTATATACTTCGTATACGAGAAAGTAAAAAGGTTATATTGTAGTTTTTTAATAGCAAAAAGAAAGCATGAATAGGATTTGCTAAACGTAGCGATAGAAATAATGAATCATCTTTATAGATGCTTTCATTTAGACAATATACGGTGACCATTTTCTTTCCAACTGGTGATCTGCGGTATAAGTTGACAACAGTGTATATTTATTAGCTAATCTGCTGATGTCAATCAGCCGAATAAAATTAATAAGACCTAATATACTATAAAATTTATTGGAGGGAGTTTATGTTCCTGGTGAAAGACATAATATGATAGCTTATAGCGCAATTAGAACTCAGTCAAATCATTGAATGATATCACTTCAAGATTTCAAACACGTCTTGCTCTTAGTCACCAACACTGGAAATAGGCTCCTTCGAAACCATGAGATCAGAAATAATTCATTGTTCGATCTGCATTAGGAGAAGTTAACTCCTTTTCTCAGAAAATGGGAGGGAAGATATTTCGTGGAAGTTGAAGCAAATAGCTTCGAGGAGATACTGACAGCTAAGATCTCAGCACAATCATTTGCTATTAGAATAAGTTCACTGCTCAGTCTTTAACTATGAAAATTAATCTTTGAGGGAACGGGTTCAAGAACGATAGGCACTTAGATACAAATATAAAGCCATAGATGGCTACAGACAGACAGCTACCCAAAACAAAAAAAGACAGAAATACATGAAAGTCAGAAAACATGTATTTTCTCGTATATGGGGAAAAATTACTTAGAGTCGATGAGATGTAAAAGATAAGGCTATCCTTGATAGTCAAAAGACAAACTGCAAGCAACTGCTTATATTGCAATAGCATAAAGCAAAATAGATACGGGTTGTCGGAATATATGTTTAGTGCTTGAATGTTATCTAGAATCAAGAACCATAGAAAGGAAGATCTTCTATTAGAAAAGGTAATTACTAGAAAATCTATCTCCCCTCAATCGTATATATATATATATATATGCCGGCGTCCTGGCATAGGGGTAGCGCGTCTTCCCCGTGATCTGGGCGTCCCGGGTTCGAGTCCCGGTTTGGGCATGGTTGTTCTTCTGTTGTTCTATCTGTGAGATGTGTGAATGTGCCCTCCTGTAAAAAGGGGTTGTGCAAGCGAATGAGTGATGCGTGAGTGGCAAAGTCGTACTCTTGGCCCTAGTTGGCGCTGCTATAAAAAATAAGAGACGTTTCCCCTCAGGCTTAAATTGCTGTCTTCGTAACAGTGGGCTTGTCAGTGGCAAGTGCCATAAGAAACAAACAAACAAACAATATATATATATGAAGTCAATCGCCAGGTGCAAAATTTCTGATACTCTGAAATCAAGATGATGCATGACAAGAAATTAACCTGCAAATGATAATCAATAGAGTTATCATTATGATTATGAATGTTCCCAACAATGCGACATTTAACAAATATCAGAATGGTACATTTGGATGATAAAATTATTATCTATCTTAGGTAATATAATTGCTATCAAAGTTCTTTGCCATAAAAATCTCTAGCAGATTTCAATCATCAAACCCCATTAAATAATTGCTGACATCAAGAATGTTTTAAGGCTTTCCAGTGTATTAGACTTACACCTCCCATAATATGTATGAATTACTAAAAATTAAAGAAATTTGTGTTGTATTATTTCGTTTGTTTTTTTTTCGATGTAAATCAAATTCTGTGTGGATTCAAAGTCGTACCAACATTACGTACTGTCGAATTAAGTAAAAAAAAAAAGAATACTTCAATTGAAACTCTATTACATTATTTAAAAAAAATGGTAAATTGAACAACAATCTTATGCTAATCCGAAAAACATTTCCGTTGTAAAGATGAACATATTTTTTCAAGAAAAGAACTAAAATTGGTCTAAAAGATTAAGCAATATATAAAAAAATCCTGTGTTTTTTAGCAAGATGCTTCGATAACAAAGTAGAGAAACAAATGCGGTATCAACTTCTAACGCCAAGATAAGAACTCAACAGTAAGTCGAAGAGATAAAATTTCTTGGACGAGGAAAACTTATTTCTCATAAGACAAGTTATAAAAAAAAAACCCATAAATTTTATTGATATATCTTTGGAGAGCTAATACGGCATTTCCAAATCATGCACAAAGCCTAATGCTTTCCTCAAAGTTTTAGAATTCACCGCGGTTGACCATTTACGCACTCGGAGATTAATAAATCGCTTTTCCAACAAATACTCTGTGGGAACATTACCACATTCTCCGATATGTTATCTATTCCCAGATGACGGCTATCTCCACAACGATCTCGGGGGAATTCTATGGCTTAATGGATGTTGTGGAAACCTCACTTCACTCACGAAAAAGCAAAGGAAACTACATTCTAAAAGAAAAAAATGAAGCAGAGCTTTGAGAGGAATTAGAATTTATGAAGAAACATTTGATAATAGATATATACAAAAAATAATTAACTGGAAAACACTTTTTCTCCCGCGAAATATTTCTAAAATTGAAAAGAAGAATGGAAACGGATATTAAGGATTAACACGTCGTTTTAATTAATTTAAATGTGACTACGCGTTCGTGGATGAATTTAAAAAAATGTTCGAATATAGTTATATATTTGAATATTTTCATAAAAAAAAGCAAAACCAACTAGGAAACCAAAATAACCAGTTAAGTTGCAAAAGTTTTTCTACAGATTGGAAAAATGGCTCAAAAGAGGTATAAAGCAAAAGTCTTTTAGTTTAGAAGTTTATCAAATGATTTCATTAAAATTATGAAAATATCTTCAGAAATATATTATCGAGTTTCTGAATCGAAAAATAAGCCATATTTCTCTCCAGAATTTCAATATTGATGTTCAAATGATAAGTAACATGAAATTTTCTATTTTTTTTCATATTGCGAAGCACTAAAACAACTATAGAATATTTCTAGATGAATAGATTATTTATTCTTTAATTAAGGAATTGTTGAGAAATTATTATACCGATTTGAAATATAAATCCATTAGATTTTAATTTCTGAGGCTTTACGTAAAATATTCAAGCAAAGAGAATCTGAGAAATAGTATCTAAAGAGGCAAAATAACATTTAAACGTTCGCAAAGGCAAATATAAAAATTAGTGTAACTTCGAAAAAATAGACTCGAAAACAAAAAGATAACTATTTTATAAAGAAACTTGCTCGAAAATTAAGAATATTAAATGAAAAATGTTTCGTAATTTCACACAAACCCCATTTTTCAATGTAATCACCTACCTTAACGATGGTGTTGTGACATAAACTTAATAATACCAATGTGAACAATTTGTAAGGTACCGATACAGAAAATGGCATTATGAAACATCATCGCATTGAAATATAGGTCGATATTTGATGTAAAAATAAATAATTGATCTTAAAATAAACTAATTGAAAATAAATTTGTGTTGTTTTGTTAATAAAAATTAATTATATCCTTTAACTAATATCGTCAAACTGTTGCCGCTTTGAAGAGAGCATTTGTGGATTTTGACACCTTACAAGACTTCGTGAGATTAACTCAACTCTCATTAAGCTTCAATTAAAATATCTTTATATTCCTAGAGGTCCTAATGAATAAATATTTTAATAAAAATATTGAGTCCAGTCAAACAATTTTATTTCTTTTATTCTACAATTAACAAGAAGAAAATAAAAGAATTTTTTGGGGAATTAATCCATTTACCACTTCCCTTGTACCGCTTGCACCTAAGGCAGTTGCTGAGGCAGCAAGATTCTTGTTTGAGAAAATAAACCTTCATACCCTTTTTAATTTTGTGAAAAAAGTGTACAGGGATCATCAAAATATTCAGGATAAGTTTACTTAATCAAAATAGGGGTGAAAAGAAATATGAAAATAGGATATGTTAACATTTCAAATAAGGTGAATTCGGATAATTCGATTAAGAACTGTGGATAATACGTAACATCGTCAGTAAAAGACTTTTATTTACAATTAATTACTATAGAAGAATTTTTATTTCATGTAAGACATAGATTTTAAATCATGATGAATAAAGGACTATTTCTATTCTTAAAATTTTGAAGTTTACTCTTTTACAAAGTAATGCCTTTTATGTTAAAATACTTCTTTTATTTGTTATTGAATTTTTTGATAATATTTTGGCATTGGCAACGGCAGAGAGTCTCGATTAAATTTAAGGATATTATACAAAATATTCTTCCTGCCACTTCTGAAAGCTTGTTTGCTACGTGAACTAACCGTAAAAGCAATCAATTCACATTTTTGAGTAAGATAAAATAGTATGGTTATAATTGACACACAAACATACGGAATAAAAAAAAAAATTCCTGAGCGAAACAGTTCTGATAGGACAGAAATCCAGACCAAAGTACGACGAAGAATTCCGGATAGGCTCATTCAACATTCCACGTATTCATCCCTTAGCGAATTAGAATTGCCAAAAAACTTTAGTCTCGAGATACTGAAACGAACAGTTCTGCTAGTTGATCAAACTAGCAGTTATTAGAAAACTAAAGATTAAGGTGATCTGTCGCAGCAAATAGAAAGTGTGGACGCTATGTCGATTGTGATTATGAGAAATAGAGGTATAGTTTTTGATGAGTTGCAGAGTGAAAGAGGCTGTAGCAAGATAACGCAGAAGTGCTAGGTCGATTGTGATTATGAGGGACAGAAACATACAAATGATAAGTTGCAGAATCAATGAGGCTTGTAGCAAGATGTTGGAGAAGTGCTAGGTCGATTGGGATTATGAGGAACAGAGGCATACTAATGATAAGTTGCAGATTCAATGAGGATTGTAGCAAGATATTGGAGAAGTGCTAGGTCGATTGGAATTATGAGGAACAGAGGCATACTAATGATAAGTTGCAGAATCAATGAGGCTTGTAGCAAGATGTTGGAGAAGTGCTAGGTCGATTGGGATTATGAGGAACAGAGGCATACAAATGATAAGTTGCAGAATCAATGAGGCTTGTAGCAAGATGTTGGAGAAGTGCTAGGTCGATTGGGATTATGAGGAACAGAGGCATAGTTTTTGATGAGTTGCAGAGTGAAAGATGCTTGTTGCAAGAGAATAGAGAAGAGCAGATTGTTACTCGTAGATGACTGAACGCACATCATGGAATGATTTACCATAACAATTCGAAAACTCCCAGTTAAATGGCAGAAGTGCATAGACTTGAATGGGAATTAAATCAAATTAATATAATACGTTTTTGTAAATAAATTATTTACCGTTCCTTAATTGCATCTATTTCAGAACAATACACCTAAAAGTAACTAAATATGCTTTATGTCATTTAGATTATACATATTAAGTACTTATATATGCATAGTTGGGTTCGAAGTTACTAATTTCAATATATGATCAATGTGTACCTAAAGCGTTAATAAATCTACTATATTTGAAATATAGGCATTTCATATAATGCTTTTAAATGAGAGAAATTCAGTAAAGTACTGAAAAGAACTTCTTATTATTCTGGTAGAGAGAGAAGGAGTTAGAGCGGAGTGGGGGAGTAGAGAGAAGAAAAGGTGCTTAGCCATAAATCATGTCAACTACAAAAGGGGATAATTTCAAAACAGTCAACTGAAAGCTTCTAAGATTGCCACGAAAGTGGTTTCCCGACAATAGAAAGGAAATTCTCCCCTTTTTTTGCCACTTATTTTCATGTGTTGAGCACCTTCCCTCCTTTCTCAGCACAGAATTTGAATACACGAGTAGAACTCTTCTAAACAGGAATTAAATTTTTTTTAAAAAAAAGTTTTAAATTTACAATTTTATCAGAGAACGAAAAACTATATTGTTTTGTTTTAAATATTCCCTAATACTTAGTTTTTGAATTATAATTAATATTATTGAATCAGAAATGAAATTGTCTCTAATTCCCTATACATTGACTCTATATGTAGGGTTTCAGAATTTAATTAAATTACTCTATTTATCGACAAAATATTAAGAGTTAATTAACAAAATATTAAAATAATGGTTATGCCACGAAGAACATATAAATATCATCAAGGCGAAAAATAAAATATCCTAGCAAAGAGTGAGATATTTATTTCAAAATTTCAAACATGAAGGAAGCTAAATAAAGATTTACAAAATGGTGGAAATCCTGCACTTAAATTTTTATTCGGTTAAAAGTTAATTTTTGAAAGTATCATCCATAATAAATTAAATTAATATTTTTAAACTGAATATTAATCGACTAGAACATACTCTTCATATCAATTATCTGATATTAACATTACGGTGTATGAATAACAAAACTGATTACTAATTACTCTTGATTACAGTTCATTGAACGATGTACTTAGTATGTTTAATTTCTAACGGGTAATATATATTATGTATGATTAATACACAAAATCTAAAATGAAATAATCAGAGTTTCTGAAGTCGTTGTTAACTCAGGAATTTCGCTGGATTAATCACTTGTAGTATAAAATGTCTAAATTTCCTACTATCTGATTCTCTGTTTGATAATCATTTATTAAAAGTAATATTGGGCAAAATGCTAGGAGAAAATAATCCCTAAAGAAAAAAAAAATTCATTTGGAATTCAATTAACATTTATAATTAAGTTCTATCAGTAAAAGTAGGGTCTAAAAACAGATTTTTTTAGCTATTTTCTAGTAGTTTCCACTGAATCTTTAAAGAAAAAAAACACATTTCAAATAGCTGTGATAAGCCAGAATAATGTTAATTGTTTTTTTTCTAGAAGTATAACTTAATGTATATGCGTACATCGCATATGCACAGCTGTAAATTGAATTTTTAAATTTCGTAATGGGAATTCTTAAATAAGTAATCAATTTGATAAATAGAATTCAAAAAATATCTGAATAAAAAATAATTAGTCAAAATATTTTAAATGCTCAAGTATTTAAAAATATTAATATTTGTTATATAGATTCCGGAATAATTAATATTCTTTGTATGGAAGAGAGATGGAGATATTCTTAATATACATTGAATGGGTGATGCAATGTCCTCGATCTTAGCGAAGAATTAAATGATAAAAATGAATGAACTTAATGTATATACAAAGTTATAAATGGAATTTTTAAAATTCTTAGTGGGAATTCAAATATTTTAAATAAGGAATCATTTGTCAAATTATTTTAAATGCTCAAGTATTTCAATATATTAATATCTGTTATATAGATTCCTGATGCAATTAGTATTTTTGTATTGAAGAGAGATTTAGAGATATTCTTAATATACTTTGAATGGCTGATTCAATGTTATCGATCTTAGTAAGGAATTAATAGACAAAAATGGAGTTTCTATAAAATAGTTATGACCTTATCTCTATCAGGAAACGAAAGCTCTAGATTTTTCAGGAAAATTTCATATGACGACACGCTGTGTCAAGGAACTATATAAACGGAAAGATCACTTGGTAAATAAACCTCTCTATTTAATGTTGATCGCAGAAGGAGCTATCTAATTATCAACTCCGACTACTATTATTGCTTTCTAATCTGATATTTGCTTGTGCTTGTTAGTTAATTTTTATAATTGCTGTATTTTTATAAATATCATGGCTGAGTTGTTTTGCCCATAATTCATCTTTTCTAAAATATTTGTAAATTTGGAATATTCTGAATTTAGAGTTGCTAAATTTCCCCTTTTCAAATACTTATGCTGTAGCACAATAAGGTAATAAACTACATTATCTAAGCAATAATTATAAACAATATATTTGTTTATTCAGAGGAGGAATTAAATTCTAAAAACTTACTGAACCAGCGTCGATATTCGCCTTGAAAAGAGAAATCAACTTCTCTCATTTCTTAGAGAAACACCTGTAAAGAAAAAAAAATTAAAAATGTATTTGTGGGGCACTTTTTTATTTGAAAGAAAATTTTCGCATGCGAAGTATTCTAAATAAAAACAAGTTCACGAATTTTGATGTCTAGATGAAGATTATCTCCATATTTTACCCTGAATGCATACGTTGAGACTGATATGATCATTTTTGCAAACATGTCTATATCTTGATACACACAATAACTTAGAAATGCAAAGAATTAAAATTGTGCTTTGGATTTTGCTAAAATTGAAGACTACGTCAAGTTTTTATTGAGTTGCGATCAAAGACATTTTTGGACGAAATTCACCAAAGGAAACTGTATAAATACTATAAACCAAAGAAATGTAAATTAAAAAACGCTATTTCTTGAATCAAATTTGGTACGCGATAGTCACTAGAATCAAAAAGGTACCAAATTCATCAAAGTGTTTCTGATTATCTGTACGTTTATTCGTAGTTTTTTTTTAATTGAATGTTGGAAAATGATCTTGAGACTAGTATTAGAGATAATTATCTAATTTAGAATTAATATATCAAAGAAAAATACTGGAATTTTGTAATACTAAAAGAAAAAAGTTAAAAGCAATATTTGTCATACTGAGTTTTGGGAAAACAATCAGGTGGTTTCCGTTGTATTTTAAATATATTATAAATATATTCTATACATTTGTCTGTTTAAAGGATTTTGAATATTTCAAATCTTTGGTACCGAGCATATTGATTACGTCTGTTTAATATGTGATTGGAGATAACACTAAAGAAATCCCAACGAAACGTTAAAAAAAGTTATTCATTTTTCGAATAAATATACAGGATTTGGAAATTAATATTGACAAGTATAAAACTACAGTTCATACTGCTGTTTGAATATTCTCTACATTATTACGCACCATGTGTCTTTTTGTACTAAATCACTGAAGCCCTAAACTTTGTATTATTACAGATTTCGATAAAAGAATAATAACTCCATTGTTTGTTACCAGGTGGCGCTGTAATTTAGCTCAATCTGTAATAGACGACCTTTTTACTACACTAAAATACAAACTATATGGCAGTAGTTGTCGTCATTTTAAAGTTAATATGAGGTAGAAGGACACTTTGTATAGTCAATTTCAAACATTTATAATCTTTCGATCAGTGTTTTATATAATTTATTTTCAAGGATATGAAGATTGTAGAATACCTGAAGATTAGTTCTTTTGAGGAGTTGAGTGAAGTTGTCTAACAATTTAAGAATCATTTGTTATAAAATGAGTAATAGTTGAGATTAATACTTTAAGTTGTTGGATCTAGAGATGGCTTTACTTCGATTTCTGCTTTTGTGGTTATGATTTAAACCGAGAGAAACAAAATAACCACCTAATTACATATTTGTTACCAAGAAATTACAAAAGCGATCGGTTAGTCCATTCAAACCACCAACATAATTTTACTGTTCTCAGTATTACACATCATTGAACCTAGATGTAAACAATGTTGGCGAAAACAGTACAACTATGGCGGATAATTATAAATTTCTAGCAATATTGATGAAAATTAGATAAATCATCGGATAATTGTAAATTTCTAGCAATTTTCATGAAAATTGCCCAAATACATAGGATAATTATAAATTTCTAGCAATGTTTATAAAATTGCACAAATACTTCCAACAATTTTAAATTTCTAGCAATGTTGATGAAAATTGTACAAATGCATCGAACAATTTTAAATTTCTAGCAGTGTTGATGAAAATTCCATAGATACATGGAAAAGTATAAATTTGTATCAATGTTTCGGTAATTTTCATCAACTGGGCATGACTGCAGTTATTCAATTTCAAATCCCGTAATTGATTTCTATTGAATTATGTCTTGCTTTAATTTTTGTCATTTTTTATTATGGGCGAAATGAGGAAATTAATTTCATTTTCAAATTTTTCAAACATTCTATATATTTTAATTTATGTAATTCAATTGCAAATATTTATTAGCTAAAAAGAAATTCTAACGCAAATCTCAAGACCATCATGTATTTTTGCATCAGACTATATTTGGTAGTTAGTCTTTGAAAAATTAAATTTATTTTTCCCCTTTAAATTTCCTTAAGCTTTATCTATTAGAAACAAATGTTATGTTCTGACATAACTAATCAGAAAATTTTTAAATTTTGCGTGATGCTAAGTAATTGAAAAAAGAAATAACTTAAAGCGACAGATTAAGTTTCTAACCGATCGATAAAGTTAGAATGCGATTAGGTATATTTTTTCTAGACGAAATATTTCCATCTGAGAAGAAGGAAAACTTCTTTAAAGGAAGAATTCGAACTGAGTTATGAATAAGTTCGTGATTTCCAGCGTGAAAAATGTCGCCGTCATTATTCATCAAATTTAGATGCCTTATTTCTTCCATTCGTATCTGACAACTCTATCGATTACGCACTCCAGTGGATTCTAGTGACAAATGACGCAGTCCGGCATCCGGAAAAGTATAGTTTAACATGTCGGAATGGTAGATCGAAACGGTAGGTAAAATACGTGTTTTGGATTGATACTAATGGACTCGATTTTTTCTTTGTGAATGCATCTAATCTTGTATTGTGCGTAGAGTTTGACGGAATTTTCGAATTTTGAAATGACATTGGATATTTTGGTAGATTTGTCTGGAACAAAGACTAAAAAGAGTGGAAAAAAAATAAGATAAATATATTTTTATTTCATGATTCGGTGAGTTAATGTTTATTCTGTTCTAAATTAAATTCTATTTTTGAAAAAATAATTTTAATTATTGAAATTTACATGATACTTATAAATAAATATTCCAACTTTTCAAGATTATTAGAAAAAAAAAACAATGTAAAACTTTGTTGTTCGATAGAAATAAAATAAAGATTGAAAGTTTAAATTGGACACAGTTACAACTATAGTTGAAATGAAGAATATCGAGATGGTAGTAAACTCATCCTCACTTTCGTTTTTACATGTCTGGTGTGAAATTTTGAAATATCGCAGATATGGCGATAGATTTTACCACGAGAGGTTGCTAGGCAGACTACTACGAATTTCAAAAATGTGATTCATTACTTGTTATTACGAATGTGTAATATGACTTTCCTTCTCAGTTAGTTTCATGGTAAAAAATGACTTTTACAAATATTTTAAGGATTCTTAATGGATGCCAGGTCAATGATATCAGCTTTTGCGACCAACTTAGGGACCGTCTGGCGACGTAAAACTGTGTTAATTCAAGCATTAATTTGATGGGGTTTTTTATAGTATTCCTGGTGAACTACGTTAGCATTTTGCATTACTCTTTGTTAATAATCCTGAGATTGGGATTTTCATTTATGAATTCCCTGTATTTTAAATTTAAGAGGGGAAAGTAAATCGAATTTCAGTTAATTTCACAAAGTTTGTCAATTTCTTGAACTATTCTGATGTTTCCAGAGTTTTCATGAAAAAAAGATAAGATAAGAAGCACAAGTGTAAAACCTTGATTTTCGCATGCATTTGAATTTTTAATCCTTAAGCATACTCCAAAATAAGGCTTAATTTCTTAAAATTGTAAATAGAAAATTCTTGAAAATTTCGTATCCCAATTTTATGAAAAATGCCATGTGGTATAAGAGTATACGGTTATGTTTATAAGAGATTTAACGATTAAAGAAAAAAATACTAGTAAAAATATTCCAGATTTAATTAATTAAATAACTGCAATTGCCTAAAAATACAGTTGCGTGAAAAACAATAACCAAAACATGTATTGCTTCGAACAGCAAGTTGTTGAATAAATACTTTAAGCACTCTAGAAGTTGTTATAGATATTATGATCATCTTGCCTTTATATTTGCCATGCTGCATTCAGTTTGAAACGTTATTATTCATGTAAATGTATTATTACACTAATGTGAATTTATTTTCCAGATTATTCAGTGCATTCTGACGTAAAAATGTATCTGTTATGCTTGTTTCTTTTACTTAATTTACTAGAAAACTACCCTCCCTTCATCGGGAGCCATTTGCATTTGAGATCACATATTCCTTAGCAAAAATGACATTTATATATACATTATACACTCATGTCCAAAATTAAGGTCACAAAAATGTTTTTCTAAGTAATTCTAAATGACTAGCAGTAAAATTTAAACAAACTATAATTTATATATTGTGAAGGACCTCTAACATGATATTAACCTTTTTTGTGGGAAAAAATGTTGTTTAGCATTAGTTTTGGAGGAAATACTGAAATTAGACCGTTTAGGCATCTGGGAGTTTTGCCTGCAATTTTGTGAATATTGCATTAAAACAAAAAAATGTATCCTGTTTCCAGTGAGAATGAGTTCTCATAATCGTTTAGACGATGCCTTGAGATGAAGAACCGTTGGTAGGCTTGAAGCTGGGCAGTCTCAAGCGGAGGTGGCTCGATGGTTGCAAGTGGCACCGAAAGTGGTATCCAGGCTATGGAATCAATTCCAAACAAGTGGTACTGTAACCAGGAAGGCCGGCCAAGGTCGTCACAGAGCAACTACGCCTGCACAGGATCGCTATTTGGCATTAAGAGCACGACTGCATAGGCTGACAACGGCTCCTCAACTTGCTCGTGACCTTGCTGATGCGTCACAAATAAGAATTTCCAGACAAAAAGTATACAGACGTCTAGCAGAGAGAGCTCTTTATGCCCAAAGACCAGTTGTGTTCGTTCCTTTGACTGCATCCAACAGAAAAGCCCGGCTGTTGTGGTGCCTGACATATCAGTCTTGGGCACAGCAAGAATGGGTGCGTGTTCTTTTCGGTGATGAGTCGAGATTTACCACACAGAGTGACACTCGTCGAATCTTCATCTGGAGAGAGCGAGGAGCTCGCTATCATCCCTCCTACGTAAAAGAAATCGACAGATTTGGTGACAGAGGAATCCTTTTCTGGGGAGGCATAATGTTGGGCAGTCGTACACCACTTCACGTCTTCGATGCGGGTACTGTCAATGCACATCGCTATAGGGATGAGATCCTTCAAACCTATGCGAGGTTGTTCCGGGGTGCTTTTGGACCAGACTTCATATTTATGGATGAAAACGCGCTTCCTCACAGGGCCCAGATCGTTGATGATTTTCTTGAGGAAGAGGATATTCGACGTATGGACTGGCCCTTGAGGACTCCGGGTCACAATCCTATTGAACATGTTTGGGAGGGTCTCGGAAGAGCCATTGCATAGCGTAACCTCCCTCTTAATACCCTCCAAGAGTTAAAAGCCGCGCTTTTGGAAGAATGGGCTTTGTTGCCCCAAGCATTTATCGACACCCTCATAAACAGTATGAAAACTGGTTGTGAAGCCAGTATAGCAGTGCACGGTGGTCACATTCCATATTAGAGAGGCTTTTCCCGAGATAAATGCTTTATCTCTTATTCATAATGTAACACTTTTTGATATATCCTGTTTCTTAATTTCCATTAAAATCTTTTCCATGTTGTTATGTGTCTATGTTCTTACTTCTATTGTAGTGTACCTCTGGAGTACCTCTGGATCAAATTTCGTGGCAACACAGTGAATAGTGTTTCCTTTTTCGCAGATTTTATGTTTGTGACCGCAATTTTGGACATGAGTGTATATAGTGACATCCTGTAGGAAGAAATGAAGCAGTTAAAGTGTATCTGTATTTTGTTAAACAAGCTTTGGAGTCATCCAGTAGTCATAAAATAAGTTATCAGAAACAATTGTATTTTTGATACAAACCTAGGAGGCAACCTATTATAAAATGAACAATTGCGGGAGCCTGTATCGCCCGAAAGACTTTTAAGAAGAGTCCTGTATTTATAAAAGATATAAGTAAAGCGATCTGTATTATTATGAAATAAAAATTTTTTTATTGGATTGTTAACTAAAAGTCCATTGTGTAAATCCAGCAAGTACTTTTTTCATTTCTAGAAGAAATGAAAAAAGGAGATTGCTCGATTTACACAGTAATATGTCTTTGCAATTTTTAACTAAACCGTCATTTTGTTTAATGAACTTTCCTTCTGAAATTAATTAATCAATGAAATGTTTCCTATAAGGATAACTAAATAAATAAAATGATAACTAAATAAGCTGTCCTTTTCAATATCAGTTCACTAAGTATGTAGAAATGCAAGCTGTTAACAAAAAAAAATTCTTTTAATTCCAAATCTCTGAACCTATAACAGATTACATTACATAACACAACGTTTTAATATTTTATTCAACATTTCAAAAATATTTCAATTCAATTCTATTTTTCAAAAATCTTCTCCCGCATCCGAAATCCACATAAAAATAATTTTTATGTGCATTTAAAACCACACAAATTATCCAAAATTCAATTCATTTATGCTGGTCTATTTTAACAATCTTATTAACATATGTAATAAAGAAAAAAACGTTTCATTTTTGAAATAGAATTCATATAAATATTACTCTTAATTATAAACCGAATGTATTTGAAGTATTCTGGAACAATTGCCAATTGTCGATTTGCAAGAAATTATTAGAAGATTTTGAATTAAATTTGTTCTTACAAGAGAAATAATCCCCCCCGGGGGGCATCTCGAAATGAGGATGAGGTGCTTCCGGCATGGTGTTTGGTCTCGTCGCCCTGTAGGGTACACGAAAAGGTGGGGGTCTGGCTCCTCTCAGCGATAACGAGACGTACTTCTTTAGGGAAGGGTTGTACCGTGGCCCTTAGGACTCAATCACAGTTCCCACCAGTGTTGCTGTTGCGGAGGTCCAGTTATTCAGTATTTATTATCCGCGTTCCTTCAAGTGGGTTTGAGAGTCAGTGATATGATTTACAAGAGAAAAACAATTTTAACGCTAGAAAATTCCAAATAAAAGCATTTGGGTTACAAATAAAAATTTCCGAACGGCAAGAATTATGCTTAGGAAGTGGATTATAAGAAAGAGGCTTTAGGAATACTAGGCGTGGAACATATGAAGTTAATTAGTATAATAAAAATTTATTAAGATAGTTTAAGAAAATGAACTTTTATAACTATACTAGAAAATAGAAATTATTTCAGTTATAATCTATTTATTAATCTAATTTATAATTAACAGTTAATAAGATGTGAATTTTGAAATAAACTTTCTCTCAAGTTCTCTACCAGATGGCGCCATGCATATAGAATCAAATTCAGTTATTTTAGTCAATTAATTATTTAGAAATTTATAAAAATATCAAAATAGTATAGTGTATTTGAGTCGAAGTAAAATCAGAAAACTTTAGGAACATGAAACAATATGCGAAAAATCAATTATAAAATTCCATGTGTAAAAATATGAATTAAATTGTGTTTATTGAGATTAAATTGAAATATGTTAAATAAATGGTTTATTTGTAATGTCACAAAATATCCTAGTGAAAAGACAGAACATTTTTTTGCAACAAAATGCTAGTGAAAAAAGAATTCTGTCTAAATTTTGAAAAGTTATACAAGTACACATTATTTTTTAAAAAATAACATGACTGTCAATATAATAAAGATGGTTTGCAATCAAATTTATATTAAATGCTGCTTTCATAAAATTCCTCTTCGAATCAAATTTATTATTCCATTCACTCTTTCTCTCAAGAGTGTTTCTAGCGTCTCTAAAGTTTTTCAAGTCATCAAGTGCTTCAAAGAAAGCAATGAGATTTCTTTATTATTTGATTACTTAGTTTTACAGCTGATTAGTTTTACAGCTGAAGGATTTAATTGAAGATTTTCAGAATTGCCAAAATAAAGGGTTTACTTGGCAATTTTAAGATAACACCAAGATCGCCAGGCTCCATTTAACATAGAAAATGCGATGATAATTGCAATACTACATTAATTTGGTGATTTTCGGATGATTACCCGAAGAATGCCGAGGTAATGGGTATACTTGGCGATTTTCAACCTATGCCAAAAATCAGGAATGTTAAAATTGCAAATTTACAATCTCCAAATCGGGGATATTTTGTATTTTTTGAAGATATATCCCGGGATCAATAAAAAAAAATATGTATATTGTTTTGATATAATATGACTTAAGAATTTAAGTTAAATTAATAATAGAAAAGTGCAATATTCAAACTTCAAGAACTCAAGAGATTACTGTTTTCTGTTTTGCTTTCTGGTGTATAAAAGAAACAAAGAAAAAGTTTTGCAATTTTGAAGAAATTAAAATTCGGTATTTTGAAATTTATTTTAGACATTTCAGAGAAGTCTCCGAATAAATTATTTATGGATTTATATTCGGGTATCTGTCTGTTAACTTAACTCAGAAAATGCAGTATATGATTTTGATGCAAAATTATAGGCTTGTATCGGATTTCTGTAAACATGGAATAGGAATTCACTTAATATTTGATATATAAACTATTTATACACTTGTATAGAATTGCATCAGATTTCGATCAATAACCAGCAACAAAAATTATTTTATACTTAATAACGATAAAAATGAAAACGTCTGGTTTTAAATTTTGAATGTTGTCTTTAAACCAAAATTGTTGATTTATACTGTTGCGAATTTCTAATATTGACCACCTGCTCTATAAGTTTCCTAATGCGGAATATAGTTTTGCTACTATATTAATGGCTGTTGAATAAATGCCGAGTCAATGACTCCCGATCTTGATGACAAACTTGGCGATTGCTTGGCAACAAGAATGAAAGATCAGAATATTCGAAGATTTTGTCTTTATATTGTTACAAATCTGTAATTTTGCTACCCGGCATGAATAGTGTCATCGTGGGAAAAAAGTTGTAAGATCTGCCCTGTGCATGCTGAGCGGGTGCTGCGTCAATGACCTCAGAGCTTGGCGACAAACTTGGCGAGCGTTTGGCGGCCTGGCGATGAATTTGGCGACTTTGGCGATAAAATGGATCATACTGGAAAGTTCGAGAAGTTTCACGATCTATCCAGTAGGAACCAAGATACACTCTGGTTTGCTCTGATTGGTCTGAATCTTCTAGTCCCGCCTCCCAGAACTATAAAAGACGGGCACTCTGAAGCGACGGAAAAACTGTGTGTATCGTCAGAAGTGGTGTGTGAGAGGAGTCGGAGTCGCCGACATGTAGAGAAATTGGGGGATTAGACAGCAAGAAAGCTGCTGAACTAGCGATTAAATGTGTTGCAATTGATTAGCGGTATTTGTAGGAGAAAAATTTCGTAACAATATTCCTTAGAAGTCAAGTTCCAGCGTTTGTTTTAAACACTCGATGTTCTGTCGCAAGAGCTGTAAGAATCAGAGTCCATTACAGAGAAATCAGTATTTAGTTGAATCAATAGAAGAAGTGTCAAGCCGACAAAAGCAATTTTCGAGTGAATCGTCTCTTTGGAATGTTGATCTCTTACACATTTCGTGCTGTTGCGATTGTTTAATAACTATTTGCTACCCGTACTGTTGATTTCTATAAGTGCTGTTTTGTGCATGCTTTAGCCGTGTTTTGAAATTGTATATTCATATTTTCATATAGAATAAAGCGTCTATGGATTATTCTATGGTTGGAATACAGCGAGTAGAGAGTACAGCATATATAGTAGGAGTATAGTGGAAAATTGTTGATTTCTATAAGTGCTGTTTTGTGCATGCTTTAGCCGTGTTTTGAAATTGTATATTCATATTTTCATATAGAATAAAGTGTCTATGGATTATTCTATGGTTGGAATACAGCGAGTAGAGAGTACAGCATATATAGTAGGAGTATAGTGGAAAATTGTTGATTTCTATAAGTGCTGTTTTGTGCATGCTTTAGCCGTGTTTTGAAATTGTATATTCATATTTTCATATAGAATAAAGCGTCTATGGATTATTCTATGGTTGGAATACAGCGAGTAGAGAGTACAGCATATATAGTAGGAGTATAGTGGAAAATTGTTGATTTCTATAAGTGCTGTTTTGTGCATGCTTTAGCCGTGTTTTGAAATTGTATATTCATATTTTCATATAGAATAAAGCGTCTATGGATTATTCTATGGTTGGAATACAGCGAGTAGAGAGTACAGCATATATAGTAGGAGTATAGTGGAAAATTGTTGATTTCTATAAGTGCTGTTTTGTGCATGCTTTAGCCGTGTTTTGAAATTGTATATTCATATTTTCATATAGAATAAAGTGTCTATGGATTATTCTATGGTTGGAATACAGCCAGTAGAGAGTACAGCATATATAGTAGGAGTATAGTGGAAAATTGTTGATTTCTATAAGTGCTGTTTTGTGCATGCTTTAGCCGTGTTTTGAAATTGTATATTCATATTTTCATATAGAATAAAGCGTCTATGGATTATTCTATGGTTGGAATACAGCGAGTAGAGAGTACAGCATATATAGTAGGAGTATAGTGGAAAATTGTTGATTTCTATAAGTGCTGTTTTGTGCATGCTTTAGCCGTGTTTTGAAATTGTATATTCATATTTTCATATAGAATAAAGCGTCTATGGATTATTCTATGGTTGGAATACAGCGAGTAGAGAGTACAGCATATATAGTAGGAGTATAGTGGAAAATTGTTGATTTCTATAAGTGCTGTTTTGTGCATGCTTTAGCCGTGTTTTGAAATTGTATATTCATATTTTCATACAGAATAAAGCGTCTATGGATTATTCTATGGTTGGAATACAGCGAGTAGAGAGTACAGCATATATAGTAGGAGTATAGTGGAAAATTGTTGATTTCTATAAGTGCTGTTTTGTGCATGCTTTAGCCGTGTTTTGAAATTGTATATTCATATTTTCATGTAGAATAAAGCTTCTATTGATTATTTTATGGTTGGAGTACAGCGAGTAGAGAGTACAGCATATATAGTAGGAGTACAGTGGAAAACCTGTTGGATTTCCCCCTGCAACTCCACTGAAGGATTTTTTTCGGTAACAATATCAAATAGAATGTGGTATCACAAACAGGAAGAGGAATAGTTGCAAATATATATTCAACGTTGTGAACTTAAACATATCAAACACGCCACATTGTCTACTAAAACAAGAGAATAAAAGAGATAGCTCTTTTAATGTCTTTCCATACTGTGAGTTCAGTGGCATTTTTTTAATGATAGCCATTATTTTTGTAAAAATGTTAGAACATTCTCAATGAAAGATAATATTTGTCAACGTTTGTTATCTGCATTTAAAGTAACCAATCTTCTCCTAATTGGTCCAAATTATCTTTTACTTTAAAAAAATCAAACTTGAAATTAATTCGAAGCAATGACTATACTTCATTAAAAATTGAAATCTTATTTACTTTCTCTTCTAGCATTTATTCTTAAATTCTTATTTAATTAATAAAATTGTGTCTACACATAACAAATTTTTAGCCAGACGTGGATAGATTCTTCCTTTTTTTTATAACAAAAAAATAAAATTGCTTTGGAAAAAAATTAATTATGGAAGGTATCTTTGTGATTAAGGTGAAGTAAATGCAGATTGCATAATGATCCTTCTATTTTGCGAACACATCATAAAAAACTATTTTTTTTTTTACTTTTATTTAATTTATATTCAAGAATATGTCGACGCAAAGGAAATTAAAGAAATGAGGAAAAAAATTTCTAAAAATTTAAATTAAGAAAAGCAGTTTTTTATTCTGCAGCCACATTTCACAATTTTAAAAAACCCGGCAGTATTAATTAAAATCTGCTAGGGAAATGTTTTTATCTGAGTTATTGAACATTCGTAAGCTCTTTTAATTCTAATTTTTAAGTAAATATAATTAAAAATATGCTGAATTAATTTTTAAAGAGTTTTAATAGTTTTCTACAATGTTTTCGGAATGAGATACTGTTCATGAATATTATATCCTGTTATTTCAATTTTTTTTTATTAATTCAATAAATTAATAATAAATTTGATATTTCTTCAAATATCTTTTTAATTTCCGATTTAGTTTAATTTTAGTAATAATTATTAAAAATTTAATTATATAAGAACTAATTTGGGATAAGGGTAATAATCTTAAATTACGGTTAGATGAGGAGGGCAGTATCTGTGTCGGCATTTCTCACCAAATTTCAAAATTTCAGCAAATGGAGGATATTTAACAAATCAATAGTGTACTAGATCTTATACACATAGAATTTTTTGCAGTATCAAATTTTGAACCCCCGATTACCTTTTCCCAAATCCAAAATGCTATCATGAGGCCACATATACTCTTTGTATTACAGACTTACACTATTAATAGCCATTTTAAATTTTTGAAATAAACCTTCAAAGAATTTATACTATCTTCAAATTCTTTAGCCCCCCCCCCTCAAACTTGGCGTGGAAATTTCGAAAATAAGGATGCCAGCTTAGATGCAGTCTTGATAAATAAAATTAATCAAATTATTAAGTGATTCTTGGTGAGGAAAAATCTCATAATGATGATAATGATGCAATTGTGCTAGCATAAATGAATTTTTAAAAAAATGCAATAGAATTGAGAAGTAAAAACATTTCGAATACCGTTTTCAGACTCTTAGAGAGTGTCTTCCCCAATTCGTTTATGGTAATAAATTTTATGTCTCAACAAAATGTTTGTGGTCAACTTAATGCAAATAAAGTTTATGAATATCACGAAAATTTAATAATTTTAACGTTAAATAATTTATTAATAGATTTTCGAAATCTGTCTGGAAATTTCTTACATAATCTACAAGGGATATTCAAATGAAAAGGTACGAAACGACGTAACAGCGTAATGTTAATATATCTGCCTATGCCACTATGGGAGAAGGTAGCGGCGAGACTAAGGGTGCGATTGGAGTCTCCGGCATAGATCGGAGCATGCGCAGGAGAGAACAGAGTCTCTTATAAAGAAAGCGGCCCAATTGACGTTACTTGTTGAATTCCTCGAGCAAAGAAGAATCATTAATTCCGATGGGTACTGTGAGACACATCAAAGGCTACGCAGGTCCATCAAGAACAAAAGGCCGGGGCTACTCACGGAGGGTGTGGTTTTGCTCCATGATAACGTGCGTTCACACGTCTGCAGGGTCACACACGCGGAAGTGACCAAGTTCAAGTGGGAGCAGCTCGACCATCCACACTACAGCCCGGACATGTCACCCTGCGATTTTCATGTGTTTGGTCCCCATAAAAAACACCTGAAAGGGAAGCTCTTCAACTTGGACGGTGAACTCAAGGAGCTGTGAAGGACTGGGAGAGGAGCTGTGAAGGAAGGAGCAAGGGGACCTTGAACTCAAGGAGCTGACAAGGAATCCTTCCGTCGTTAATCAATGGGATAGTTGTGCTCAGGCGTATGGTGTATACTTTGAATAAAGTCTTTATTTATACCCACAGTGTCGTTTCGTACTTTTTCATTTGAATAACCCTTGCATCATTTTTTTCCCTTTTTGCTGCGTAGTCTGAAAACTACATTATAAGCTAATATATGAGAGAATTACAACTTTTTATCAAAAAAGCATTGAATCAATTGACTCATACATAGAATATAATCCGAATTAAATTCAGTCTTTAATCCCCGCATGCAGATATTTTTTCATCCTATATATAGGCAATTAAAAATTATCTGGCTGTACACAGAGTCTCGTAGCTCTGATATGTGCGAAATCGCATTGGAATCTGTTCAGTTGGTTCGTAGCTCCAATTTCTACTGAACTAACGAATGAAATTTCTTATATATATATTTCTTTGACAATGGGGGCCAAGATCAGGAAAAATTAGCTTGAATTTCTGACAACAGGTAGTGTTATAAGGTTTAATATCATATGCTAATGAGTAGCACATTTAATTTCTATACGTATGGTTCGAAGAAATCATTCACCCGCAGTTAACATACTGCTGACGAAGACTGAGTGCGCATCAATCTTAGAAGTCTTTTATCGCAATGCTAGCAAATGTTTCAGCAACACTTCGAAGCGGATGAAATACTTAAGGAGAAGAACCATGTTCGAGAATGTTGTTAAAGGCATGATGCGTGAGTTTGAAGGAGACGATTATCTGGATATTGCTCTAGGACGAGAAGGACACCCTACGGAGTCTGTATTTGCGGAGGAAGTTGCAATTACAACAATGGAAGCATTTACAAAAGCTATCGTAAATGATCGCTCAATAGCACGAGCAATGGATATTCCATGGGCAGCTATGCTCATGTTTTTAACAAAATACTAAAGTTGCTACTCTTACAAGATGTATTTAATGCAATAATTGAAACTGTAAGATTAATCTTCGCTTCTTGATTTTGCTTTCCGTTTACTGGCGAGTATGCAAGTGGTTGAGTACTGACTCCTATGAACAGACGAGGTTCATTTTCATTTTGATGGTGCTCTGAACACGTGGGGTTCCACTAATCCTCATGTCTTGCAACAGCAGCTACTCAATTCAGCATATGTCAAGGCATGATGCCGATTCACAGCGAATTCGCCTATGTATGTTTGTGGAAATCATAGTGAACGAATTCGTTAGGTCTAGAATCACCAGTGATCGGTACTGAACTCTCTTGGAGGATCATTTATCCCGGCGTAAAGGCAAACAGGTTGTTTGGTTACCACAATGTTAATAAAAAATGGTGCAATAGCTCACATTTCAAAACATGTAAAGAACGTGATTGTAATTCATTTTCCTAATGAACGGACCATCTTGTGCTCTTTCCAACTTGCTGGTTAGCATTGTCACTAGATCCCTTGTTAAATTTTGATTGCTTCAGCCTAGAGTCACTTTCTGCATTCAGCTGTTTTCCTCATTTATATTATATCTAAAAAAGAATGTCCACTAAGATAAGCGGTCGAATGCACCATAAATTGGTAGAAGTTTAACAACTACTGAGTATTTTTATTGGATATTTATCCAGAACAAAATCAATGATGTTTTCTTTTTAATTTCAGAGTTTGGCCTCATGATAATTTAATTAACGAGCATATTTTAATTGATAATGTTTTCACTTTCTATATACAGTATACAGATCGACTTTGGCGACCAACTGGTTCTCTGGGAATATCAGTTACATTTGATTTTATATAAATCATTTAGATTGTAGCCTTTCGCTTCTGAATCATGAGACGTGTCTTTTGAATCATCGTTCTTAAATTTCGTTAATTGTGTAAGTGAACCTTTTTAACGGAAACTAGTCCCATAATATCGTAGCGCTATTAAAAAGTTCATCTGTCATCTAAATTATGTAATTTCACTTCTGTATTCGTCTTATAAATTACACATATATTAAACAAATTCTCCCTTTTCAGCTTTCAACAATGATAAAATTCACGCAATTAAATATTTGAAGAAACAATAAAAACGGTTCGAATTTCAGGCTGACAATTTAATCTATTTCTGGAAATTAGGCAATTTTTATTTAAAAATTGACAAATTTAGGAAAAATATGCGCGGCAATCTAATTGGTATCATTAAAAAAACAGATTCACAAATTTCGAAAGGACATAAAATTTATTTTGTGTAATAAGAAATTTGGTAGTTGTTGCTAAAAATGCTACGCAATTTAAGATAATTTTTAATTAATTAAAATTCTAATAAAACTTTTCTTAAAAACCGCTCCAAGGTGCACATTGCCACCCTCCAAGGTATATGTGTGCCAAGTGTAATAGCTGTAGGTTCTAGCAATCTGGTCTATAGAGCATACACGCACGCACGCACGCACGCCCCCCCCCCCACACACATTTTTATTACTAGTAGAGATTCTTAAAAAAGAATATCTGCTCCACTGATTTTTCGTTTTCAATTTTCGGGAAGCAGCATTTGAGACTAAAGGCTACTCTGCTACCAACTAGCACACTGTCTTCGAACCATAAGAGGACCGTGATACTCGGATTGAGAATCGCTTATTGGTACTATTCATTTATTCCTTTGTACATAAGGAAATAAGTGAAAAAAATTGAAAATGGCGGAAAGTCAATTAAGATATATGAAGTAGTATATTATTTGAAGTATAAAAAAAAAAGAAATTATAAAATAGCATTCTACTTTGTAGTATACGAAGTAAAGAAAAAAGAAATTAATATGAACAAATGGAAAAATTGTCGAAAAATTCAGACTCTAGAATTTAAAGAACCTCGCTTAATCGAAAGACGTGTTTTTGGAATTATGTCTGTCTGTGAACAAGAAAAAGTCAGAAACTTTTTAAGAAAAAAGGAGGAAATTTGCTACATGGGTTTTACATCAAATTTGTAGATTTTTATTAGGCTTTGAACGAAATCCACTCACAGAGGCTTGCATATCTCTTTGAGAGTCAAGGAATATGTGACCACAAAACGTAAAAAGCTAGATAGATAAGATTTAGTACACAAAGTTAATCTCTAAAGTTAATTTTTGAATCAAATTTGGAATCAAACTCATCGGGGGGGGGGCTTGACAGTCTAGGTCTAAAATTATGCATGTATGTAGACGTCACAATTCGAAGACATAACAGGTTAGGTAAATCAAATTTAGTCCATAATTTTAATATCTAAAGTAGATTCTAATCGAATTTTCAATCAGTTATGTGAAAGGATTGATCGTCTGTCAGTTTGTACTTCCGGATACATGTTAACTCAATAATTCGAATAAATTAAATTTAGTATGTAATCATGTGACTATAGTTGTATTTCTACGCCAATTCCTGCTTTCTATCGGGTAGTAAACAGACGTCCAAAATACCATTTCTACTGTACTTGTGTATTAACAGCACGCCAATGATTAATCACTAAAAAATCATCAAGATCATGTACTATTCTCAGCAAGAACGAATAATGCATGCCAAAAATCGATATTTCGTAACTATAATTTTAAAATAGTGCAATTAATTCACAAGTACCAGTTTTCTGTACTATACCGACGGAATTCACAGTTCTCATGTGTGGACTCTGAGAAAAATTTAAATATTCATGGATTTTACGGTCTCGTCCAAGGTCAACTATATTCTGTGGTGGAGTGATATTAGGGATCGAAAGAATATACAATTAAAGATAATAATAAAAATATATTTATTGAAAAATATGTGAGAATATTTTGGGAAGACTACTGCAAATAGTTTTATATATAGAAGTGTATTCAAAAGATCTTTAAAGTTTTATCATATTGTAAATTTTCTTTGCAAATATATGAAACGATAAAAAAATGATAAACTTTGTCATGAGAATTGACAGTTCTGATTAATCATTCTTTCTGACAAAAAAGTTGTTTCTTAGAATGATCGTACGAAGAACTAGATAACTAGATTGCCTGTGAAGAAATTGATTTTATAACAGAATGCAAAAATATCTTCCTTCCGATGTTGTTCTTTTTTTTTTTTTTTGCTATGTTTCTCCTGGAAAAATTTAATCAGTGTGATACGAAATTAGAATTCTTTCGACAATTTTTGGTTCTTATTGCATGATGCAATTTATAAAGGTATTTTTTACTACTTCTATGTCATATAAAAAGTTTTAAATAAAATTAAAAAATCAATATGCAGTGATTTCTAGATTTGAATATGCAATTGTCTTTCGTTTCTAAATTATATTTGGAAGTAAAGAAGTGATTTTTGTCATGGATTTTATAATATGTATCCAAGAACTCACCTTAATATTTTCCATATTCGAAGATATTAATTGAAATTGGCAAGTACATTTATAAGAAATAAAAATAAAAATTTCAAAATGAAAACTTATTAGTTATTTCTCTTGACTCTATTAATTTCTCGTTAAAAATGTAGAACATACAGGGGGTGTTCAAATGAAAAGGTACGAAACGATACTGTGGGTATAAATGAAGACTTTATTCAAAGTATAAACCATAGACCTGAGCATAACGATCTCATTGATTAATGAGCCGAAGGATTCCTTGTTCCCAGAATTCCTGTAGCCGTGACAAGACCCAGTCCTTCACAGTGCCCTTGGGTTCACTGTCCGAGTTGAAGCGCTTCCCTTTCAGATGTTTTTTCATGGGACCCAAAACATGAAAATCACAGGGCGACATGTCCGAGATGTAGGGAGGATGATCAAGCTATTCCCAGTATAATTTGGCCAGTTCCGCATGTGTGACCCTGGAGCGTGTGAACGCGTGTTATCATGGAGCAGAATCACACTCTCCGTGAGTAGCCCCGGTCTTTTGTTCTTGATGGACCTGCGTAATCTTCAGTGTGCCTCACAGTACACATCGGAGTTAATGGTTCTTGCAATGTGAATGCCATCTTGTCTTCACATGCACTGCCACGTCAAATGGACGGCTCTATTTATATGAGCCTCTGCTCTCTCCTGCGCATGAGGGCGCCCGCACATGCTCCGATCCACGTCGGAGACTCCAATCACATCCCTATATGTCTTGCTATGTTCTCCCATAGCGGCATAGGCAAATATGTTAACGGTTACGTTGTTACGACGTTTCGACCCCTTGTATATTTCCTTCTTTTTAAACTCCATCGCTTCTTCTTAACAAATTATTAATGATTTATTATTATTAATTAAATTCCATCTTAACTAATAATAAACATGAAAATATGTGTGTTCGTGAGTTGGCTCTCATCCATCCAGATCATTTGACCTGAAGCTCCTAACATTGACACATATATACTTTGGAAGATGGAGATTTATATCCCCCAGAGTGATTATCTTTAAAATGTTAATTTATTAAAAAATAAAATAAATGTTACGTTTTCTGCTATAATTTCCGAAAATATTGCCACACAAAAGTAATTTTTATATCATCTTAAGATTAAAATCATGTTAAAAAGTTGACGTTTGAAGCACACGAATTTTGTTGCCATAGATTTCTCTCTATTTTAAAATTATTTTATAAATATTTTAAGCATAATTTACAGCAATATATTTTAATGCTAAATTGAAAATCAAATCGTTTTCAATTTTGCATTTAACTCTTTATTCTTGTTTCATTATTGTTGTTTAAGATATAAAAATTCGGCTTATTGTTTTGCATGTTGAGTAGGTTTTTGTAAAAGCTATGCGCTTAATACAATTTCTGAAATTTTGTTTCTTTTACAATTAAATCTTATAACTAGGCAATGAGGAAATTTTTTTAAAGATTGTCCATTTTTAAAACACTGCGGACGTTTCTTGTAATTGAACATATAAAGACAAGAAAGGGAAATACAAAGCATGGCGAACAGGAGGGAAAGGGAAAATAGCTTCTAAACGGTTATGATTTACATGTCTAACAAAATGTGAAGTTTAAAAATATTTTTCTGCGAGAATTATTAAGAGCAAGTTACATGAAATATTTAAATGAAAGTTTTAGCAACCTTTAATAAACCAATTGGCAATTACTTTACAATAATAAAGGATTAAGGCGGATAGTTTATAATAACAACGTATTGTAACAATTTTTGTTACGATACCTTGATCAGAATCACGTGTTTTCAAAATGTAATGCGATTGGTGAGAAGACCAGTGGAAGTAGTCGCCCCAAAATTTCTTACATAATCTCTAATAAACTTGTCATATCAGAGAACGCCTTACATGGCATAGAAAAAAAGCATTGCTTTTCAAAATGCCTCATGCTACTTTATGAATGTAAAGAGAACAAAACCTTCCCTTTTGTGATTGGAAATTGAATAAACTAACCGTCGTAGTTGAAATCTGGAAAAAAGAAAGAAATACATTTCTTGAAACGCTGGTAAAATATTCAGAACATTGATGGCAACTCTTCACATTTTGTTGCCATTGGTTATTTTCTATATGAAAATAGAACAAATTAGATGTAGACCTGATCATCATGATTAAAAGAGAGTAACCAAGTAAGTCGAAATATTTTAAAATTGATTTTATAGTTAGAAATTAAGTTACTTTAAAAATATAACATTCGAATTACTTTGCGATAAAATCAGGCAAGCAACAATTCTCTTTTACACTTGGTATATGAGGTACAGAAAGAAAAATACTTCATATATAACAGAGCAATTTTAAAGGATCTTTATATTAAAAGCAGTTATTAACGTCTTCATTTCAGTGATTCTAGTGTGTTATTATTGGCAAAGTGGCCAATATTTTCCATTACATGAACTTGATGAAATTGTTAAGTCACCATCAAATGCTGTATATATGCTATTTACATTAAATTAGACTCCCCCAATGTCCTGCACTGCTGCCTCATCGTGGCGGGGGGATGTTCCTGGGCGGAATGGGCGAAGTACGTTGGGAGTGTATTATCCTGGTAGGCTCACCCAAGGCGTGAAGGCCATTCTATTATGCTCAGATAAATGCAATGCAGGCATTAGGCAAAGGCAGAATTCAGCCTTTGGTGCCGTCTAGGTTCTTGACCTCTTGAAGCTGCATTTTAAGCCCTTTTACCATGACTCATCGATTAGGAGACATTGAGCACACTGCGAGGCTGTGCTACATAGCTTGAAGACATTCGGGCTCATGGACCTGGTTTGATGTTATTGTCGACCAGGTGGGATAAGCCACGACACACATTAAATTAGAAAAACCTTAAATTTGTTTTGTAAATGCCGCGAAAATGTTTAAAATTTTTAAGTTTCTTTTCTATCTATCGTCTAAAAAAGATAAATATTAAATGAAGGTAGACTTGTTATTTCAATGTAGTTACTTTATTTTTAAGAGAAGTTTAATAAAAGATAAATTATAATCAAACTAAAAACTATTTTTATGTTTTTATCAGTAATTTATATAAATCACATTTGCATACGTATTATCATTTCATAAAAAACAGCTCTATTTGTTGTCTGTTAATGAAATGATTGCTTTGTAGTCGCAAATTTTAATGAGTCACTATGTAAAATGCTCCAGAGAAAAATAAGAAAAATTTGTGAATTATATGTGGATTTGAAATTATTCAGAAATATGAAGGAAAGTTGCATGTGTGTGTATATATTCAACAACGAAAGTGGCAGAGTTTTTTAAAACTTTTTAGAATATTTTATGAGAACATTATGTAACGCATGCTACGCACTGAAATTTTAAAATATTCCGAACCATACATTATAGAAGATAGAAGAATCGATAGTCTATAAGTGATGTTTTAATTCGACTTTATTATGTATTAATTTTAAAGGTGTTTTAACCTCTTCGTCGTCCGTAACGCGTCTAGTGCGTTCAAGTGAAACTTTTTCAGAGCGGTCATAACGCACTTCAAGCGTTCTTCAACATTTTAAAACTTTAAAACGTTTAAAACGCTTTGTAAATGTTTACTTGTTTGAGTTTTTTTTATTTTTGTTTGTTCTAATGCGGCGTAAAAACAAATTCTTCCAGACAGGAGAAGACGGCGAAAGGGTTAACATTGCATGATCGAAATTCAAATTTTTCTTCTGTTGCAGATTTGATAAATCACACACCATTATTTCCTGTGAGTGGATCCATCATGAAATGAAAATGACAGAAAGAATGGTTTTATGTTACTTCATCTTTTTTTCACACAAAAAAAGATGTATCTTAATTCGTTTTTAGTAGTTCTTTGAAACCGAAAAGATATTGTCCAAGTTATAGCTACTGAGACTTTGTTAATTTGATGAATCTTCAAGTTTTTTATTTACTTAAAGCTAAAAAAAATCCAAGTTATTGGAATTCTATTTGTTAATCTGTGCAGATCAGAATAAAAAAGAAGAAGAATTAGACAGATGAAAAATTACATTTCTATCTCACAAGAGTTCCTATACCTAGCCTATTGAAATGATTCTTTACTTATGATACAAGCATTACTTAATTTCAAAATGGAAAATAAAATAAAAAATACTTACATAAAAAATAAGCTTAAGTAATGTCTTTTGGCTTATAAATCATCTTCGAAAACTTCCGAACACTGTTTCATGAAGCTCCAAAAAGCCTCACTTTAGAAGTTATAATCTTTTTAAGGATGTATTTATCTAGAGCCGTACCTTTAAACTTAACTGTAACTTCAAATTATTCGACAAAGATTGAAAAGAAAGATTCATTTCTTTTAGGAAAAAAACTCTGATATTATGTGCTCAATTTAGTTAATGGAGTATCCTTAAAAGTCATCTTTTTTGTTAGTTTTAGATAAATAAAGGACTGATTTTTTCTTATTAACTTAGACATACTCTTCTGGACGAAGAAGACAAATAAGTTATATTCTTTTTTTTCACAGTTGATGACTACTCTGCATTTAAGAAAACAGTTTTAAGAGTTTCATTTCACTTTAGGAAAAGGTGTGAAAAACTTCTAGGTGAAGAATTTTTAAACCTTGATTTCTGAGAAGCAAAATAATGACATTACACTTTTGTTTTAACTTAATTAAATTGAAAGTATCTAAGCGTTGACCAAAGCATGCATATATTCTATTTTATTTGGAAGGAATTTCCTCAGATCATCCAAATTATTCTAATGCTTTTAAGTAGATAAAACAACTAATTGTTATAGTGATAGATTAATTTGATCAGGAGTAAATATTAATCAAAAAACGTAAATTTAAAAAATTATTTTCGATAATTTTTTCAATATTATTATTAATTTTATAAGAATAATTTTTTTAACCTCTCTTAAGAATGCATTGCACAGAAAGAAATACTAGGTAAAAAATTTCAGTTCGATAACTGTGTTATTTTTCAAACACTTCATTAATCTCGGAAAAAAAAACACTTTCCCCCTAACAAAGAATAAACAACTAAAATAAACAACGTAGTTGAGAAGTGCTTGTAAGAACTTTGTTATCTGTCCGAAATGATGAACTAAAAGAAACTTCTATTTTAAGAATATTGTTATATAATTTAAAAGGGAATATTGTTATATGATTTGTTCGGAATGTTGAAATCTTATAAGGAAAAATAAAAAAAGTCCTCCTGTGTGGTGACTTCTCTCTAAAAATTAAATACTTTCCGAGTATTACGATAGGTGGAAAACGAGATCAAGTTTCTTAATTCAGAATCGTAATTACTATCAGAATGGGATAGTAAAGAGGCAAACAAGCTTCATTCTATCAAATATTCCATCGAATTTTGGCCCAGTTTACCTAGCAGAAAATTAGATACAAGTATTACTCGTTTAAGAATTGGCCATACTAGACTTACACATAAGCATTTGTTGTTGGGGAAGCCCTCCCTACGATGTATAATATGCCAATGCCCTTTGACAGTTCGTTACATTCTTATAGAGTGCCCAGTTTTAATTCTTATCTAATTAAATGTTTTCATTCTCTTCATTTTATGTTAAAAGACATCCTTCATAAAGTGCCTCATCCTCATGTTTTTACCTTTTTTAAAATGATTGGTTGCTTCTACCTGATATGAGTATTGTTCATTCTCTTTTAATGTTCCAAATATAAACAACAGTTTCTTTAAATCTAGAATAGAATATTTGTAAAATTGAACAGAAGCTTTAATTAGCCTTTTAAAATGTGACCTCCACCTTTAAAATGTGACCTCCACCTTTAAAATGTGACCTCCACCTTCTTATCCGCCATATATTTGCATATACCTTATGATTGGCGCTGCATAATCAGAAATGGTTTTAGTGCCACTAAACTCCATCAAACTCAAACTCTTAATTCAAATTTGAATTAAATTGTGAAAGCCGATTCCACTTCTAAACAAACTATTTAGTATTGCACAGAATCTACACTAATAATGCAAATGAATATGTGCGGAGACGTATGTGCGTTGATTTAGAGCTCTACAGGTCAGACCTTTTGACCTAGAGCTACCGATTGTGGTATATGCCTACTTGAGAAATCTGAAATGCACATCTTGGAGAGATTCTAGTAGAATTTTTCAGTTAGAATTTTAACTTATTAAAATTTAAGCTGAATTTTGGCATTTTTCAGCGATAACTTTTAAACTATTATCGATACAATATTTCGAAAATATTATATGATTATTTTGTATCGTTTCAAAAATTAAAATAATTTTCTTTTTAATAAAATCAAATTAATAATCATGGGGATTTTTGAAAAATTTTGTCAATTTTTTAAAAGGATATTTTTTTTAAAAAATTTCCAGTAATAGATTGTATCGTTGCCTTCACGTTCAAACCTATTTTATTATTATATCAATGATTTAATCGTGTGATTTTTTTTCATTATTGAAAGTTAAAAAGAAGGATTTTGTTTAATATTTCCGTAGTTTAGGAAACGGATAAGAAGGTGAAGTTTATAAGATACTACGCAATTTATAGGATAGATGAAATGTATATTTGTAATTTTAATACGCCATAATATTATGTGAGTAATCTATATTAGAAAATTTCATGTACACAATAAACAAAATTTCAGTAATACAATTAAAATATGAATGCATTATTGTCAGATAATTTGAAGAAATCGTGGACATAAGTTTTCTGTAAGTGATTTATCTGAAATCAAATATAACCGAACCACTTTGCCGCCTTTGGTGACTAATCTCTATTAATAATAAAAATGAAGTGTGCGTTGTATTGGTTCTCTATATGCTAGACCGTTTGGCCTACAGTGACCAAATGTTTCACATATATTCTTTGGAGGGTGGCGATTTAAACTTCGGAGATATATATCTCCCCGAAGCCATTTGAATCAATCTGAAACACCCGAACATCACGACAGCATTCGTGAGACTATGGCCATCACCGACCATGCTAAAACCCTTTCGGTATTAGGTACGTTTCCTCATCGATAGTAAGTAGCCAACTCCGTACCATTTCTGTAACTACCAGGGCGACGAGAACTATATCGGAAGCTTCATATATCCATTTTTGAGCATGATATCCATTTTGAGCATGAGGGGGTGGTAATTATAAGTATAAGAGTTTGGACGGAGAATTGGAGGAATATAGAAACCCATTGAAGAGAATGGTGTTCAGGCTTCTAAAACAGTATCAGCTATATGTCTATGAAATTAAAATATGAATGAATTTTGTTTCAGACTATTAAGACCAAATTAAAGGAAAATAGTCAACAGAAATTTTCAGCAATCATTAAACTCAACTAATCAACTGGTCCCCAAAGACGGCTAGTCAATAATCATAAATTTAAAAAAATCTAACTTAAATTTAATTGAAATCGTTGCGAAGTTAAATTTTTAATTCATACTAGCAATATGGTATATAATGATTTTATTACATTAATTTACTCGAAATTATTGATTGGCACCTTCTAAATTTCAATAAATATTTGAAATTTGATTAAATTTTTTTCACAAATATATTCAATCTACGAATTACAACAGCTAAGTAATTCGAAGGGTGTTGTACGATAAATCCGTCAGGGCCAAACGTCCTCCCGTTGGTGTGGTGTGGAAAGGGGATGCCAGCTCAGGTGTCGTCCTCGTCATCTGACCGCGGTTCAAAATGACGAGGAATCGTCCCAAAATAGCCCTAGTTTTGCTTTAAAAAGAGACGTTAATATAACTAAACTAAACTAAACTAATTCGAAGGTTGGGTGATTTTGATACAAAAGTCTGCTCTGTAGACCTTTATAAATGCCTTTTTTTTCATTTCGTGTCGCGCAATTTATAGATAACATTCCAGCCTAAAACATATTACGAACTAGTATATTCTTCATATATTATAAACCCAAGATATATATATATATATAATACTGCCAGCACAGAGCAAATAAAAATTAGTGTATTCATCATATCTAAACCCAAACATATATAATCACAATGCATAACAGATATTAACTAGATAATATAAATCAGGTCATTCATTTCTTAAAGAAGATCATCTTATTATCTATGAAAAATATATAAGATAAGAACAAATCATTTACAAAATTAAAACTAAAACTATGATAACTCGCTAACAAGCAATATCAGAAATAAAAAGTGTCTTAATTGCCATTAAGCTATTGAATATAAATAGCAAAGGAAAAATACCCAAAGCGCAACAGGGATTTAACAACCAAAAATTTGCAAGAATAATTTGACACGATTTTTTTTAAATCGATACATAAAGTCTCCGAATCGATGCGTTAAATCGCAATCAAATCTTCTTGCAACCATCCAAAGAGCCACTACAAATGTTCAAGTTTAGCCACAACATCGCCTTTAAAATCCAGGACACACAGTTTTGAAGTTTTAAAATTCAGCATGGTTGGCCATTTAGGCTTGTGGAGGTCAATAAATCTCTTCTGAAACAACTCGCTGCGGAAATATTACCACATTCTCAGACCTATTATCTGTTCTCGGATGACTGCAGTGTACGCTACGACCTCCAGAGAATTCTGTGCTACCTCATTTCAGAAAATGCCATGAAGAAGAAGAATGAATGACGTTCGATATATGTGGAATTCGAATCTTTAAAAGATACTTTATCGATGAAAAATAGATCTATCTAGAAAATGGATGCATGTATATGGGAAAATTATATCTTTCACAAGGAAGTGTTTCTTAAAGAATTCTCATTATATAACTTTTGTGAAAAATGGAACTATTTTCATGAAATGTGGAGCAAATGTGGAAATTGTTATCTCTTCCTATTATCACACCAAGGACTTTATAATGTATGAGATAAAATAAAAAAGAAATTAAATTGGAAAGCATTAATGACCTCAAGATAAGTCAAATAGTTTGTTTAAGGCTTACAGTTTACATTTATTTTCTAAAAAGAGGTCTTTTCAAAAAGCAAATCAAATTTATGTTTGAAAAATTTTATATATTGATATAACATTATCGAAATATAAGATTCTTTAAAGAATGTTTTTTAAATACTGAGACAGAAGTGCTGAGAGTGTGTTTAGTTAATTTTCACTTTTTCATATATATGTAATGTAAAGAAAGTATAGCAATCCTCAAAAGTTCGAACTCGATATTGCAATGAATCTCCTCGTTTCAAATCTCCCTGAATTCGAAAAACACTTGTTTAGAAACTGCCCGTCTGTCTGTGGCAAAGATTATTGAAAAAAGCTTTGAACTAGACAGATGAAATTTGGTATGCAATCTTTACACCAAATTTTCAGATTTCTATCACATTTTGTGTAAAAAATGTTCAGAGAAAGTCCATCTATCCGAATGATAGTTAACACAATAATTGCAAAACGAAGAGAGCTAGACAGATAAAATTCGGTACACAGATTTAACGTCTAGAGTGTAGAAACCTGACAACGTTTCATCCAAATATAACGAAAGGTTGACTGTCGGTCTGTCTGTACTTTCAGAAATATTCTGAAAATTCTGTTCAGAGAAAGTCCATCTATCCGAATGATAGTTAACACAATAATTGCAAAACGAAGAGAGCTAGACAGATAAAATTCGGTGCACAGATTTAACAATTAGAGAGTAGAAACCTGACAACGTTTCATCCAAATATAACGAAAGGTTGACTGTTGGTCTGTCTGTACTTTCAGAAATATGTAAACGCAATAATTCAAAAATACACATACATCAAATTTGATATGAGATTGAATGAATACAAGTGCAGTTTCGTAATAAATTTTTGTTTCAATCGGATGAGAAAAACGCATCTAAAACACAAATTCTACTTTTGGATATTATAAATTGCATACCACGGATTAACAGCCAAATAACTCGCCAAGGATCACACTATGGATACAATAGAAATCTAAAATTCTGGCCAAAAGTTAATATTTCGTAACTATAGAACTCCAGTGCCATGTAAGGCATTTTCTGGCATGACAAGTTTATTAGAGAATATACGAGAACGTTTTGGGAGAACACTTCCGCTTGTTTAAGAAAATGAATGTCATTTTTTTAAAGAGTTTTTTCAATGAAAAAATGTCGAAGAAAGTCCAATATTTCAAATTCAGAATTCAGATATTTTATACATTGTAGGAAATAAGCTGGTTGAATTTAAGCAGTCTTCTGATCACATTTCTGTAAAATTATTGAATTATACTTCTAAAACCGAGAATATATAACCATTATACACAAAGTACAAGGGGTGTTCAAATGAAAAGGTATACGAAACGATACTATGGGTATAAATGAAAACTTAATTCAAAGTATACACCATAGGCCAGGCACAACGATCCCATTGATTAACGAGCCGAAGCACTCTTTGTACCCAGAATTCTTGTGGCCTTGACGAGACCAAATCCTTCACAGCACCCTTGAGTTCGCCGTTTGAGTTGAAGTGTTTCCCTTTTAGATGTTTTTTCAGGGGACCAAACACATGAAAATCGCAGGGCGACATGTATGGGCTGTATGACGGATGATCGAGCTCCTTCCACTTAAACTCGGCCAGTTCCGCGTGTGTGATCCCGAAGACGTGTGGACGCGCTTTATCATTGAGGAGAACCACACCCTCTTTGAGTAGCTCTGGTCTTGATGGACTTGCGTAGTCTTCGTGAGTGTCTCACAGTACACATCGTAGTTAATAGTTCTTAGGTGCTTGAGGAATTCAACACGACACGCCAATTGGACGGCGTTCTTTATAAGAGCCTCTGCTCTCTTCTGCGCATGCGGGCGCCAGCGCTTTCTCTGATCTACACTGGAGACTCCAATCGCAACCCTAGATGTCTCACTAAGTTCTCGCATAGCGGCATAAGCAAATATGCTAACGGTTAAGTTGTTACGTCGTTTCGTATCTTCTCATTTGAACACCTCCCTTGTAATGCTCTTCATGTATGTGCTTCTTTTTTTACATCCCTGAATGTTGAGTGTTAAAAAAAAATCATTAACTCATAAATTTCTGATTGTATAAAAATTGATTTGAAAATTTTTTTTAAATTTAATTTGTTGAATAAAATACAGAGAAAATGCTTTAAAGATGATATTTTATTTTATAGGTGATTACATTGAAAAGTTGATTTTTTTCGTGAAAATATCAAATATATTTTATTCATAAACACTTTTGAATTTTTATTCTAAGCTCGTTCTTTGGGAAGTTACATTGATTTTTATATTTGAATAATACACGTTTTAATACTACTTTCTCAAATTCTACAGTTTGATAGAATTTTCTTACGAAAATCACCATAAATTTAAATATAATGCACGCATTTTGCTCAAATTTTTCGCAATAATTTCTCCATACATCTTTCAGATCTTGAAGAAGGGAATAAGTAAACTGCTCCTTTAGAAATATTCTGTAGCTCTTTTAATACTTCATAGTCAGGAATAAATTAAAAATATCAAGTTTTTTTTTATCATTTGAACCCCAGTATTTCAAGATTGGACAGAAATGAATCTTACCTTTTAATTCTGAATTAAATAATTATATTATAAATTTCTCATATTATCTGCGAAGCTAAACAAATCATTTGAGAAAACTTCAATGTAGGTAGTTTTTTCTCTCTATTTTTTTAAACCAAAAAACATTTTTCAAGTTTTTAAAATACTTTTGGCTTTTAAATAGTATATTTTGATTTTATAGCTATTTTTTAAAATCTGGTTAATGCGTAAACTTAAAACACTATTAAAATCTCCGTATGTGTACCTCTAAAATATAGAATATTTTGATGTAAAATTTGTTACCAGTGGGAAACACTGGGCTTTAGTAGAACAAAAATATTTGTGAAAAAAGTATTATGATAGACTTAATTACCTTTTCTAGATTAGTAACATTTAATTCAATTCAATTTTGTAGAATAAAATACGGTATTCATAATAACACAATAAATATATAAAAATGATATGTAGTTTGAAGACAAAAACATCAATTAAGTAATTTATTTCTTCTCAGCGCTCATGCAGCCGTGCAATTTTGTAAAATGATGTCATTGCATTTTCAGTGTGTTTTTATTGGAAATAATGGAGTTTAGAGCTTCAATAATGTGATTATAATATTTTAGTAATAATAATAATGTTATTCTATTATTTATTACTTATTCTCACAACATTTATGTAATCCTGTTCTCAAATTTTTAGAGAGTTAATACTTATATAACTTATAATAATTTAGAACTTTACTTTTAATGGCAACACTTGGTATTTGAGGATTAAATTTGAAAGGAAAACAATATGAAACTCAGAAAACCTCTTGGAGAAAATTAAGTTTGTAATAAATAAAATTATGTTGAACTTGGCGCAACTTTTTAAACTTTTCGTTATTGATATATCTTCAAACGAATGTTATAAAACAGTAAAAAGCAGCCAAATATGACACATTTTAATTTAGCATCATCCTTTAACTTATCAAAGTAGACCCGTCTAAAATCTTACAATTCTTACACACAATAGCCAATTCGTCAGAGCCAGTCTATGTATAAAACAATATGCATAAATATTGCAAACAGAGCAATCTCGCACCACAACTTTAAATAACCCCATTCCATACTTTAAGAAAGGGAATTTCCAAGAACTAACTAAATACTAAAATTATCATCTTTTTTCTGTGGAAGACGTGTGGGTGTTTTAAATAAGACGTGAAAAGGGAGTTGAATCATAAGTTACTGTCTTTACAACTGGTGATTTGAGGGACAGACAACTGGAAATTCTTTTCAAGGACGCGATTCCTAGTGAAACCATCCCTTCCCACAAGGAGTAAAATTTTAACCCGATGTCGCAATATCTCGCTCCACTTATTCCCATCTGTTAGGGGAAACCCACACACATTTGTCTGAATTAAATGGATGAGTGAACCGTTTCCAAGAAAGGGTGAAATATTTATAAGCAGACATTTTTTGTTTTCTTACTGTCTGATTCTTGGAAGTATAGAACAATGAAACATTTTAGTACATCTTTTTGCCTTAGCTCCACATCTTTCCAATTCTAAAAAAAGACCTTATAGCGTTCAAGATAATGAGTAATATGCAGCCTACTTTGAAGTTTCTATGCTTTTATTACATTCTCGAACACGAAGTAAAGAGAAAGTATGGTAATCATCAATAAATTCGAACTCCACTTTTTAGACCTCCCTAGGTTCGAAGAAAAAATATTTTTGAGGAATGTGCGTCTGTCTGGGACAAAGATAATTCAAAAAACGATTTAAGCTAGACAAATGAAATTTGGTATGCAGTCTTTACATCAAATTCGCAGATTTCTTTCAAATTTTGAGTAAAATCATTTTGCCCATCTGTTGGAATATAAGTTAACGCAAAAACTATAAAACAATGAGAGCTAGATAGATAAGATTCGGTACTCAAATTTAAAATGTATAATGTAAGAAACCTGTCAAAATTTGAGCGAAATCCAACAAAGAGTTGACGGTCTGTCGGTCTATGCTTTCAGAAATATATAAACATGATATTTCAAAAACACATGAGTTAAATGTATACAATTTGGCATGTGATTTTATGACTAAAGTGCAATATTGCGTCTAATGTTTGCTTCAATTCGGTTGAAATAAACGTGTCTAAACAAAAAACAAATATAAATAAATAAATGAGTAAGTACAAATAATTGATTGTTGGATACTATTGATGACACGCCACGGATTAATCGCCAAATAATTCGCCAAGAATCATGCTATATATTCAGTAAAAATGATAAATTAACTATAAAGGTAAATATTTCGTAACTATTGTACGCTAATGACATGTAAGGCGGTCTCTGATATGACTAGTTTATTAAGAAGTATGCGAGAAAGTTTTGGGAAGACACTCCCGCTGGTTTCCAATACTTTTATTTCAAGTACCTATCTATTATCAAATGACACGGCAATCAAACTGAAGAAATGCTTTTCAAAAAAATTAATATGCAAGATTTTTTTACAAACATTTTAAAAAGAAAATAAATTATTTAATGTAGATTATTAAATAGAAATTTGTTATCTTTATTTTCATCTATTATTACCTAACCATGTTTGCCGATCAGCTTGCTGGTCACAGATATTAGAATCAGCGCAATGAACGTTTAATAACATCATTTTTCCATTCTGTGGTTTTTATTTTGCCATCCTAATCCATCATTTCCCATTCATTAATGTCAATATCACTATCCTCCAGTTACTATTTTTACATTAAACTATTTCCTTGCCGGCTTTACTCAATGTTGTAACGTGGTCAACCTATAACAAGCCAAACTCAAGGCGCTAATGTGCTCTTTTTATTTCTAGAAAATTACAAGCTCCAATCCAAAATAGGGCGATTAATGTTTTAAAAATGGAAACTTAATAAAGCTAATCAAACATTCTTCTTATACTTTGGAACATTTTAGTTCCTACTCTGCTTTAAAATATAACTATATATTTTCTGCCATCAAAGTATATTATCATCGTTATTTTAAGCTTTCATAGTATATTTTATTGATTGTTGCTTAATAAAATACTACTGTTATTCTTATAGCGGGAAACCCCCGATTTTTCATAAAGGATTTAGCCCTAATGTGTGAATTCAAAATATAATGCATGTTTTCTGAATATAACTTTCCTGCCCCCCCCCCCCAAGCAACTAAAATGAAACATATAGACTTTGCTGAACATCAAAAATCGTTACTTGTATTATTTTAGCGTAACGACAATTATTATAATTGTTTTGCTCTTCTTCCCAGACTTTCGGTCCTTTATACGAACATAAAACTCAACGTATAGAATTTTTTTTCAATATTTTTCATTGATTATAATGCGAAAGCCCAATTTTGGAGTTCTATTAGAATTCGATACCCAAAATATCTATTTTTTCTTTGCAATTTCATTTTTATATATCCTGTTTTGTCACGCATATTATAAAATCTTTTCAAGAGTTTTCATTAGAATAATCACTTTCATAGTGAGGCATTTGAGCCTCGCTCTTATAAAATTACTTATTACATAAAAAACAACACCCAAAATTTAGTGCAGTAAAACGCTTTTGAAAAAAGTAGGTTCATATCTCTGTGATATAGTATGCCCTGTATATTAAATTCTTGCCACACATGCATACCCCACATTAAATTTTTAGAATGATTGTTAAGAAAAAAATGGACACTTTGTAATAGCATAAAATAGATACAGCATACATTTGTAATAAATAATAATTTAATAGCATGCATTTGTAATAGTTAATAATTTAATAGCATACATTTGTTCATAGCACTCATTGTTTCAGTAAAAAATATTATTCTATTAATTGCAGATTCATCCTTTTCACTTTAATTTAAAGCATGAATTCTACGGGAGCTAACAGAAACTTAGAGAGATACATATTACGTTATGGCTGAAGGCCTTTATAATATTATGAGTGAATTATATGACTATCAAAATGAGAAATTTTGAAATATTTTGCTGAAGAAGTTATTAAAGTAGGAATAGCATAAAATATTTAATTATTAAAATTTTAACGAACATTAAGATTGGCGAACCGGCTGGTCGCCAGAGGCGGCTGGTAGTTAATAATTTAAATGTTATCGTTTCCAAGTAACATTGATGTCATGCGAATAACTATGGTAAGACAAAAGTTGTTCCTTTAATAAGTGAAACTCTATTGTTGTATTTGTCGAGAATTTAGCTATTTTGTGGCCCTATGCAACATGCATTTAAAAGCCCTTTAATACATCGGGCCATTTAGTATCATATTCCAATGCATTTTTTAAAGTGTTAATAATATATTCTAGATCAATTTTTACTTTCTTGTATACGTAGTATAGAGAAAGTATAGTAATCGTCGAAAAATTCTAATTCCAGATTTTGACGAATCTCCACATTTTAGACTTCCCTGACTTCGAAAAATACATTTTTAGAAAATGTCCGCCTGTCTGTATGTGACAATGATAATCCAAAAACGCTTTGAGAGAAGAAACAAACTGGTATGCGATATTTACACCAAATTGGCAGACTTCTATTAAATTTTGAACAAAATCTGTTTAGAGGAAATTTATCATGTTGCTCGAATGTAATTTAACAATATAACTACAAAACTAAGAGAGCTAGATAGATAAGATTCAGTACACATATTTAATATCTATAGTGTTGACACCCACCAGATTTTGAAACAAATCCAATGTGAGGCTCACCGTCTGTCGGTCTGTACTTTCAGAAAGAGACGCAACGAGTAAAATATATTAAATATGGTATGGGATTTTGTAACAGCAAGTCTATTTTTTGTGCGTCAAATTTTGGTTTTAATCATTTGGGAGCTGGCGTCCTGGCATAGAGGTAGCTTGTCTTCCCCGTGATCTTTTCGTCCCGGGTTCGAATCCCGGTTCTTCATCTGTGTTCTATCTGTGAGGTGTGTGAATGTGCCCCCCACCCCTGTAACAAGGGGTTGTGCAAGCGAATGTGTGTCATCTTCAAAGGAGTTAGAAGTCATACTTCTGCTCTCGGGTGCTCAGGAGTCTTTACCCTCAGAAGCTACTGCAACCCCTTTCCGTGGTAACGCGGACACGACATCATCATCAATCATTCGGGAAAAAATGCATTTAAATCATTAATTTGATTTTCGAATGTTATTATTTGGATTGCCAGGATGAATAGCTAAGTTGATACAATCGATTCATGATAAAGATTAATATTTCGGAACTGTAGTATGGCACTGATATGCAATGAGCTCTCTGGTGTAATATCTTTATTAGAGAGTATGCGAGAAAAGTTCGGGGAGACAACCCCCAATGGCCCTATTTCATCATCTGCGAAAATGAATTATTTTTTATTTATCTATTCTGACTGAAGTCCACTCGACATCAATGTTTGTACACAGTATGATTGAAACACAGACTCCGTGTTAATAAATATTCTAATAATTAGGAGAACGTATTGAAATATCAGGGGATCTGGCCAATTACACTTGATAGTGTTAATATTATTCAAATATTTTATAATTCATAATATTTGTAAAAGTAATTTTATAATTTTATTCATTAAAAGGAAAATAAAAATCTTTAATCGACCTGTTTCCGATCTTCTCTGAGTCCTCAATATGCAGCTGCCTATCTGCATATTGGAAATCCGATATTGGTATTTGCACAAGAAAGTTTCATTATATGGAATATTTTCTGAGTTTGCTTTTTCGTATACGTAGTATAAAGAAAGTATGTAATCTTCAAAAAATTGGAACTCGAGACTTTAACGAATCTCCACGAATTTTAAACCTCCAGTACAAAAAGTACATTTTTGAGAAATGTCCATTTGCTTGCATGTGACAAAGATAAATTTGAACTGGACGGAGAAAATTTATTGTACATTCTTTACATCAAATTTGCAGATTTCTGTCAAATTTTGAGCAAATTCTATTCAGAGGAAATCCCATTCCTGAGAGATCGAATATAAATTACACGATAGCTAAAAAATGAAAAGAGTTAGACAGATAAGATTCTGCACACAGATTTGAAATCTATAGGGTAGACGACTGTCAAATTTTGAGCCAAATTGAAGAAGGGTTTAGTTTAGTTTAGTTATATTAACGTCCCGTTTCAATGCAACACTAGGGCTATCTTGGGACGGACCTCGTCATTTTGAACCGCGGTCAGATGACGAGGACCACACCTGAGCTGGCATCCCCCTCTCCACACCACACCACACCAACGGGAGGACGTTTGGCCCTGACGGATTTAGCGTGCAACAGACCCCCTTACACGGCGGTTCTTCGGTGGAATGGGGTCTTGAACCTGAAACCTTACGCCTCACGAGCCGAGATTTTACCACCAGGCCACCGCGGCCCCATAAATTGAAGAAGGGGTTGATTGTCTGTCGGTCTGTACTTTCAGAAACATGTAAACACAATAATTCAAAAACGCAATAACCTAAATATATCAAATTTGATATAGCATTTTGTGAATACAAGTGCAGTTCGGGGTCAAATTTTTGTTTGAATTGGTTGGGAAAAACGTGTCTAAAACACAAATTCGATTTTTTAATACTATTAACCGAATGCCAATTATTAATCGCCAAAAAACTCTCCAAGGATGATTCGATAGATTCAATAAAAATGCTAAATTCAAGCCAAAAGTTAATATTTCATAACTATTGTATGGCAGCGTCATGCAAGGCGTTCTCTGGCATGACAAGTTTAATATAGAATATGCGAGAAATGTTTGGAGAGACCACTCACGCAGAGTTTACTTCATTTCAAGGGGTTTGCACTGAAAACTGAAAGTGTTAAAAATTCTTTTTAAATAGCTCATACAAAAAGACATAATCATACAAAGAAACTTTCTCCTAATGATCAGATATTCAAAAGTTTTCAGTTTGAAATACTCCTGTCACATTAATAACAAATTAATATGAGAAAAAAAACCTTTTGGAATCTCCTTTGGAAAATATTGTCATTTACTACTCAGACACGAAATATGTCTTAAATGGAAGAGTGTCGTAATGGTTCAAATATATGAACTAGTTATTCTGACGAGTCGCCACACTTCCCTGAATAGGCGAAAATCAATTTTGGAATGCTTGTCAATTTGTGACTATTATAATTCAAAAAGTGGATGGATAAAAAAATGAAATTTAGTATATGATATTTAGAATCTGACACAAAAATAATAGATATATTTAAAATTTTGGCTAAATCCTGTATAGATTGATTGTCTGCTAGTTAATGTATTTTCACATGTGTTAATAAGGTAAATATAAGGGTGTTAATAAGATAAATAAGGTAAATAATAAAAATTCGCATGTTACATTGATGCCAAAATTGCCCATCTATAGCAAATAGTACACCCAAGAAGTTGAAGGGAAGAGTTTCAAAATGTATGAAAGTCTTCCATGTACCACGAACCTAAATACTGTTACGTTATAATGTAACTCCATCTAATATCTGTAGCGCCCTCTAGTAGCAGACTGTGAGAAATTGTCAGTTTCTAGGAAAAACTCATATAATCAGCATCACTTATATTTGATCCCGAACTCCCATTTAGCGGTGAAAACACATATATATACCATCGATTGCCGATTCCGCATGAGCGCAAAAAATATAATAAAATTTTAAGTTGTTATTCAAGAGATCAATAATAATTTAATCCACTCCAAACACAAATCACCGTTTGCTAAATAAGTATATGTATTTACTACATAAGTATATATAGATATAAGTGTGCAAAGATATCGTCTTAATTCTTGCACTTTCGAGAACTTTCTTCAAAACATTCACTAAATTCATCAAATGGCTTTTTGCTACCAGAACAAAAGGTCATTGATTTGGTGTCCATTAAAATATCTATAAAACTCCCTTCATTACTTCGAATCTAATTGCGCAGGGAATCATTATTGAAACAGGATTGTAGCTTTTTTCTAAGCTTATATTTAAAATTATAACATTACAGGATAATGATGCATTTAAACTAACAAAAATTCCAAAATCCGTAATTACTTTAAAAACAAAAATCCATACGGAGCGCTTAAAAATTTAGTTTTCATTTGCTAGCAAAAATTTTCAATTCCTTTAGAGAGTATTATCACTTATTATAAATATTAGTGGTAAAATAATTTGCAAATTTAAAATATTTATCCAATATCAGAATAATGATTTAAAATCTTTTTTTAAAAGGATAATGCAATTTAAATTAATGCAATTTTTTACATAAAAAATATTAAGATAAAGAGCTTTAATTATTCTAAAAGAGAGCATAAGCTTCTTCAATAAATTATTGGACCATCAAAATCAAAACTCTACTTGTAATTCTCGGAATGGCATCTTAAATATTTAACAATTAATGGAGAGTTTAAATTATTTATTTTTAGAGACTTAACAAGTAGCTTAGTGAGTCTACGAAAACGAAAGGAATAGTTAATTAAGGAATAGTTAGGACGATATTCGTAAATTTTTTATGCGTGAAACAGACTTTTTCTTAAGCAAGCGGATTGTGAAAATAAGAAGCCAGATTTTAAGGAGGAAAAAATATATTTAGTGCAAGAATAAATTTCCTATTGATTTACTCTTATATATACGTTTTATAATAATACGAATCGTAAATAATTTTCTAAAAATATAAATTACTTTCTTGTATACGATGTTTGAAAAGAAATAGCTTTGGAAGTCGTCTAAAAATTTAATCTGAGGAGACATTTATTTCTTATACATTATATTTCTGAAAGTTGATACTTGGAAATGTAGCAAAAATATATTTTTGTGTAAAAAAAAAAAAATTGAATTTAGAAAAAAGTAGCTAAAGATTTAATTCAAAGAAGAAATCAGCTTTCTTTTAAAACGAAGGACAATTTGCAGCTTGAAAAGTGCCGTAGTTGTTGCTTATCAAATTTCGAAACTTCAAATTTTCCATTCGTACGTTGACATCTCTATCGAGTACTCACTCCAGTGAATTGGCGAGATAAATGGCGCAGATCCACACGAGAAAAAGTAGTTATAATTTAATATATCGGGATGTTACATTAAATAATGGTTATGAACCTAAACTAATGAATTATTATTTTTCTTCGCCTTATGGCTAATATAAGTTGATATTTTACTTGAGATGATTTGGATTTAGTAAAATAATTATCTAATGGTTAAACGAATAAATGATATTGAAATCAAAGTGTGAGACTAAAGGCGATTGTTTATATGAAACCTTTAATAATAATTAATTAATTACTTTTCGAATTAAACTGGAGAGTTCTAAAACATATTAAAAGATATAATACGATAATTGAAAAAATGTACTATGTAAAATTTTACATTTTTTTTCTTTTTTTCCTTATATATATAAAATACATTAAGGAAGACGTCACGGATACAGCGGCTAGTTACTTTGACACTTAAATAACGATCAAAAATAATAAATAAACTAATAAATTTATAAATTCATTGATTGAATTTAACATTTTTAGATTTAGTGACTAAAGAATTTATAAAGTGCCTGCTTAAAAGTTTTTTTTGAAAAAGGTTCAATTTTGTTATAATTTTTTAACATGCATTCTTAAAACATCTTTTAGCATGCATTTGTTGACTAATAATTTGAAATGATCAATTGATAAAATACATGCAGTAATTTAAAAGTCTTTTAATTGTCTTTTGTGATTTTAAAACTTTCAATCGATACAAAAAATTAAACAGATGCATATTTTTGAATGTATATTGTGAATTGTCATCATTATTTGATAGGCAAGAATTAATACCTATTATATGAATCGAGTTTTACTTTCACATTTTCCTGAAAGTAATAATTATTATTCATAAATATAATTAATTATTCTATATGTTGAAAACATTAATTTCTTTTCTCTTTATTTTTATTACCATCTTTATAAAACCCATTACCTTTTCTTTATTTACAAAATAATTACGAATGCAGTATTATTTTTTTACGTTTTTGCTGACAATACTGCATTATTCTCAGAAAGCCAAGCATTAAGACAGAGAAAAATATTTTTTGGCTTCATTCCAGAATAGTTACCGAGATTTTCGGAAAGCAGACTATTTTTTTTTCATTATTATTATTTTGTGTTTAAAAGCTAGTCTGCAAAGATAGCAACAAAAGATTAATATAAAACAGTCAGTCGTTGAACTTTTATTTCAAAAATATCATCACAACATTGATTATTTTTCATAGGTGGGTTTTCAATGGTATAATATGTTTTAGGTTTAGATTATTGAAGAAAAAAAAATAACAACAATAAAAAATTTAATTTGGAAAATGGTGAATTTTTCCAAAGAAATATGAAAAATAATGATAAGATGTCAGTAAAAATTTATATAAATATTTTAAATAGCAAAATATATCATCCCGAGCTGTTTTGACGACGCTGTATTTTGTATTATTCTATAATCATTCATTCATATTGTTTTTTTTTTTGGATAATTTATCAAATAATTTATTTTATTTTTGACAAAAGCCCATACTGTCATTTTAAAAAATGCTTTTTTTCTTTTACATGCAAAATAAAATTTATTTCTCATGAGAAGGTTGAAGGTCATAATAATCTATTTCGAAAACAATCTCAGATCTTTTTGAATTTACTTTTCACAATTGCACTTATAATAATTTGAAGTGAAATTTCAACTCGTATTCTTTGCAGAAAGTACTACTTGCATGAAAAATTTCATTGATTTATTAGCCTCCTCTTAAGCAAAGAGAACAAAAAGAAAATATTAAAATCGTCAGAATATTTGATATAATAAATTCTGATAAATACGCGCAATTAAATTTCCACTGATCATGAAAAAAAAAAAATCTTGGAATTTGGCCTTATTTTTTTCCATAGTTATGTTTACTTAATGAATTTACAACTTTTTGCCATTAGCTTAAATAATTTTTGAATTCTTTATTGATGGTTTTAAATGAATTTTTTCTTTAATAATTATTTATTTTTAGTGATAGCCTTAATTTAAAGTATTAAATTTAGAATTATTCTTTTATTAATTTAAATGAATTTTAATGTTTTTATTTACCGAATTAAATTGAAATTTCAGTCCTTAGCTGTTTTTTTCAATGGATTTAAATTCAATATATTGAATAATTTTCAAAATTGCACACATAGGTTTTAAAAAATCTCGAATTCTTTGTCTTGATAAATGAACTAAACAAAAGACATGGTTTATGTAATGCCAATGTATGAAGATTAAAAAAGAAAGATATTGAAAACTTATAACTTAATTTTTAAATACATGAATTTAATGCAACTTATATTATGTGGAATATATTTATCTGTAATTTATGTCATACTCCAAAATAATTAAGTTAATTATATACTTATGAAAGGAATTATACAAAATAACATATTTTGATAACTAAAAATAGATAACAACTTTGAAATTGAGAATTTCGGTATATGATATTAGATGTAAACGTTAGAAATAGACAAATCATAAATTCTCACTTCCATCTAATTATTATATAATCATTTTCAGTCAAAACTGCCCCCCCCCCAAAAAAAAAAATCCTTTATTTTAGATAATCCACTTTTTCTGCTGGACTCCGGAGATTTAAGTCATTCGAATATTGGTCATTAAAACATTCATAACACATTCATACGTCATTTGCAAAAAGGTCAAACGGTTATAAAAACACTTCCAAATTTACGTTAATCCTCGTTTTCGCCTATTTTTCCACCAAACAACGCCCCTTTTTAGAGTAAAAATTATCGTCGAGAGAAGACTCGACGCCAGCATGAAAACGGAATAACTTTTTTTTTTCTCTTTGGACCCTGACCAAAATACTAGCTGCTTGCCCTTTAAGCCAAAAGATATACTGCCATTCAAACACTCGCGACACCAGAGCTACCCCACCCCTATCTGGACAGCAAACGATATCTTGAACCGTGGCCAAATCGTGGGCAGTGAAAGTTTTCGGAAGTTTGAAAGGCATTTAAATTGATTAGGTTAAAGAATACCGGGTAACGTCTCTACTCTGACTCTTGTCGTTTACTCTGAAATCTATAAAAGAACTAAATATTATTCTTCCGATACATATATATTTTTTTTATTTTCTGGGTTTTCTTTTTGAGGAAAAATGGTAAAAGTCAGTGTCAAAAACAGAAAATGTTTTGTCTTATTTCAATTGAGGTTTATGATAACTGGTTACTATTTTAAGTCGAAAGGCAACTGGACACATCTATACAATTATAAACCAATCAACATTTTCTATTTCAGTTTTACATAAGCGCTACAATCAACATTTTACATTCAGTTCTACACCTTTTAATTAGCAGATAGCACATATAGTACAACTATGAATTTTAGAATTAAATTAATTTTAATCTTAATTTCCTTATATACGAGGAGTGATACAAATGTAAAAAGAATGGTGGCCTACCCCCAAAGCAAAGACGCTGACCTCGAAAATCCAGAAGGTTATGACCAGAAAGTCAGAAGGTCAGAAGACATGACCTTTCTGGCTTGTAGAGATTTGAAAATGTTTATATTGTGTTGCATATTTTCTGGCAAGAAGTTAAGGTGGAAATCTGAATTTAATTTAGTCAAATCTTGATGATAATGATCTACCGTAGTATGGTAGAACTATAAATTCCATTACGGTTCAATGAAGATCAGAAATATTTTCTCTTAGCTATGTTTGCAAACCGTTGTTAATAGATAAAAAAACTCTCACAGCTTTTTATGTAGAGATACTGAACAATGGCTTCTTTGATTTAATACTTTCTTTTACTGTCTGTTCAAAAGTGATGTGCAATTACTTTTATGACAGCCAGTTACCGCTCTACCACAGAACTAAGTCATATAAATAGGGAAATGAAGTGTACTATCGGAACAAATATTCACGCTTCTTTCATTTGGTTGCTACTAAGTTGAAATAATTTTTTCCTGTTGAAGTGGTAATCGATTATTAAAAGTTTAACTTTCATAAACAAATTTACCATTGCTTTCATGCAGAACTACTGAACAATGAATTTACTACTTTACTACTTTCTTTTGATGCATGTACAAAAGTAAAGAGCAATTTTTTGAAATCATAGCCAATTACCCCTTTACCACAGAACTAAGCCTTATAAATAGATAAATGAAGTGTACTATCGGAACAAATATTCATGCCTCTTTCATTTGGTAGCTACTTAGTTGAAATAATTTTTTCCTGTTGAAGTGGTAATCGATTATTAAAAGTTTAACTTTCATAAACAAATTTACCATTGCTTTCATGCAGAACTACTGAACAATGAATTTACTACTTTACTACTTTCTTTTGATGCATGTACAAAAGTAAAGAGCAATTTTTTGAAATCATAGCCAATTACCCCTTTACCACAGAACTAAGCCTTATAAATAGATAAATGAAGTGTACTATCGGAACAACTATTCATGCCTCTTTCATTTGGTAGCTACTTAGTTGAAATAATTTTTTCCTGTTGAAGTGGTAATCGATTATTAAAAGCTTAACTTTCAGATACAAATTTACCATTGCTTTCACTACTGAACAATGACTTTACTACTTTAATACTTTCTTTTGCTGCATGTACAAAAATGAAATGCAATTTTTTGAAATCATAGCCAGTTACTCCTTTACCATAGAACTAAGCCGTATAAATAGGGAAATGAAATCTACTATCGGAACAACTATTCATGCCTATTTCATTTAGTTGCTATTTAGATGAAATTTTTTTTTCCTGTTAAAGTGGTAATCAATAAAGCTTTACTTCCATAAACAAATTTAAATTACACCTGAAAAAGTGGCAGGCATAGCACTTTTTCCGACATAATTATATTTTTCTCTTTCCAAAATTTTTATCTGAAACTAGTAAAGTAGAAAATGATATCTGAAGTCTTTATCTAATTTCGTAGAATCTTAAAATTTCTGGCAAACATTACAACAATTAAATAAATGCCTTCCCAAAAAATTCGGGACATTAAAATTTCTTTTATCAGATAATAAAACAAAACCATTAAAATGGGAAAATAATTATTTCATTCTTTTTCTTTCTTGCCTTCTTTAAAATTAAACGCCATATGCAAGATATATTTTACAGTAGAAGGCATTTTTGAATGCAGAATTGTTTTAACTATAGCTTTTAAGACATTAAATTCTTTTTTAAATACTTTTTTCTGTCAGTAAAGCACTTTTAATTAATTTTTAAACCAGAAAATTATCGGAGACGGAAAAAAAAATTCGAAAACGTACAACTTGAAAATTAATCATCTGCCAAACTTCTTCGGCTACGTAAACGGAGTTCAATTCCGAAAGATTAAATTTTAACAAGCACAGAATCAACGATTATACTTGATATACACGAGTTCGTAAAAAGAATCCCTAATACTTTCTGTCTCCGTTCAGGGAATTGATTGCATTTCTTTTGAATAAATTGTTTATGCGGGAAATTCTTAAATCTAATTTTAAATGACACATGGAACAATTAACAATCTCTGTACATTATTTAAATTTGTGACCTTTAATTTTTATTTGCTTTAATCTGTATTCTAAGCATGGGAAGTTGTTTTTGTCAAAAAACAATCTTTCTTTCATGCGACATTGAAGTTTTATTTAAATTTTAATTAATTAGAGGACATGACTAATGAATACACATTGACGTATGAGCAAATAAAAATCGGTACTTTTTTAAGTTCAATGGGCTGCTTTAATTCCTTTTGAAATAATTGCCGCATTTTTGCATTCTTAAAGTATGTGCACTGTTGAAATGCAATTTGTTTAACGAAGTCATTTTTACCATTTTAATCGGAATGTTTCGAAGCGGTTTAATGAGATTATTCCTTAGAGAGGCGGCAGAGTTTTGTTATCTGCTTACATAAATATTGTTCGATTTGAACGAAAATGCACTGCCATATGCTAGAATTAAAGATGTACCGAATGTATTCAGAATATAAATTTTTTATATGTTTTATAGATATTATATAAATTTTAATAATATCTATAAAGCATATACAACCCATATTAATGAACAAAACTGGCGAAAATCATGAATTCGAATTGTCGTAACTCTTCTTCGAAAATCGAAATATCGAGATTTAGAAATTTGGAACAAAATGCATCCGCAAGGTTTATGGGAATTTTTTCTGAATTCGAAAATTTCAATTACGTTAGAATGCAATAACGATGGGTTACAGTTTAACAGTTTTTTCAATAAGGTGAAAAGTTTTCGAAAACTATTATGTCTGCTATAAAATTAATTAATCCTATATACATTATACATAAATTTGATATAAGAACTGTTACTGAATAAGAGATTATTTAGTTTGTTATGTAATAAAGCCAAAATAATTATTAAAAATTCATTTGTGAATTCATTATTGAATCATCATTGAAGCCTATTGTGTCTTCGAAGGTATTCTATTTTTCGGGGAATATTTATTTTTTGGAAATGCGGATTGGCAACAACTCTTGGTAATTCTATTTCCCTTCAAATTCGAACTTTTACCTTAAAATATTTTATCACGATTAACTTGCCTAATGAAACTCCATGTTCTTGTTATTACTCAAGATATTTTCCTCATTTGGCAATTACACTCCTTAGGTAATGTTAATTTCTATTGCGTAGCATGGTCACCAACTTTGGATTCAATAACATAGTTAAAACAGAATGGAGTACGATTGGAAAACTTGCAGAAATTGGAAGCCAATGAAAACTTACGTTAGGATGTTTTAGGGTGGCATAAAAAATGAGTTACTATCAGGATAACTTCATTTCAATTATTCCACGTAATGCCACCAGCTCAAGTCCAGTTACGAAAAGGAAATTTAAAATATATATTGATAATATAATATACATAAATATAGATTAATAAGATCTGCGAAATTTGCGATACCATGCTGGGGACAGTAAATGCATTTTGGGAACCGAATATCATCGTATTCATTTCCATTTGAATACCAATATATTCATTTCCATTTGAAATTAAATAACAATACATCTTTTTTATTCCATTCAAAAATTTGAACAAAATTTTGAAAGCTCGAATACTAATAGACCATTTTTCCTGACAAGAATTTGTGCAAAATGTCAATACAGTAGCATAATACCTTTTTTTTTTTGAAAGAATCAAAACAATTGCTGTTATAAAGCGCAGTGAGTTTTAGAAAAAATGCAATTTTATTACATACATATTGCATTTTTTATCTGTTATGAATTGACCCCTTATTTAATTGAATATTAAACGAATAAAGCTATTATTAATATTATGTTCTTCATAATTGCGTCGAATTTCAGGCATTCTAATTGTCTAAGAAGATTCTGTATTCATTTCAACGCACTTTTAGGATTATTTGCCAAAAGTAGGAATAGAATGTCATTAGGACTTGGTATATCATCAATATTTCCCAGACACAACAACATATATCTTTTTGACGATTACTTTACTAAATACTTCTGTTCCAACTGCAGTCAAACGATATATGACAGTAAAAAAATATTTCAGTTTCTATTATTATATGAGAAATTCAAAAAAGTATATCCATTACCAAACTCTTAAGCTTTAACTATACATTGATCATGAATTCAAGAACTTATTACAATACATTCACAATTAATCTTGTTCTAAAAGATAATAAGGAAGTGTTTGTAAGATGGTTTGACTTTCAATAAGTCTGAAATAATGCGCATCCGATAGGCTTATGGGAAAACTTTTGGAACTTGGTAAATCCAATTAACAAAAGAATGCCACATAGAATAAGGGGATATGTTTAACTCTTTACAAGAAGCTGAGAATTTCAGATAAACTATTATCTCTGAGCTGCAATTAATTAACCCAATACATCACACCTAAGTTTATTGTAAGAAATGCAATTGGGTTCTTAAATTCGAAATATGTTTTGAAAGAGTTCATTGTAACAGAAACCCAAAAGAATTCAAACTCGAATTCATTTAAGAACAAAACGGCGCATACCTTTTATTGTGTCTTCAAAAAGGATACTAATAGCCCAAAGGAATTCAAATAACAATTCGTTGAAGAACGAAATAGGGAACATCTTTTATTGTGACTTTGAAATGGAACTAATGCTGCTGCAGTCTGTTATGTGGATAGAACAAAAGAGACATCGAGGCAGGTGCTTATCTCGAATTGTTTACAGAACATTTTAGCAATCCTTGAAGAGAGCTCCTTTTTTGCTTCATTTATAAAACAGCAGGTGTCTTCCGCGAGTTCTTTTCTCAGGATTTATCCTCTGGATTTAATTCCCATTAGTTTCGAGTCTTAGCCAAATCTGGGAACCTTTTTTTTAGGGGGGGGGAGGTCGGAATGTTCGGATAGAAGATGCCATTATAGGAGACAAAATAAGAGAGCTACGCAATTTACAGCAGCGAAAGTAAGCTCTTTAATTTTCATGTTTTGAGCCCCGTAAAGGAGTTCTTTTCACAAATTAAATAAATTTTGAAATACGTTTTTCAAGATAGAAAAACTTTGAAAATAGATAGTGCCTCCTATAATAGTAATTGACATTGTTTTTTTTAAGGATTGTTTTTACAATTCTGAATGTTTTTTTAATAAAATGAATAAATTTGTTTTTTTTATTGAATATATGATATAAATAAAGGCAGTTCATGTTTCATTTATCAGTTTATAAATGAAGTTATTGCAAAAGAACGGTGGTAAATTGTTCTTTGCGTCTTTTAAATGAACTTCAGATATAAAATTATAAAAAATAATTGAGAATATTAAAATCTAATTGCAAGTAAATAATTCTCAATTTCTTTAAATTGAAACATCAAAACTTTTTAATTCAAAATTAAGAAAATAAATGAACGTTTAAATCAGAATTTTCTATTAGAAATGGAAACTTTTCATAAAAATCTAATTAAATTTATTAAAAATTAATATAGACATTTTTTTTCTTTAATTTCAAGTAAAATTTAATATGATAAATAATTTCAAGCGAAGTAAGAGGAGTGACATCTCTCCTTTAGGTATTTAAAGAGTAGTAAAAAACAAAAAGAGTAGAACTTACAAAAACAAAAATGAATTACTCCTGAACAAGTGCGCATGCATATCATTGAAATCTTTATTTGATTTAATAGAATCGTAAGAATTCTGACAATGTTACAGCAATTAAACAAATGCCTACACAAGAAATTATATTATATAATTCTCTTACCAAATAATAAAAGAAAACCATTCAAATGGCAAAATAATTATTTCATTATTTTTCTTTCCTTATTTAAAATCCTTATTTAAAATTATCTTTAAGAAATCTAAATTCTTTTTAATATACTTTATCTGTTAGTGAGGTCCTGTACTTAATTTTTAAACTAGAAAACTGTCACACTAGAAAAAAGGTTTGAAAACGTACAACTTGAAAATTAATCACCTGCCAAAATTCTTCGGCTTCGTAAACGGAATTAAATTCCAAAAGATTAAATTTTAACAAGAACAGAATCAACGATTATACTTGATATATGTGAATTCGTAAAAAGAATCCGAAATACTTTCTGTCGTATGTTAGGGTATCGATTTATTTCTTTGGAACAAATTGTTTATGCGGAAAATTCTTAAATCTAATTTTAAATGATGCATGGAAAAATTAACAATCTCTGTACATTATTTAAATTTTACGACATTTAATTTTTACTTGCTTTAGTCCTTACTCCAAGCAGGAAAAAATTTCCTTTTACAGAAACGAAGCATTCTTTTGTGAAAGATCGAAGTAAAAATTAAATTTTAATTAATTAGAGAATATAGCTAATGAATACGCGTTGACTTATGAACAAATAAAAATCGGCACTTTTCAAAGTTCAATGGGCTGCTTTAATTCCTTTTGAAATAATTGCCGTATTTTTTTTAATTCTTAAGTTATGCGTATTGTTGAAATGTAATTTGTTTAACGAAGTCATTTTTACCATCTGAATCAGAAAGTCTCGACGCGGTTTAATGAGATTATTCCTTAGAGAGGAGACGATCTGCATTCATAATTAGTTTTCGAATCGAACTTTTTTCCTTGAAAATGCACAGCATTAGAATTAAAGATGGATTTGGTATATTCAGAATTCTCCAGAAATTATTGATACTGTAAATAAATATTATATAAAATATTCATAATATATATTATATTTATACAATTCATATTAATGAACAAAAATATAGAAAGTGTTGAATTAGATTTGTCTCCATTTATGTAAAACAACCAAACCTCTAACCATTTTAGTATTAACCGACTTTTTTCCACTTATTCCACGAAAGGCCAACCGCATGGTGTATGAGAATTTTTTCAGAATTTTGAGAATCCAATTACATTAGTATGCAATAGAAATTGATGGGTTAGAGATTAACTGTATTCAAGAAGCGGTGAAGTTTCTGGAAATTGTTATGTCAGCAGTAAAATTAATTAATCCAATACATCATGCATAAATTTATTATAAGTGCTGCTACAGAATAAGAGCATATTTAGTTTGTTGGTAGTAAAGCGAAGATAATTATTATACAATCTCTTAGGAACAAAATTGTACATAACTTTTGTTTTGTTTTCGAAAGCATACAATTTTTCGAGACAGATTCTTTTCTAAGGAAGTACGGATTTGTCAAAGTGGTAATTCCTTTCTTTCTTCAAATTCGAACTTTTATTTCAATATGTTTTATCGTAATTAAACTGCCAAATTAATCTTTATTATTTTGTTACTACATAAGAAATAATTCTTATTTGAGAAGTGTTCTTCATGCCCAGTGTTATCTTTTATTGCGTAACATGGTTGCCAGTTTTGGATTCAATGTTTATAATTAAAAATGACATTATTTTTCGAATTTACCTCAACTTTCTATAGGAATGCACAATTACATACCTTCAGAAGCTTCTTTTACCAAGATGGTGCACGATCGGAAAAATAGCACAAATCGAATGCCAATGGAAATTCAAGATAAGATGTTTTAGGGTGGTGGAGAACTGAGTTACCAAAACGCCAGCTTTATTCCACTTACTCCACTAAAGGTCAATGGCTGAAATCCAGTTACGAAACGGGAATAAAAATATTTGATAATAAAGTATTATGCTAAATATCGATTGATATGTTCTGCGAAGTTTGTGATTCCATGCTGGGGACAGTAAAAGAGTTTTTGAATGCGAATGTCGTCGTATTCAAATCCATTTGAACTTCCGAAATACGAATAATAATACATCGTTTTTCTTCCATTCAAAAATTTCAGAAAAACTTCTAAAGTCCGATTGATAATACATTTTTTTGTCTTAGATGTTAAAAGATTAAACAATAATGTATGTAAAACAATAATTTTTAATAAAAAATAATAAAAAAAAATTAGGAAAAAGTCAATACAGTAACATAATATGTTTATATTTTGTGTTGTTAATATGTTTGTGTCAGTAACAAACTGAGAGTTGCCATGCATTGCAGTCAGTAGTTTACATTCACTATTAAATTTTATGCATATTACATGAATAAAATGTAATAATGCGAAGAAAATATACACTATTACATTTCTTATGTGTCATGAATTAGCTTCGTATTTAATAGAATATTAATTTAATAACGCTTTGTTCCATTATTCTTAGTATTTTATTGATAAATGCGTATATTTTAAGACAATCATTTCATCTAAGTAAATTCTGTATTCATTTCGACACATATTTACGACAATTTGCCAAAAGTAGGAATGGAATGAGGGAAAATAATTAATTTCTTAACAGACACAACAAAATAAATCTTTTTTTACGACGATTACCTTACTAAGCACTTCTGTGCCAACTACAGTTAAGCGATACTAATATATTAAACGATTCAGTTTTTGATATTATATGAAAGAAGGATTTATATAAATACACAATAATATATTCATTATCTAATTCTTAAGCTTCGACTATGCATAGATCTTCACTTGCAGAACTTATTACAATATATTCAAAATTAACTATGTTCTAAAAAAATAATAATAAAGTATTTGTAATAAGACTTGACTTTCAAGAAAGTCTGAAACAAGACACATCTGAAAAGTTTATTGGAAAACTTTCAGAACGTGGGAAATACAATTAACACTAGAATGCAATATAGAATGAGGCGTTATGTTTAACTCTTTACAAGAAGCTGAGAATTTCAAATAAACTATTATCTATGCACTGTAATTAATTAACTCAATATAACACACCTAAGTTTATAATAAGAAATGCAAGTTGATTCGAAGTATATTCTGAAAGAGTTTATTGTATCAGAAACCGAAAAGAATTCAAACTGGTCTTCGTTTATAAGCGAAACACCGAGCAGCTTTTATACTGTCTTCGAAAGGATACTAATAACCCAAAGGAATTCAAACAACAATTCATTGAAGAACAGAATGCGGCCGCATCTTTTATTGTGACTTTGAACAGGAACTAATGCTGCTGCAGTATGTTATGTTTATAGAACAAAAGAGACATGGAGGCAGGTGCTTATCTCGAATTGCTTACTGAACATCTTAGCAATCCTCGAAGAGAGCTCCTTTCTTGCTTCATTTATAAAACAGCAGGTGTCTTCCGCGAGTTCTTTTCTCAGGATTTATCCTCTGGATTTAGTTCCCATTAGTTTCGAGTCTTAGCCAAATCTGGGATGCTTTTTTTGTTTTGAATGCTCGTATAAAAGACACCAGTATGGGAGAAAAAATAAAAGAAACTACGCAGTTTACAGAATCGGAAATAGCGCGATTTAATGTTTCTGTTTTGATTGCAGTAAAGGAATTCTTTTCCCTAATTAAATTAATTTATTTTGAATTAGTTTTTCAATGCAGAAAAAATTGAAGGAAATATAGTGCCTCCGATAATAATCATTGACATTGAATTTTTTTAATGATTGATTTTACATGTTGATGTTTTTTTCTGATTGTAAAACTAATATTTTCTGTTTTTTATAAATTATATTTCTTTTATTGAATATATAAGAATTATCATCAATAAAGGCAATTCTTTTTCAATTTATCAGTTTATGATTGAAGTGACTGCAATAGAACGGCGATAAAAAGGTTATTTTTTGAGTCTATTAACTGAACTTCTAATTTAAGATTATATAAAAAGAATCGACAATTATTGAAATCTAATTACGAGGAAATAATTTTTAATTTCTTTTCTTTTAAGTATTGACACTTGTTAATTCATAACTAAGAAAATTAATAAATATTTCAATTAACCGTTTTCTATTAGAGGTTTGAACTTTTTTTAATAACCAAAATTAAATTATAATGAAAATCAATATCAATAATTTCATGTTTCGATTTTAAGTAAAATTTAATATGATAAATAATATGAACTGAAGGGGCAGGTGGTGACGGATAAGTGACACCTCTCTCCTACATTTTTTAAGAGTTGTTTAGTTTACCAGATTGGGCCGAGTTTGGACACTTTTGTTATCAAATTTTGAAAAATAATTGAACTTAATATTTTATTTTATTTTATGATCGACGATACTTGGTGAAATATAGGTATAAAGTTAATTAGCAGGAGTGGTCTCTTCAAAACTTTCTTGCATACTCTATATTAACTATGCTGTCCCCCTTCTGCCACATTAAATTAAGGATCCAATGAGCTTGCGTGACACTGGCAAATTATACAACTTTGAAATACATTTGGCGAGAATTTAGCGTTTTTATTGAATCTATCGTGTGATCCTTGGCGAATTTTTTTGTAGATTATTGCCATGGATTTAGCAATAGGTAACTGAAAACTGAATCTATGTTTTAGATACGTTATTTACAACCTCTTAAAGCTAAATTTTGGCAAATTACAATTGTAATTACAAAATCTCATGCATTTAAATCGTTGACTTTTTGAATTATCGTGTTTACATGCTTGCGAAAAATTGAGCCGTGGACTGGATATGGTTCCATATTAGACTGGAATCTACACTTTATATGTTAAATACATATATAAGCTTTATATGTGCTAAATTTTATTCATCTGATTTCTCCCTTTTTTTCATCGTTTAAATTCATACACTGACAAACAGGCAGGATTCCTTTAAAGGGATTTATCTCCAAATTTGATAGAAATTTTGTTTAAAGTCGATAAAGTTAAATTTATCCGTTAGGTTAAAAACCTTTTTGAATTATCTTTATCACATACAGATGGATAGACAAAGAGACATAATGCCAAATATTTTTTTCTCGTATTCGGGTAGATCTGAAATGTGGATATTCATGTAAATATCGATTTCGAATTTTTCTGGTGATGACATTACTTTGTCTAAATTTCCTATACGAGAAAGTAAAAAGGGATGTTAATTGTTTTTTTAGTCCCTTTTTAAATGCACTTGTAGATTAAAGTTTCTATTTATTGATTGCCTATCTCAGAAATTAAAGTTCTAGAGGAAAGTTTTTTAAAAAAATTCATAAGATAAACAAAGTGAAAAGTATAACAGCATGGTTACATTACTAAGGTTAGGTGCTTTCAACAACGGAAGTAAAAAAGTCATGGTATTGACTTGATGAATAAAATGAAAAATTCATTAATATCTACATATATAGTGACAAGATTGCATACACAATTTCGTTTATCTAAATATTTTCATTTTCAAATTATAGATTTTACATACATTCGAATATGCAGAACAACGGAGGTTGACTTTTAGACGGATTTGGCTGAAATTGTGTTACAAATTTATAAATAATGAAACTAAAAAAGTGAAGTAAAATATTTATAAAATCATACCTTTTACCACAGAAATAAGACGTATATATTGGAAAATGAAGAGCAATATAAGGTTAATTATCTGTTCCTCCTTCATTTGGTTGCTAATTAGTAGAAATAATTTTTTCCTGAAGAGTTGATAATCTATTATTAAAGTATCACTTCCATAAACAAACCTGAATTACTCCTGAAAAAATGCGCCTGCATAACATTGGAATATTTATCTGATTTAGTAGAATCTTAAGACTTCTGACAACATTATAGCAATTAAACAAAGGCCTATCCAAGGAACTCAAGGTATTAAATAATTCTTTTACTAGATAAAAAACATCAAAATAATTGCAATGGCAAAACAATTAATTCAGTCTTTTTCTTTCTTGCCTTATTTAAAACTAGCCGCCTTTGGCGACCAGCCGGTTCGCCAATCTTAATGTTCGTTAAAATTTTAATAATTAAATATTTTATGCAATTTCTACTTTAATAGCTTCTTCATCAAAATATTTTAAAACTTCAAATTTTGATTATCATATAATTCATTCATAATATTATAAAGGCCTTCAGTCATAACGTAATATGTATCTCTCTCATTTTCTGTTAGCACCCGTAGAATTTATGCTTTAAATTAAAGTGGAAAGAATTTATCTTCAATTAATATAATAATATTTTTTACTGAAACAAAGCATTTTTTTATAATCTGATTACTGAAAATAGAGTCACTCAGCGTTTAAACTTTATGGGCACTAAAGAATATTTTTTTAAATTTATGTAATATCTCAAGAGTTGGTCAACAAAATTTTCTTAGATTCATTATGAGCAGATCGATTCATTAACAATGTTTAAATTTAAATGCATCAAACACTAAGAAAATAAAACGAATCGTTTAAAATAAACGGTTGAAAACAGGTTTTAAAAAAACTACTTAAAAAACGTTGTACTTAAAACTATAAGCATATACATGTTGTCATGGCAACAATCAGAACAGAATGCGCATGCGTGAATTTTCTTCGCCGGTTACGTAACGCAAATACGTGATTTTTTCTACGCCAGTTGGGGTAACGCTATGCGGATTAGAAATTTTTAATTTCCTTTATTCTGTTTTATTTTAATTCAAAAGTACTTCAGAATGAATCTGAAAGATTGATTCATTAACAATGTTTAATTTTAAATGCATCAAACATTAAGAAAATAAGCAGAACCGATTGAAATAATCCGCCGAAAAATTTTAACCCTAGCCTCATTACTGTTGGGAGAAAAAAACAACGGAAGCCTTTCTCGTTTGGCGCTGGGGATAATGGAAGATTTTTTTGGCGGAAAAGTTGGCGGTGGGGAAAATGGAAGATTCTTTTGGCGGGAAAGTTAGTTTTTAATTAATAATTAAAATTCTAATTAAAATTTCAAAAAAAGGGACCCCAGGTGCACATTCCCGACCTCTAAGGTATACATGTACCAAATTTGATAGCTGTATGTCAAATGACCTGGCCTGTAGAGCGCCAACACACACACACACACACACACACACACACACACACACACACATTGAGCTTTATTATAAGTATAGATTAAACACCATGTGCAAGATTTATTTTACAGTAGAAGACATGTTTGACGAGAGAATTTTTTAACTACCGTCTTTAGAAAATCTAAATTCTTTTTTAAACACTTTTTTCTATTAGTGACGCACTTTTATTTAATTTTTAAACTAGAAAACTATCACAGACAGAAGAAAACGCTCGATATACAACTTGAAAATTAATCACTTGCCGAAATTCCTTTGTAAATGTAAAAGAACGGATTCAATTCAAAAAGATTAAATTTTAACAAGCACAGAATCAATGATTAGATTTGATATACATGGATTTGTAAAAAAGAATCCCAAATATTTTCCGTCGCCATTCAGGGAATTGATTGTATTTCTTTTGAACAAATTGTTTATGCGAAAAATTCTTAAATCGAATATCAAATGACACATGGAGCAATTAACAATCTTTGTACATTATTGAAATTTACCACATTTAATTATTACTTGATTTAATCAGTACTCCATGCAGGAAAAAATTTCCTTTTACAGAAACGAAGCATTCTTTTATGTAAGATCGAAGCAAAAATTTAATTTTAATTAATTAGAGAACATGACTAATGAATAAGCGTTGACGCATGAGCAAATAAAAATCGGTACTTTTCAAAGTTCAATGGTCTGCTTTAATTCCTTTTGAAATAATTGCCGTATTTTTTTAATTCTTAAGTTATGCGTATTGTTGAAATGTAATTTGTTTAACGAAGTCATTTTTACCATTTTAATCAGAATGTCTCGAAGCGGTTTGATGAGATTGTTTCTTAGAGAGGAGGCAGAGTTTGGTGATCTGCTTAAGTAAATATTGTTCGATTCGAACTTTTTCTTTGAAACTGCACTGCCAAATGTTCAAATTAAAGATGTGTATTAAGCATTCAGAATTCCCCAGAAATATTTGATACAGTGAATAAATATTATATAAATTATTAATAATATATATTAAACTTATACAACTCATATTAATAAATAAAAATATCGAACGTGGTATATAAGAATTGTTTTAATCTCCTAAAACTTCTAAAATTTCAAAGAAGATTGAAGCACAAAACTTCAGAAAATTGTATCGGAATTTTTTTCAGAACTTTAAAAATTCAATTACGGAAGAATGCAATAGCGATTGCTTGGTTTGAAGTTTCCGCAAACTGTTATATCTGTAGTAATTAATCAAATACATTTTTTTTACAAAATTTATTACATACAAAATTTATAAGAGGAACTGCCATTGAATAAGAGCCTATTTCGTTTGTTATGTGATAAAGTCAAAATTATTATTATGAATAAATGAGCAAAATGGCTCCGAACTTTTATTTTCGAAGACATACTGTTTTTTGAAGGAGATTCTTTTCTTCGGAAGTTCGGTATTCGGCAGCATGATAATTATTTTTTTACTCAAACCTTTACTTTGATATATTTTATTAAAATTAAATTTGCAAATTAATCTCCGCTATCTTGTTACTATCAAGAAATAATTTTCATTTGGCCACGGTGCTTTACACGTGATGTTAACCTTTATTGCGTGTCAGAATGATCATAGTTGAAAACATCATTATTATTTTAATTTACCCCAATTTTCTATAGGGATCCATAATATCATACCTTCAGATGTTTGAAACTAAAGCTTCTTCTAAAAGGATGGATCATTAACAGAACACTAGCAGAAATTAAAAGCAAATGCAAAATCACGTTAGAATCTATTAAGATGGCAAAAATACTGAGTTATTGTCAGGCTAATTTTATTTCACTTAAACCGCTTAATGTCAACAGCTCAAGTTCAATTATGAAAAAACAATTTAAAATATCTGTTAATAATATAATATACCTAAATATTGATTAATACGATCTGTGAAATTTGCTAGTCTATGTGCGGATGGTAAAAGCATTTTTTGGAAGCGAATATCGTCATATTCATTTTCATTTGAACGTCTTAAAACCGAATGATAATATATCGTTTTTTTTTTCATTCAAAAACTTGAATAAAATTTCTAAAGCCTGAATAATAATATACATTTTTTGTACACAAAAATCTGGGCAAAATGTCAATTCAGTTATATTAAAGCATTTTTTTAAATTCTGTTTTCATGCAATCAATGAGTACTTTATACGTTGGAAAATATGCACAATTAAATATTTTTAAATCATGAATTGACTTTGTATTTAATGTAGAATTAATTGAATAAAGATTTTACCTTTTATTCATATTATTTTCTTGATAAATGCTTCCATTTTGAGGAATCCCATTTTTTAGAAGATTCTGTATTCATTTCAACACACTTTTAGGAATATTTGCCAAAAGTAGAAATGGAACGTGACAAGGACTTGGAATATCATCAATATTTTCCAGACACAGCAATATATATCTTTTTGACGATTACTTTACTAAGCATTTCTGTGCTATTTGCGGTAAAGCGATATATGACATTAAACAAAGATTTCATTCTTTTATTATTATGTGAGAGAATCATTTGTATAAATACACAAAAGTATATCCATTATCTAACTCTTAAGCTTTAACTACATATTGATCTTGAATTCAAGGACATATTACAATACATTCACAATTAATCTTGTTCCAAAAAATAACAATAAGTATTTGTAAAACTGCTTGACTTTCAATAAAGTTTGAAACAATACGCATCTGAAAAGATTATAGGAAAACGTTCGGAATTTTGGAAAACCAATTAACACTAGAATACAACACAGAATGGAGGGTTATGTTTAACTCTTTTCAAGAAGCTGAGAATTTTCAATCAACTATTTTTTATGTTGCAATTAATTAACTAAATACATCAAACAAAATTATTATAAGAAAGAAATTGGATTCTTACATTTGGAATATGTTCTGAAAGAGTTCATTGTATCAGAAACCGAAAAGAATTCAAACTTTTGTTCGTTTAAGATCAAAACGGCGCACAACTTTTATTATGTCTTCGGAAGGAATTGTCTTAACTCATGTAAAGCATCTAAATGTTCAAAGAAATTTGAAACTAAAAGAAAGCGCAAGGCTTATGTATATTTTTAAGAATTCGAAAATTCGAATTACTCTAGAATACAGTAACAACTGATGGTTATAGTTAAGTGTTTTCAAGAAGCTGAGAAGTTTCCTCAAACTGTTATGTCTGTAATAAAATTAATTAATCCAATACATCACGCGTAAGTTTATTATAAGACATGCATCTGGATTCCGAGTTTTGAAGTATGTTGTGAAAGAATTTATTGTATCAGAAACTTAGAAGAATATAAACTGTAATTCGCTTAAGTACAAAACGACGCACAATCTTTATTGTGTCTTCGGAAGGATACTAAAATCCCAAAGGAATTCAAAAACAATTCATTAAAGAACAGAATGGGGCACATCTTTTATTGTGACTTTGAACGAGAAGTAAAGCCGCTATAGTTCTGTTTTGTCTATAGAACAAAAGAGACATCGAGGTAGATGCTTATCTCGAATTGTTTACTAAACATCTTAGCAATCTTTGAACAGAGCTCCTTTCTTGCTTCATTTATAAAACAGCAGGTGTCTTTCACTAGTTCTTTTCTCAGGATTTATCCTCTGGATTTAGTTCCCATTAATTTCGAGTCTTAGCCAAATATGGGATGCTTTTTTTTTTTTTTTGGTTTAGAATGTTCGGATAGAAGATGCCATTACGGGAGAATAAATAAAGGAACTACGCAATTCGCAGCTGAAAGAGTTTGCCTTAATTTTTATATTTTGATGCCAGTAAAGAATTTCTTTTTATAAATTAAATCAATCAATATTGAAATTAGATTTTCAAGACAGAAAAACTTAATAGGAATAATTCCACCGGTAACAATCATTGCTATTGAATTTTTCGTGTGTATTTTCATTTCGATGTTCTTTTCTGGTGATGAAATAGTAGTATTTGCTTTCTTGAAAAAAATTACGTTTTGTGAACTGCTTACAATTACATAATTATTGTTTGATTCGGTTATTTTTTCTCTTGAAACAACAGCCATATGTTAAAATTAATATGTACTTGATGTTTTCAGAGTTCTTGAATTATTGATAGTGTGAATAAATATTATATAATTATTAATAATATTTATTAAACTTAATAATACTTGTTAATCAACAGAAATGTCGAAAATGATGATTTAGAATTGTCTTAACTCATTTAAAGCATCTAAATGTTTAAAAAAAATTTGAAACTAAAAGAAACTGCAAGGTTTATTTATTATGGTATATTTGTAAGAATTGTCTTAACTCATAAAGTATCTAAATGTTCAAAAAATTTGAAACTAAAAGAAACTGCAAGGTATATTTATTATGGTATATTTTTAAGAACACGAAAATTCCAATTGCGCTAGAATACAGTAGCAACTGACGATTGTAGTTTAAGTGCTTTCA